>NC_052070.1:21578041-21881072 GCF_015852505.1 Tachyglossus aculeatus
GGGGCTTAGTCTGGGAATACCTCTTGGAGGAGATGTCCCTCCACCTACAGATAGCACTGCCAGATTCCGGTTATAATAATTATTATAATGATGGAATTTATCAAGCACTGTTCTAAGTCCTGGGAAAGATACAAGCTAATCAGGTTGGATATAGTCTCTGTCCCACATGGGGTTTATAGTCTTAATCCCCAGTTTACAGATGGAGTAACTGGGGCACAGAGAAGTGAAGTGACTTGCCCAAGGTCACCCAGCAGGCAAGCGGTGGAGCCAGTAGGAAGACTGCCTTAGGGATTAGAGCCTCCGCCTGCTGCACACTTCAGTTGTGTGCCCCAGTGCCGTTCAGTGTCAGGCACAAAGATACATGTGGCTTCATGCACCTTCAGTGGGAATGAGGATTTACCCTGGATAAGGACGCTCAGTAGTGTCTCTGCACACAGCATAGGGAGGAGATACATTCTTCCCTTCCCCGCCACCTCCAACTCCATCAATCAATCAAGGAACCAATCACTCTCCTTATATGCCCCACCCTGCTAAGCTGTGTTGTAATAAGCATTGCTTCAACACTGGTGAGCTAACTATATGCCAGGCTCTCCTTGATGGGGATCCTGATTTGCCCTTTGATGTCGACTGACACGTAGCTGAAGCTGATGAAACTCCTTAAGAAGAAGAAATCAATCAAGCATGGCTCAGAGAAGGAGCATGGCTTCAAGAAGCAGCATGGCTCAGTGGAAAGAACACAGGCTTTGGAGTCAGAGGTCATGGGTTCAAATCCGGCTCCACCAACTGTCAGCTGTGTGACTTTGGGAAAGTCACTTAACTTCTCTGTGCCTCAGTTACCTCATCTGTAAAATAGGCATTAAGACTGTGAGTCCCCTGTGGGACAACCTGATCACCTTGTAACCTCCCCAGCGCTTAGAACAATGCTTTGCACATAGTAACCACTTAATAAATGCCATCATTATTATTATTGAGTGCTTACTATGTGCACATTTGCCACAACTGGCACAAAATTACAAATTGTCAATTCTATAGTGTTTCCACTGACAATGTATGGATCTGAAAGTTGGACAGTGAAAAAACAGGATTCTTTTGAATTGTGGGATTGGAGAAGGCTTTTACAAATACCATGGACTGCCGTAAAAACAATCAAATGGATTTTGGAGCAAATTAAGCCAAAGGGGTCTTTGGAAGGCCAAATGACTCGACTTAGATGAGCACACTTTGGATACATAATCAGGATGACTAATTATCTGGAGAAGACACTGATGCTAGGAAAAGTCCAGGGAAAATGTGAAAGAGGTAGACCAGTGGCTAGATTCATTCATTCATTCAATCATATTTATTGAGCACTTACTGTGTGCAGAACACTGTACTAAGCGCTTGGGATGGATAGAGACCATAACAATGATAACAGAAGAACCGTTAGATTAGAACGTTAGGTTACAGATTATGGTAGAAAACAGGATGTTCTGGAGAAAATACATCCATAGAGTTGCTATGAATTGGAAATGACTCGACGGCACTTTGATGATAATAATAATAATACTGTGCAGAGCACTGTACTAACTGCTTGGAAGAGTACACTAGAACAGAATTAGTGGATGTGTTCCCTGCTCAGAATGAGTTTACAGTCTAGAGGAGGAGATAGACATTGATATAAGTAAATAATCTATAATATACAATCTAAAACTATTGACCTAAGTGTTGTGGGGTTGGGGATGGGGCACATATCAAGTGTCAAAAGGTCAGATTCAAGTGCATAGACGATGCTGAAGGGAGCGTAAGCCAGGAGGAAAAATTGTTTAAAAGGAAGTGATATTTAGTTCGGGCCCAGGTCTCCCAGCCAGAGAGGAGGTTGGATTCTTCCACGAACCACCAGTTTAGTCTGAAGCCAAGTTGGTGCTACCAGCCACACCTGAGGGGAGCAGGGGAAGATGCAGACAGGGTATCCTTTCTCCATCTCCCTTGTCTAATGCTGTCAAGTCATCGCCGACCCATAGCGATACCATGAACACATCTCTCCCAGAACTCCCCAACTCCCCACCTCCATCTGCAATAGTTCTGATAGTGTATCCATAGGGTTTTCTTGGTAAAAATAAGGAAATGGTTTACCATGGCCTCCTTCCCCGCAGTCAACTTGAGTCTCCACCCTCGACTCTTTCCCATGCCGCTGCTGCCCGGCATGGGTGAGTTTTGACTTGAAGCAGACTGCCTTCCACTCACTAGCCACTGCCCAAGCTAGGAATGGAATGGGTAGGCCTCTGCTTGACTCTCCCTCCCATAGCTAAGCTTGGTAGAGCACTGGAAACTCTCTCGGTGAGACTCTGAGAGGGGCCTTCTCCCTTACCTTCGACTTTTTAAAAATATTATAGACTCCTCCCAAACCTTCTCCACTAGGGAACTGTTTTGGTTTGCAGAGGTTACAGAACGAATTCGCTCTAGAAAGAGAATTGGTTCGAGTCCTGAGCACCATCTTTCGATCATCTGAGCGCCATCACACAATTTTCAGGAAATTCATGCATCAACATGAGACGCAGCATGCCTAATGGATAGAGCACCGGCCTGGGAGTCAGAAGACTTGGGTTCTAATCCTGGCTCCACCATTCATCTACTGTGTGACCTTGGGCAAGTCACTTCACTTTTGTGTGCCTCAGTTACCTCATCTGGAAAATGGGGATGAAGACTGTGATTCCCACGTGGGGCGTGGACTGTGTCTGAATCATCATCATCATCATCAATTGTATTTATTGAGTGCTTACTATGTGCAGAGCACTGTACTAAGCGCTTGGGAAGTACAAATTGGTAACATATAGAGACAGTCCCTACCCAACAATGGGCTCACAGTCTAAAAGGGGGAGACAGAGAACAAAACCAAACATACTAACAAAATAAAATAAATAGAATAGATATGTACAAATAAACTAAATAGAGTAAAAAAATATGTACAAACATATATACATATATACAGGTGCTGTGGGGAAGGGAGGGAGGTAAGATGGGGGGATGGAGAGGGGGATGAGGGGGAGATGATGAGGTTATGTTATATCCATTCATTCAATCGTATTTATTGAGCACTTACTGTATGCAGAGTATTGTACTAAGTGCTTGGGAAGTACAAGTCAGCAATGTATAGAGATGGTCCCTACCCAACAACGGGCTCACAGTCTAGAAAGGGGAGACAGACCACAAAACAGAATATGCAGACTGGTGTCAAAATCATCAGAACAAATAGAATTAAAGCTATATGCACATCATTAACAAAATAAATAGAATAGTAAATATGTACAAGTAACATAAATATAGTAATAAATCTGTACAAATATATACAAGTGCTGTGGGGAGGGGAAGGAGGTAGGGCGGGGGGGATGGGGAGGAGGAGAGGAAAAAGGGGGCTCAGTCTGGAAAGGCCTCCTGGAGGAAGTGAGCTCTCAGTAGGGCTTTGAAGGGAGGAAGAGAGCTAGTTTGGCGGATGTGTGGAGGGAGGGTATTCTAGGCCAGGGGAAGGACGTGGGCCAGGGGTCGCCGGTGGTACAGGTGAGAATAAGGTACAGTGAGGCAGTTAGTGGCAGAGGAGCAAAGGGTGTGGGCTGAGCTGAAGAAGGAGAGAAGGGAGGTGAGGTAGGAGGGGGTGAGGTGATGGAGAGTACTCTGCACACAGTAAATGCTCAATAAATACGACTGAATGAATGAATGAATGAATGAGAGCCTTGAATCCAAGAGTGAGGATCTACCCCAGCACTTAGTACAGTACTTGGCATATTAGTAAGAGCTTAACAGATACAGTAAAAGAAAAAAAAATAGAGTTCGGGTTCAGACCTGCCTAGGGATAACTGGTCCTAACAGGCTCAGACCAGCCTGGGGTCCCACCTGTATGAGGAAGAATCCAGGTTTTTCATTTTTAGGTTGTTTTTTCTTTTATTGTATTTGTTAAGCACTTTCTATATGCCAGGAACTGTACTAAGTGCTGGGACAGATTCTAGCTAATCAGGTTGGACCTAATCCATGTCTCACATGGAGTTCCCAATCTTAATCCCCATTTTACAGATGAAGTAACTGAGGCACAGAGAAGTTAAGTGACTTGCCCAAGATCACACAGCAGACAAAAGTGACAGAGGCAGGATTAGTACCCAGGTTCTTCTGACTCCCAGGACTGTGCTGTATCCCCTAGGCCACAGTGCTTCCCACACTGCTTTACACTCAGCTGTTTATTTCTGTGTTAAATCTGTGGATGTCTACCCAAGGGTTAATAAATGGATGCTTTGGGCATTCCCAAAGCTGGGAAATGACTCTCAACCATCTGCTTTAAATTATGCCTTCAGAGGAGCAGTGGAGATTTAGCAATTATTCTAGAAATTTGGGTTGTATAATCTAGAAAATCAATCACTCTGAAACACCAGGATTTGTGCTCTCCCATGCCCCAGTATTTCCCAAAACAGGTTCAAAGGCTTCACCATGTAATCACACAGAAAGTCACATGGCCATCACTGACCAGCTGTACCAACACGACTGTGCCAACACAACTTGCCTGTTCCTATAGTCCCTTTGTGCACATTTATAAGAGTGGCTGTAAAGGGAGAAAGATAGAGAGGCAGCAATTGGTCTCAGCAATTAGTCTCCCCAGTTTCTGGCACCACCACCCAGCTCTGAGGCCCTGTGCAGCGTTTCCTTGGGTCAGCAAAAATAGGACACAGCAAACAGAATCTCTGAGGAGTCAGTAGCCTTTCTGTTTCACTCCTCTGCTGCTATGAGTTACTAATTCTAGCGTACTCTAGTGTACTGGAAACAGTATGTTTTAGTGGCTAGAGCACAGGCCTGGGAGTCAGAAGGACTGGGTTCTAATCCTGGCTCTGCCACTTGTCCGTTGTGCGACTCTGGGCAAACACTTAACTTCTCTGTGCCTCAGCTATCTCATCCGTAAAATTTGGATTAAAACTGTGAGCCCCTTGTGGGACAAGGACTGTGTCCAACCCAATTTGCTTGTATCCATCCCAGTGTTCAGTACAGTGCCTGGTACTTAGTAAATGCTTAACAGATGCCACAGTTATCATTATTATTATTATTACTCTCTCAAGTGTTTGGTATAGTGCTCTGCACACTGGAGGTGGTCAATAAAAGCTACTGACTGATTGACCTTACCCAATCAATCATTCAATAAGTGGTATTTATTGAGTTCTTACTGTGGGCAGAACACTGTACTAGGCGCTTAAGAGAAGTCAATACAACAGAGTTACAATACAATTTGATATCAAATCCTGTCAGTTCTACCTTCACAGCATCTCAAAATCCACCATTTCCTCTACATCCAAACTGCTGAAGATATTTTTCCTACCCCTCCTTGATTACTGCAGCTGTCTCCTGGCTGACCTCCCTGTCTTCTGTGCTTCCCCACCCCAGTCCACATTTATAATAATAATAATTATGGTATTTCTTAAGCTCTTACTAAGTGTCAAGTACTGTGCTAAGCCCAGGGATAGATACAAGTTGATCATATCAGACATAGTCCCTACCCAACATGAGGCTCATAGTCTAAGTAGGAGGGAGTTGAGAAAACTGAGGCCCAGAGAATCAATCAATCGTATTTATTGAGTGCTTACTGTGTGCAGAGCACTGTACTAAGCCCTTAAGTGAACTGATTTGCCCAAAGTCACCCAGTAGGCAAGTGGCAGAGCTGGGATTAGAACCAAGGTCCTCTGGCTCTCAGGCCTGGGCTTTATCCACTAAGTGCTTAGTATAGTGCTTTGCACAGAGTAAGTGCTCAACAAATACTATAATAATAATAATAATAATAATAATGGTATTTGTTGAGCGCTTACTATGTGCCAAGCACTGTTCTAAGTGCAGGGGTAGATACAAGGTAAGCAGGTTGTCCCACGTGAGGCTCACAGTCTTAATCCCCATTTTACAAATGAGGTATCTGAGGCACAGAGAAGTTAAGTGACTTGCCCAAAGTCACACAGCAGACAAGTGACAGAGCCGGGATAAGAACCCATGACCTGTGACTCCCAAAACTGGGCTCTTTCCACTATGATTGAATTAATATACCACTCCCTTCTGCATTGCCCTTGCACTAGCATTTTCATCCTTTATTCACCCCTCCCTAAGCCCCATAGCACTTATGTATATATCCATTTTTTAATCTATTTATATTTATGCCTATCTTCCCCTCTACACTGTAAGTTTGTTGCAGGCAAAGAACACGCCTACTGGCTCTGTTATATTGTACTCTACCAAGTGCTTAGTACAGTGCTCTGCACATAGTAAGTGCTCAATAAATACTATTGATTCTTTTCAACTCTTGCCTAGACTCTTGTCCACACTTCCCCTAGACTGTAAGTTCCTTATGGACAAGGAATGTTTCTACCAGTTCTGTTATACTGAGAAGCAGTGTGGCTCAGTGGAAAGAACACGGGCTTTGGAGTCAGAGGTCATGGGTTCAAATCCCGCGGCTACTTGTCAGCTGTGTGACTTTGGGCAAGTCACTTAACTTCTCTGTGCCTCAGTTACCTCATCTGTAAAATGGGGATGAAGACTGTGAGCCCAATGTGGGACAACCTGATCACCTTGTAACCTCCCCAGTGCTTAGAACAGTGCTTGGCACATAGTAAGTGCTTAATAAATGCCATAATTATTATTATTATTTATTAATAATAGGGATCGAGACTTGTGAGCCCCACATGGGCCAGGGATTGTTTCCAACCTGATTTGCTTGTATCCACTACAGTGTTTGGCACATACTAAGCATTTCATAAATGTCACAGTTATTATACTGTACTCTCCCAAGCTCTATTATGAGAAGCAGAATGGCATAGTGGATAGAGCACGGGCCAGTAGATAGGGAATGGGCCTGGGAACCAGAAGATCTTGGGTTCTAATCCCAGCTCTGCCATTTTTCTGCTCTGTGACCCTGCACAAGTCACTTCACTTCTCTGCACGCCAGTTACCTCTGTAAAATGGGGATTGAGACTGTGAGCCCCACATGGAACAGGGACTGTGTCCAACTGGATTTACTTGTATCCACCCCAACGTTTGGTACGGTGCCTGGCACATAGTAAGCGCTTAACAAATATCATCATCATTATTATTACACTGTACTCTCCCAAGCTGTTAGTACAGTGCTCCCCACACAGTAAGCGCTCAATAAGTATGATTGATTGGAGTCTGAGTTTTCGGGGAGAACTCTGATGGGAGAACACTAGGGGAGCAGTGAGTTTCTCCTTCAGAAGAATTCCTTGCCCACATGTTCAGACAGGAAACCACCACAGCTCTGCTTTTGGCTCCTTCTTCAGCCTCCTGAACTTTGCCCCACTTCAGTCTCAGTGGTTTTTACCAGGGAGGAAAAAAAAAATCCTCTTTACCGTCATTAATTAGGTTAGGATTAAAAAAGGCCCTCAAAAGGTAAAAACCTCTTTCCTGGGCCAGTTGAGGGCACCTTTCCAGGCTAACCAAATCAGTGTGGGAAACCAATTGAGATTCTCTGATATTCTACTCTGATTTTTAAGCCCTGAGAGTGAGAGTAAGAGAATCACTCCGGGGTAAGATCATGCAAGGCCCTTTTGTACTAGCAGTGGCTTATGCAATTCTTTTTCTTTAGAAGTGTCACCTTGGAAGACATACACTCGAACACTTTGTATGTAATTTTACTTTCAGCTGTTCACTGGAAGGGCATTTTGGGAGCAAATGGGAACACAGGAGTTGCAGTCAGCGCAGTAATTGGTTTAGCTCAATCCACCTCCCCACCACCAGTACCGGGGAGGCTGAACTGGGTCCCTTCCAGCCTCCTGAGGCCTGGTAGCATTTTTCAAAACCAGGACTGTATACAGAGGCCTTTGATTTACAAGGGCCAGGTCATCTTTTTTTTTTTTAAGTGCGGTTTCAGTTTCCAAAATTGCTACCAAACAAAATTGAAAGCTAGCAGAAATTAATATTTATAAAAATGCCCTCATAAAGAGAGGAAATACTCAGATTTAGAAAAGAGGACAATGTTAGTAAGTGCCTAGTTATTGAGCTTCCCTTGAAGGAAACTGCATTGTTCTACTGTTTCCATCAGCTTGGAAAAAATGAATAACTTTCTTTCATAAATCAATTGTTGAAAGTGCTGCCTTTTTTAAAGAGCAGCTTCCCACTGTCAGATCATGAATGCTTTTCTGTGCAAATTGGCTTACTGTCCATTGAAATGTATTTTTAACCTTCAGAAAACAGGCTCTGTTAAATGCCATTAGGAATTCTTGTTTGCAGTTTAAAAAATTGCCAAATCAAAAACCAGCTGGGTTATTTTTTGTGAGACTTTTATATCAACCTGAATGTCAAGTTTTAAGTGACTGAGTTTGATTTTAGAGAGATAAGAACCTGAACTCCCTATCATGAATTGAACTGGATGGGTGGAATTTACTAGTTCTATGTTGTTTTAACCGCATTTTACTTCATGGAAAACGACAAGGGATAAATGAAATACAGCTCTTATTGGACTTGTTCGTTTCATCAACCCCCAAAATGCCATCACCAAACTTCCTGAAAGGCCCTGATTTCTATAACAAATGATTCTGTGTGAAGGCATCAGATCCCTGTCCACATGTCCTCACCTTTTTATGGTATTTGTTAGGCGCTTACTATGTGCCAGATATTGTACTGAGTGCTACAGTAGATACAAGCTAATCAGGTTGGACACAGGTCATGTCAGTCAGCAGTCAGTCAGTTGTATTTATTGAGCGCTTTCTATGTGCAGAGCACTGTAGTAAGTGCTAGGGAGAGTACAATATAACAGACACATTCCCTGTCCACGATGAGCTTACGGTCTAGAGGAGTAAACAGATATTAATATAAATAAATATTTTGGGGCTATGAGGCTGTGAGGGGGGTGAATAAAGGGAGTAGGTTAGGATGACACAGAAGGGAATTGAAGAAAAGGAAAAGGACTTAGGGAAGGCCTCTTGGAGGAGAAGTGCCTTCAAAAAGGCTTTTAAGGGAGCGAGAGTAATAGTCCGTCGGATATGAGGAGGGAGGGTGTTCCAGGCCAGAGGCAGGATGTGGGCAAGAGGCCAGTAGCAAGATAGCCGAGATCGAGATACAGTGAGTAGGTTGGTAGTAGAGGAGTGAAGTGTGCAGGCTGGGTTGTAGTAGGAGAGTAGCGAGGTAAGGTAGGAGAGGGCAAGGAGATTGACTGCTTCAAAGCCAATGGTGAGAAACTGCAGTTCGATGTGGAGGTGGATGGGTAACCACTTGGAGGCTCTTGAGGAGTGGGGAAACATGGACTGAATGTTTTTGTAGAAAAATAATCCGGGCAGCAGAGTAAAATATAGACTGGAGTGGTGAGAGACAGGAGTCACGGAGGTCAGAAAGGAAACTGATAGAGCAATCAAGGAGGGATAGGATGAGTGATTGGATTAATGTGGTAGCAGTTTGGATGGAGAAGAAAGGGCAGACAGTCTTCATCCCCATTTCCCAGATGAGGGAACTGAGGCACAGAAAAATTAGGTGACTCGCTCATAGCCAAACAGCAGAAAAGTGGTGGAGTCAGAATTAGAACCCAGGTCCTTCTGATTTCCTGGACCATACTTTTTCCACTAAGCTACGCTGCTTCTCACCCTACTTCATGAGGGTGAGATGGCGCTCCTGGCCCAGGGCTGATGTCTCTTTCCTAGGCCTGATTTCAGAACTCTTGCCCACTGCTGCCTTCTCAGGGTCCTCTCTGCCCCATCTTTCTTCCCCAATCTCCCTTCCATTATCTTCCCAGGGCTGTCATAACTGCCCAGAATCCCAGAGCCTGAGCAAACACCCGAGGGCCAGAAACCCTGAATCTCACATATCTAGGAAGGGAAATTTTTCACTTGGTTAAGGCCCTTCTGGATCTATGGCCTTTCCCCATTCCTGCTTCCACCAACTTTCTTAACACCCTAAAATTAGAGGAGTTAGTTGTCCCAGTAGCCGCAAGGCAAGGCTAGGACAGATTTTGGTTTCAAGATGAAAATCTTTGGTCTACGCTGAAATGCTGGGTTGAGAAAATTGGAGGAAACCCATGGCTTTAACTGTCACCTCCCTCAGCGGACTCCCAAATCTACCTCGCCAAGCCTCTCCATCCAAACTGCTACCCAGTTAATACAATCACTCATCCTATCCCTCCTGGATTACTGCATCAGCTTCCTGCTCTCAACCTCCTGCCACTCCCCACTCCAGTCCATACTTCGTGCTGCTGCCCGGGTCATCTTTCTAAAGAAATGTTTAGGACATGACACCCCCCGCCCCCAAAAGAAAATCTCCAATGGTTGCCTATCCACCTCCGTATCAAACAAAAACTCCTCACCATTGGCTTTAAAGCAGTCCGTCACCTCGCCACCTACTACCTCACCTCGCTTCTCTCCTTCTGCCACCTAGCCTGTAAACTTTGCTCCTCTGCTGCCAACCTACTCACTGTACCTCCATCTCGCCTATCTCGCTACTGACCTCTCGCCCACATCCTGCCTCTGGCCTGGAACCCCTTCCCTCCTCAAATCCCCCAAGCAATTACTCTCCCCCCACCCTTCAAAGCCTTACTGAAGGCACATCTCCTCAAAGAGGACTTCCCAGACTAAGCCTCACTTTTCCTCCTCTCTCACTCCCTTCTGCTTCACCCTGCAAAGAGCACCCTTTGCTCTTCTCTCCTCTCCCCACCCCACAGCGCTTATGTATATATCTGTCATTTTATTTATTTATATTGATGTCTGTTTATTTGTATTGATGTCTCTCCCCCCCCCCCCCCCCCGCCCCCCAGACTGTGAGCTCGTTGTGGGCAAAGGATCATCACTCTTTATTGCTGTATTGTATTTTCCCAAGTGCTTAGTACAGTGCTCAGCACACAGTGCACGCTCAATAAATATGATTGATTGAATGAATGACCCCTGTCCTCCTCTACAGTCTCTCATTTTCTCCTGCCTCTTGACCATCTCTCCATGGATGTCAGCTGGCACCTCAAGCTCAATATGTCCAAAACTGAACTCCTCATCTTCCCCCTCAAATCCTCCCTCCACCTAACTTTCCCATCACAGTTGGCAACACTACCATCTTCCCTGTCTCTCAAATCCATAGACATGGACATTATCCTTGACTCCCCCCTCTCTTTCTAAGCCTTATATTCAGCCTGTCACCTGACCCCCATTGGTTCTTCCTCTACAATACCTGCAGACATTAAATACTACTGATTGATTTTTTGATTGCTTGTGTACCTGCTCTGTGCAGAGAATTCTATTAAATCCTCAGAAACCTCCAGTAGTTGCCCATCCACCTACAGATCCAACAGAAACGCCTTACCATAGGCTTTGTAGCGCTCAATCACCTTATCTGCTCCTACCTTACCTCCCTGATTTCCTACTACTATCCAGTCTGCACACTTGGCTTCTCTATTGCCAACCTGCTCACTGCACCTCAGTCTCGTCTGCATTGCTGCTAATCTCTCTCCCATGTCCTACTTCTGGCTTGGAACTCCCTCCCCCTTCATATCCAACAGACAATCACTCTTCCCCACCTTCAAAACCTTATTAAAAGTACATCTTCTCCAAGAAGCCTTCCCAGACTCGGCTCTCCTTTCCTCTTCTCCCACTCCTTTCTGCATCGCTCTTGCACTTGGATTTGAACCCTTTATTCATTCAATCGTATCTATTGAGTGCTTACTGTGTGCAGAGCACTGTACTAACCACCCTCAGCCCCACACTGCTTATGTATATACCACTTGTCTGCTGTGTGGCCTTGGGCAAGTCACTTCACTTCTCTGTGCCTAGTACCTCATCTATAAAATGGGAATTAAGACTGTGAGCCCATGCAAGGCAGAGATTGTGTCCAACCCAATTTCCTTGTATTCACCCCAGAGGCTAGTACGATGCATAACAGATACCATAGTTATTATTATTAGTAGTAGTATATCACTAATTTATTTATATTAATGTCTGTCTCTCCCTCTAGACTATAAGCTCCTTGTGGGCAGGGAATGTGTCCGTTATATTGTACTCTCCCAAGCATTAAGCACAGTGTTCTGCACACAGTAAACACTCAATAAATGTGATTGATTAATTGAAAGCATATAATAGAATTAGTAGACATGATCCCTGACCTCAAGAAATTCGTAGAGTACACATTTCCTTCCCTCTCTATCCAAATAGCTCTCACCCTGGTCCAAGCTCTGGTCATAGCAAAACTAGATTATTGTATTAGCCTTCTTGCTGGTTTCCCTGCCTCCAGCCTCTTTCTGCTCCAATAACTACTACATCCTTCTACATGGATCACCTTCTTTGCGCTTAGCACACATCTCTCCAGTACGCAAAGCCCTCTGGCTTCCAGTTACATGCTGCATCAAGCAAAATTTTCTTATAATCGGCTTCAAGCCTTCCATCAATTTAACCCTCTTACACTAGACTAACGTAAGCTCCTTGTGGGCAGGGAACATGTCTACCAACTCTGTTATATTGTACTCTCCCAAATATTTAGTGCAGTGCTGTGCACACAGGTAGAGCTCAATACATACAATTGATTGCACATGATGATGATGGTATTTGTTAAGCGCTATGTGCCAAGCACTGTTCTAAATGCTGGGGTAGATACAAACTAATCAGGTTGTCCCACGTGCGGCTCACAGTCTTAATCCCCATTTTAAAGATGAGGGAACCGAGGCCCAGAGAAGTGAAGTGACTTGCCCAAGGTCACACAGCTGACAAGTGGCAGAGCCGGGATTAGAACCCTTGACCTCTGACTCCCAGCCCCGGGCTCCTTCCACTAAGCCATGCTGCTTCTCTGTCCTCTTCACCTGTTTCTCCCCAGCATGCTCTCTTCATTCCTTCAAGATAATCTGTAGAGTCTACCTTGCTATCCACTCTCCTACCTTGATCTCCTTGCTCCCCCTGTTCCCCCAGCCTGAGACACCCTCTCTCCTTCCCCAGATGCAAGACTACAACTCTGCTCATGATCAAAGCCTTCCTAAAAATCTCACCTCTATCAACAAGTCTTCCTCAATTAATTTCCAGATCTTCAACTCCTATAACCCCACCAGTCATTGCTAACATTTATGTACTTAAACCAAAGGCCAGCACTTTTCTATATGTGTTTACTCAATTGTTATTCCGGTTATTCTATTTGTAAATATTTGTATGCCTGTGTCCACCATTAGAGTGTAAGCACTTGGAGGACAGATGTTTCAATTCTTTGTTTAGTTACAGTTCAGTGCACCCAGTGGGTAATCAATAAATAATATTACAACTACTACTAATTGTGGCTATGACACTGGCCTCGTAGCCCAGGGATAAATTCAATTTAAACCCAGCTGACTGCAGTGTAGTCAGGATTTTTATTCTCACATCTGCCTTTTCAGCTACACCTCCACACAGAGGTTAACTTGGTATAGGTGACATCATCTTTAAATAAGAAGGAATACATAATATATTATATAATTCAAACTGCATGTGGTATATGAATGAATATATATTGTATAAGATATCATATAAAATAAAACTATATCTACTGTATAAATATAGAACATATTATGTATACATTCTTTCCTATTTAAAGATTATATCACTGATATTCAGTGAACCCATGTGTGAAAGTACAGTTCCTCGATCCTGTCTTTTTCACCACCGACTTCTCGCCCATGTCTGGCCTCTGGACTGGGACGCCCTCCCTCCTCAAATCTTACAGACAATTACTCGCCCCCGCCTTCAAAGCCTTATTAAGGCACATCTCCTCCAAGAGGCCTTCCCTGACTAAGCCCTCTTTTCCTTTTCTTCCACCACCTCCTGTGTGGCCCTTTCTCCCTTTATTCATAGCCGCCCCCCCCACCCCCAGTTCTTACATACATATCTGTAATTTATTTATTTCTATTTACGGCTGTCCCTCCCTCTAGACCATAAGCTCGTTGTGGGCAGGAAATATTTCTGTTTATAGTTTTATTGTACTCTCCCAAATGCTTAGTACAGTGCTCTGTGCATAGTAAATGCTCAATAAATATGATGGATTGATTGATTGATAACTCCTGATTCAGGGAATCTAGGCAGTTATACTTATATTTGAATTTAAACACACTTCTTTCTGGTTGTAAAATGCACTAGCAAAGATAGGCAAGACTGTATCTAAGTGTAGCATGAAAAAGAGTTTCCAGGAATTCATTCCATTCAGTTTTCTGCCAAAGACAGTAACTTTTCGTTACCTAAACTCAATAACCGCAATCCAATCATCTAAATCCAAAGTCAGTAGCCCAACTTAAATACAAAGCACTACCTTTACACACAAGAAGTGGTTTTGCCTTTGAATAAGTGACAGGGTTTTAATGAAAATTGCATATGTTCTCCAAAGTCATAAGACTTTTGCAAGCACTGCCTATAAAGTAGACTGTCCAGGTTAGCTTTAGGAAACTCATATTTTGTTTGTTTCTTTAACTCTAGCAGAGGGCAGAGAGGTGGCATCAGCTGGTTCCACTTGGGGAGGCCTAGCTGAATGAGGCTGTATATGTAGCAAGGAGAGTGTGTGAAAACCGAGGAGTCTGTCAGGATGTTGAAAGGAACTTGGCAAGAAAGCATCAACATCCAGGCCTTCCCTTACCCTAAGGGTCCGCTCTGTCGGCAGTTATTAACAGGAGCTGGAAAAGCGAAGGAGATTGCCAGGATTTTTTTCTTGAAATACCATTTATTCAATGAAGATACACTGCATCCAGATGAACTTGGTTTGCTCACTATTTATCATTCTTCCATCTGCTTCATAACTGCAAGTGCCTTGAGAAATGTAGTACAGGTTATTCGAGGGGTTTTTTTACCTGTTATTTTCTAGGTTTTTGTAGCATTTTCTAACTACTGCTTCACTCTCTCCAACAACAACACAGAGATTATTTTTCCTCTTTTCTCCAGAGACAGAAAAGCACTAACTTGTCTGCTTTGTGACCTTGGGCAAATCACTTTCCTTCTCTGTATCTCAAGTCTTTCATCTGTAAAATAGGGATTATGACTGTGAGCCCCATGTGGGATAAAGACTATGTCCAACCTGATTGACATGTATATACCCCAGTGCTTAATACAGTGCCTGGCACGTGGTAAGTGCTTAAAAAAATACCATAAAAAAAGAAAGAATGAACACCACAATTCTTCAAATGCAAAGATGTCTGTGTCATTGACATATATATGCATATGTACATATGTTGATATACATATATATAAATAATAATTGTGATATTTGATAAGTGCTTACTATATGCCAAGTACTGTAAGCAGCAGCAAAACGTAAGAGAAGCAGCATGGCTTAGTGGAAAGAGTACAGGTTTAGGAGTCAGAAATTGTGAGTTCTAATCCCAGCTCCACCGCTTGTCAGCTGTGTGATTTTGGGTGAGTCACTTAACTTCTCTATGCCTCAGTTACCTCATCAGTAAAATGGGGATGAAGACTGTGAGCCCCATGTGGGACAACCTGATTACCTTGTATCTACCCCAGTGCTTAGAACAGTGCTTGGCACATAGTAAGCGCTTAACAAATACCATCATCATTATTACTGTACTAAGCACTGGGGTGGATACAAGCAAATCAGGTTGGACACAGTCCCTGTCCTCCACAGGGCTCACGACCTCAATCCCCACTTTACAGATGAGGTAACTGAGTCACAGAGAAGTGAAGTGACTTGCCCAAGGTCACACAGCAGACATGTGGCAGATCTGGGGTTAGAACCCGTGACTTTCTGACTCCCAGGACCCTGCTCTATCCACTAAGCCATGCTGCTTCTCATAGATATATGTATACATATATATATATATATGTATATAAAATATATATATATATATATTTTACAGGACTCAACAGGGAGAACATTTCCCAGTGAATGAATGAATAACCCTGTTTTTCATAGAGAGCACTGTGGTCTAGTGGACAAAGCTTGAGTCAGGGAGTCAAAGGACCCGGGTTCTAATCTTGGGTCCGCAACTTGTCTACTGTGTGACCTTGGCCAAGTCACTTTGACCCATCTCCAAGAGGCCTTCATTTCCTCTTTTCCCACTCCCTTCTATGTCGCCCAGACTTGCTCTCTTTATTCATGTCAGCCTGGCCAGCCCCACACCACTTATGTACATATCCATAATCAATTTATATTACTGTCTGTCTCCCCTCTATACTGTAAGCTCACTGTGGGCAGGGAATGTGTCTGCTGTGTTGTACTCTCTCAAGCACTTAGTACATTCATTCATTCAATCGTATTTATTGAGCGCTTACTGTGTGTTAAGCACTTGGAAAGTACAATTCAGCAACAGAGACAATACCTGCCCACAAAGGGCTCAGAGTCTAGAAGGGGGAGGCAGATATCAAAACAAGTACACAGGCATCAGTAGCATCAATAGAAACAGTACAGTGCTCTGCACACAGTAAGTGCTCGATAAATATGATTAATTAGATGGATTGCCCTTCTCTAGACTCCGTTCTCTCTCTGTCTCTCTCTCTCCCTCTCTTTCTCCCTCCTGATCTTTGTAGGCAGTTGCTTTCCTCCCCTTTCCTTGCCGTTTGTCTTTAACCTATCTTATTATTACTATCACTATCCCCAGTATTTAGTGAGTTTCCATTGTGTGCATAGTTCAGAGGATCTGAACAATGTTTTGAGAGCCTGCAGGTTGCCGAAAATTGTACTGGGATAGAGCACTGTACTGAGGGCCTGAAGTGTATAGAACATGGTACAATTTTCCCAGTGCTATGTTTCCCACTTTATTATTATTATTACTATTGTTATTGTATTTGTTAAGTGCTTACTATGTGACAGGTACTGTTCTAAGTGCTGAGGTAAATACAAGTTAATCAAGTCGAACACAGTCCCTGTCCTACACGGCTCACAGTCTAAGTAGGAGGGAGAACAGGCATTGCACCCCCATTTTACAGATGAGGAACCTGAGGCACAGAGAAGTAACTTGCCTGAGGTAACACAAGAGTCAGATGGCAGAGCCTGGATTAGACCCCAGGTCCTCTGACTGCCAAGTCTGTGTTCTTTCCACGAGGCCATGCTTCTCCTCTATTGATGTAGTAGCCGGGAGTAATCAATCAATCAATCATATTTATTGAGCACTTACTGTGTGCAGAGCACTGTACTAAGTGCTTGGGAAGTGCAAGTTGGCAACATATAGAGACGGTCCCTACCCAACAGTGGGCTCACAGTCTAGAAGGGGGAGACAGAGAACAAAACAAAATATATTAACAAAATAAAATAGATATGTACAAGTAAAATAAATAGAGTAATAAATACATACAAACAAATACATATATACAGGTGCTGAGGGGAAGGGAAGGAGGTAAGGCGGGGGGGATGGAGGGGGGAGGAGGGGGAGAGGGAGTAGTGCTTAGAACAGTGCTTGGCACATAGTAAGAGCTTAACAAATGCCATCATTATTATTATTATTAGTTACTACCTTCCCAGTTTATTCAACCCTTCCCATTTCCCTTTTATTCATTCATTTCCTCAGTGATTCTCTTGTTCTTCATCTTCCTCCCCCATCTTTCTCTTCCCTTTCCCTAACCTCTCCTGCCCTAACCTTCCCTTCCCCTCCCCTCCTCCCTCTGTGGCTCAACTTCCTTGAAAGGAGCAATGCTGACAGTTGACCACTAGCTTGTGAACTTAACACAGGAAGCAATGTAGCAGAAAATACCAGCAGGCTCAAGGGGGGTTGATTAAAGCAACGAACCAGGGTCTTGAATGAGTTACTGGAAGGAAAGTTGGGGAGGTACCAGGGAAACTAAGGGTGTTTTATGGCTTGTTCCTAAGCATTAGGCTGGAGGACAAGGAAGGCAATGTTCCCACCATTCCACAGGTCCTCCAAGCATCCTGTTGCCGCTGGCACGAGACGGGATCCTGGCCTAAGGGGCTGGACTGGATCTGACCCAGGACTGACTTTGCTTATGGACAGGTGTTCTAATGTGAAGAGGCCATGCTGGGTCAAATGCTCCATAGCTGAAGCAAAGTCCCAGGGGTCCTTCCAGCCAGGAACCCTACCTGGCCAAGTGGATGAAGCACAGGTGTGGGAGTTAGGAGGACCTGGGTTCTAATCCCGGCTCTGCCTCTTGTCTGCTGGGTGACTTTCGGCAAGGCACTTCACATCTTTGGGCCTCAGTTACCTCATCTGTAAAATGGGGATTAAGACTGTGAGCCCCACATGGGACAACCTGATCACCTTGTATCCCCCCCAGTGCTTAGAACAGTGCTTCTCTCATAGTAAGCGCTTAACAGATGCCATTATTATTATTATTATTATTATTATTACCTGTAAAGTGAGGATTAAGACTGTGAGCCCCATATGGGACATGGACTGTGTGCAACCTGATTAGCTTGTTTGTACCCCAGAACTTAGAACTGTGCCTGCCACACAGCAAGCAGTTAACAAATGCCATGAAAACACACACATACCCTGAAATTCTGTTTTGACATAAAGTATATTTTTCCTCAATGACTTGGCTGGTGGAATAGAAATTGATCAATAAATAGTATTTATTGAATATTTACTGTGTTCAGAGCACTGAACTAAGCACTTAGGAAAGTACACTACTATAGGGTTGGTAGATACAATCTCTGTCCACAGGGAGCTTACAGTTTACAGGAAGAGTCAGACATTAAAATAAATTATAGGTAGAGGAAATAGTAGACTATAAGGATATCCATGCAAGTGCTGTGGGGCAGGGGTGAGTATCAAAATGTTTAAGGGGTGCCCAGGCAAATACATAGGGAAGGATGTTCCTTCTGTTAGCTGAAACAACAAGCTATGTAGGGTGACTAGCTGTTGGAGAATGAGATTAGAACTCAGATGCTCTGGACTGGCTCGAAAGCAGGATGAACAGAGGCCAAAACAGGGCCACTTATTTAGGGAGGAAAAGTAAGGTCTGACTACAGTAGTAATAATAGTATTTACTAAGCACTTACTATTTGCATAGCACTGAAATAAGACCTGGGAAAGCGTTTATTCAGGCAGGAATTAGACACAGTCCCTGTCCCTTAAGGAGCTCCTAGTCTATAATAATAATAATAATAATGATGATATATGTTAAGTGGTAACTAAATGCCAAACACTGTTCTAAGCACTGGGGTAGATACAAGACAATCAGGTTGCCCACATGGGGTTCACAGTCTTCATCCCCATTTTACAGATGAGGTAACTGAGGCACAGAGAAGTTAAGTGGCTTGCCCAAGGTCACACAGCAGACAAGTGGCGGAGCTAGGATTAGAACCCATAGCCTCTGACTCCCAAGCCCGGGCTCTTTCCACTAAGCCACGCTATTTCTCTGAAAGAGGCTCACAGTCAATGAGAAGCAGCATGGGCCTAGTGGAAAGAGCATGGGCCCAGAAGTCAGAGGACCTGGGTTCTACTCTCGGCTCCACCATTTGTATGCTGTGTGACCTCAGGCAAGTCACTTAACTTCCCTGCCTCGGTTACCTCATCTGTAAAATGGGGATGAAGACTGTGAGCCCTATGTGGGACAGGGAGTATTCCCAACCCAATTATCTTGTATCAACACCAGCATTTAGTACAGTGTCTGGCATATAGTAACCTCTTAACAAATACCATTTTAAAAAAAAACAATCAGTTTTGGGAAGGACTAAATTGCAGAAAAAAATGGTAGCCCCAGACGTAAATAAAAGTTAGCTGGGTCATATTTGGTGTCTGTCACTGGGTCCAGTTTTGGGCCTCCTGGTATAATCAAAATAAGGAGAATTTGGAGCAGAACTCCCCACTATGAAGTGGTAAGTTTGGCGAATTTTTTGCCTGCCACACCATAGCGGGAGGAAAGCGGGTATTGAATCCTTCTCCACTGCCAGACACTGGGAAGGGATGAGCAGATGCCTGACATTTAAACACACTTCCTCTCCCAATGCCTCCATGCCCTTCCTTTCCCCCTCTCCCCACACAAAACAAACTGCCATGCAGTGGGCCAATGGGGCTAACAATAAGCTCTAAGGGCAGGGGTCTTACATATCCTGAAGGGGAGGGCACAAAACACCGTCCTCTCAGTGCTGGGCAGGCCCCCACCCAGTTGGATTGCTGTAGCACTACAACAGTAACATGCTGTCAATCAATCGGTGGTATTTATTAATTCATTCGAGCATATTTATTGAGCACTTACTGTGGGCAGAGCACTCTACTAAGTTCTTGGGAAAGTACAGTCCAGCCACGGACACAGCATGGCCTGGCCCCGGGCTCTGGCCCTCTCTTGGGGAGCAAAGGAACAGCCTGGAATCACTCAAAATTGGGAAACAGGCCCTACAATGGGCCCTGAAAGGAAGGCAGCATGAAAGAAGGGATTTACAGATGTCATACTGTTACATCTAGGATTGCTATTTTCGGCATCCAGCCTCCCCCTGCCACAGTTCCTGTCATTAAGTACAGTGCTCTGCACACAGTAAGTGCTCAATAAATATGATTGATTGATTGATTGATTAAGTTCCATGACCCAGGAGGGGAATTCAAAGGCTCTGGGATAAGTCTGAGGGTGCTCAGGGTCCTCCCAGAGAAACATTCCAGGTTCAGGAGAACTGGGTGTGCTTCCACAAAATGGCACTGGGATGTCCCTCTAGACTGTAAGCTCCTTGTGGGCAGGGAACACATCTACGTACTCTGTCATACTGTACTCTCCCAAGTGCTTTGTACAGTACTCCATAAATACCATTAGATTGAATTACCTCATGCTGTGGTTCTGGCAGAACACATGTAACATCCCATGTATCTTCGTGGCTGGTATTTTTGAGTGCCAGCAATCGGCAGTTTCCTGCTGCTCCCCACCTCCTCCTCCATTGAGCCCTTGGGCAGGTTGGCTTCAAGACTCTACTCTGTCCCGCTACCACATCATTTCCATCTTGCATGACACACAACCCTCCTGCTGCCATCTTAGATGGGAGCAGAAGGACTAGCATCCCTACCTCCACCATCTTTGTGAGGGGCCACTCTGTCACCTGTTTGGATGCTGTGCTTTTGCTGTCACATGTGCTGTGTTCTGTCCTTTCTGACACTGCACCCCAAGACAGTTGCTTACCCACTTTCTGCCTGAAGCCAGCTTTAAGGCTCCCCAAGGGAAAATGTTTGGTGCCCTTACCTCAATTTCTGCAACTATAAAAGGCTAAAGAGTAACTGGGTTTGCCTTCAGAGAATTTAGGGGCTGTGATGTCTTTGGGTAACCCTTTTAAAATGGAGCCCAGAAGAAAAATAAATAAGTGCTTCAGAAAAATCCCTATTTTGGATTCACGTGAAATATGCTAAGAAATCAAGTTCATATTTATTCCTTGTTTAGCAGTCTGCTCACAAAGTGATTATTTTTTAATTTTCTAGTAGGGAAAAATGGCAAAATGTTCATCACGCAGCATTTTCAAGTTCAAACAGCACAGGAAATATAAAAAAATCTCATGCTCACCCTTACTTTTTTCTGCAGAACTTTTCTTCTTGAGGTCCTTCCAGCCTTAAGAAAGTCTGATCCCGCGTTCAGTTCTCAAACAGCATCACACTAAAGGTTCCAATTTTCCTTCTGCAGCTCTGTTCTGGGGGTGTGTTAGGAGGGGGCAGGGGGTGTCTTCTTTTCACCTTTGCTCCTTTTTCTTTTCAGGACCTGCAGTTGTAGTTGCCGCTCCTTGCCATTTTTCAGGGCTGTCTCCTCACCAAAATGCTATCTCTGCCACAATAGCAGAAACATCTTGTAAGTAAGAGGGGCCCTCTGCCCCACCCACGGGGGAGCTCGGGGAATGGGGCCACCAGGGTAAGGCTTGGATCTTAGATTCCATATAGCTGGTGTCCCAGCTGGGGGTGGATTGGAAAGGCGGCTCAGAATAGCATTTTAGAGTGATCAGGAGACCCACCTGGGCCAGCAGAGGCTCAGAGGGGCTTGGCCCAAAGGTTAAGAATGCCAGGGGGGAATGCAGGTCGGGGGGATAGGCCCAAGAGAAATAGAGAGAGAGAGAGACCACTGAGACAGCCTCTCAGAGAGGCAGTTCCTCAGCAATTTCATGTGGAACCAAGGCAGGCACTGCAACTGTTGCCAAATTGTACTTTCCAAGCACTTAGTACAGTGCTCTGCACACAGTAAGCACTCAAGAAATATGAATGAATTAATGAATATGGCAGCCAAAAGTTTGGGTGTAGTGGAATGGGTGCCTTATACCAAGTAGGCACCCAATTCATTCATTCATTCAATCATCTTTATTGAGCGCTTACTGTGTGCAGAGCACTGTACTAAGCGCTTGGGAAGTACAAGTTGGCAACCCAATAAATATGGCCACTACCACGACAACAATTACTACTGCTACTACTATAGTAGCACATAGTAAGCGCTTAACAAATACCATAATTATTAATTATTGCTATTATTATTTTTATGGTATTTGTTAAGCACTTACTATGTGCTAAGCACTGTTCTAAGCGCTGGGCTAGATACAGGGTAATCAGATTGTCCCAAGTGGGGCTCACAGTTTTAATCCCCATTTTACAGATGAGGTAACTGAGGCCCAGAGAAGTTAAGTAACTTGTCTAAGGTCACACAGCAGACAAGTGGTGGAGGTGGGATTAGAACCCACATCCTCTCACTCCCAAGCCCGTGCTCTTCCCACTGAGCCACACTACCTAACTGCTGCTACTACTACTACTGTTCTGTGGGATGGGGACTATGTCTGAGCATGGTGGAGTGGATAGAGCACAGGGCTGGGAGTTAGAAGGTCATGAGTTCTAATCCTAGCTCTGCCACATGTCTGTTGTGTGACCTGGGGCTAGTCACTTCACATGTCTGTGCCTCAGTTTCCTCATCTGTAAAATGGGGATTGAGACTGTGAGCCCCATATGGGACAGGACTGTGTCCAACCCCATTAGCTTGTATCCAACCCAGTGCTTAGTACAGTGGTTAGCACCTAGTAAGTGCTTAACAAATACCACAGTTATTATTATTATTATTCTTCTGTGGAGAAGGAGTGTGGCTTAGTGGATAGAGCACAGGCCTGGGGGTCAGAAGGACCTGGGTTCTAATCCTGGTTCTGCCACTTGTCTGCTGTGGGACTTTCACTTCTCTATGCCTCAGTTCCTCATCTGTAAAACGGGGATTAAGACTGTGAGCCTCATGTGGGCCATGGACTGTGTCCAACCTGATTAATCTGTATCTACCCTAGCGCTTGTGCCTAGCACATAGTAAGTGCTCAACAAATACCTTAAAAAAGTGGGAAACAGTCTCCCAATTTGCCTAGAGCAGCTGAAATCTCAGAGGTGAACCTGGTTAAGCCTCAGTCAATACCGATAAAGAACTGGTGTAGGAGGTACTGAGGGGCGGAGCTTCCAGCAAAGCACTAGGAAGTGCTTTCCTTCAGACTCTAAGCTCCTTGAGGGAGTCTTACAGTCTTAATCCTCATTTTACAGATAAAGTAACTGAGGCCCAGAGAAGTGAAGTGCCTTGCCCAAGGTCACACAGTAGACAAGTGGCAGAGCCGTAATTTGAACCCAGGTCATTCCGAGGCCCAGGCTCTACCCACTAAGCTATGCTGATTCTCCATTTTTTTGATTACCTTCTTTGGAGACCCTGGAAGTGACTAGTGGACAGTGTCTGATCGGATAATATTGTATCTAGCCCATTGCTTAGAACAACTGCCGCCCACCCCTTGCCCACATCCTGCCTCTGGCCTGGATCGCCCTCCCTCCTCATATCTGACAGGCAATTAATAACAGTAATAATGATGGCATTTGTAAAGTGCTTACTAAGTGCAAAGCACTGTTCTAAGTGCTGGGGGGGTATACAAGGTGATCAGGTTGTCCCATGTGGGGGTCACAGTCTTAATCCCCATTTTTACAGATGAGGTAACTGAGGCACAGAGAAGTTAAGTGACTTGCCCAAAGTCACACAACTGACAATTGGTGGAGCTGGGATTCGAACCCATGACCTCTGACTCCCAAGCCAGAGCTCTTTCCACTGAGCCACGCTGCTTCTCAATAACTCTCCCCAGCTCCAAAGCCTTATTGAAGGCACATCTCCTCCTAGAGACCTTGCCCGACTAAGCCCTCCTTTCTTCTTCTCCCACTCCCTTCTGCATCACCCTGATTTGCCCCTTTATTGCCCCCCTCCCAGCCCCACAGAACTTATGTCCATATCTGCAATTTTATATTTATATTCGTGTCTGCCTCCCCCTCTAGACTGTAAGCTCATTGTGGGCAGGGCATCTGTCTGTGGTATCGTTATAGTGTACTCTCCTAAGCGCTTTGTACAGTGCTCTGCACACAGTCAGTGCTCAATAAATACGATTCACTAACAGCACTTGACACCTAGTAAGCATCTTACAAATACCATAGTTATTCTTATTATGAAGGCCTTAGACCTGGGCAAACCTGGGGAGCCCATTTTTATCTGGCAAGGCTCTGGGGTACATCCAGGGCTGGGTTTAACCAGGTTAGGGCAGGTTTTTGTCCCAGGGCCTCTAGGCCAAGTGAAGCCCATCCCAGGCTTGTTTGGGTTGCCACTATCAAAGTGGGTAGGGAGAAAGATGGGCTATTTTCTTTGGAGATTTCACCTCACGATATTCCTCTAGCTGAGCGACTTCTAGGAAGAGGACCTGCTGCCATCATGGAGGAGAATAGGGAAAGGTGCCAGACCCAAGGCAAGACCTAGGCACACCTAATGGCTGCCCAGGACACTCAGAGTCCCAGGAAGGCTTCCAGGTGTCTTGTTCTTATTCATTATATCATTGTGTTGGTTATGCGGCAAGGGCCCAGCACGATTCCTTCTTTCATTTTTGCTCCAGAGGACTGGAAAATGGATCAATTACTCCTAGATCAACTGATGATCATCAAGTAAGTCTCACCAAACATATTTCAAGTTGGAACCCCATTTCCCCCAAATATGGAAAGCTCAGGCCAGGACCATTTTGTTGCCCAGCATCCTTTGTGACCACCGCATGTGGTGTTATGAAATTTAATTCCTGAAGGGTGTGGTACCTCTCCACTGCAGATGCCCATCTCCCCAGTAATCCCCCCATTAAGAACCTGGGGGAGAGGGAGATAAATGAGAATGCACCAGTCCAAACTTTGGGTTATCAATCAATCAATCAATCAATCGTATTTATTGTGCGCTTACTGTGTGCTGAGCACTGTACTAAGCGCTTGGGAAGTACAAGTTGGCAACATATAGAGACAGTCCCTACCCAACAGTGGGCTCACAGTCTAAAAGGGGGAGACAGAGAACAAAACCAAACATACTAACAAAATAAAATAAATAGAATAGATTCTAGAATAGAGAGGATCCTCTCTTCAGAGCGCCGCCATAGACGCCCGGGACTCCGTTCCCAAGAGGCCCGCCCGCCATCACACCACGTGGCCCCCGCTGCTCCAGGAATGATCCTCTCCTCAGAGCGTGCCACCACAGACGCCCGGGACTCTGTTCCCGAGAGGCCCGCCTGCCCGCCATCACACCGCATGGACCCCGCTGCTCCCGGAAGGATCCTCTCCTCAGAGCGCCAGAGAGGCCCGCCATAGACACCCGGGACTCCGTTCCCGAGAGGCCCGCCAACCCGCCATCACACCGCGTGGCCCTCGCTGCTCTCCTCCGAGCGCCGCCATCGACGCCCCCTGCTTCCACCGCCCCCCCCCCCCCACCCTTAAGCGACCTTCCTTATAGTGCCCCCCAACCCCCCCTTCCCGGTCCGGTCCTGACTGACTCTCCCCCCGAAAAAGGCCCTTGTTATCACCAAGTTACATTAACGATAACCTCATTCGCACCTACTCAGCCCTTCTGTCCGGCCATCGACCCCTGGCTCACGTCCTCCCCCTGGCCTGGAATGCCCTCCCTCGGCCCATCCGCCAAGCTAGCTCTCTTCCTCCCTTCAAGGCCCTACTGAGAGCTCACCTCCTCCAGGAGGCCTTCCCAGACTGAGCCCCTGCCTTCCTCTCCCCCTCATCCCCCCTCCATCCCCCGCATCTTACCTCCTTCCCTTCCCCACAGCACCTGTATATATGTATATATGTTTGTACATATTTATTACTCTATTTTACTTGTACCTATCTATTCTATTTATTTTATTTTGTTAGTATGTTTGGTTTTGTTCTCTGTCTCCCCCTTCTAGACTGTAAGCCCACTGTTGGGTAGGGACTGTCTCTATATGTTGCCAGCTTGTACTTCCCAAGCGCTTAGTACAGTGCTCTGCACACAGTAAGCGCTCAATAAATACGATTGATTGATATGTACAAGTAAAATAAATAGAGTAATAAATATGTACAAACATATATACATATATACAGGTGCTGTGGGGAAGGGAAGGAGGTAAGATGGGGGGGATGGTGAGGGGGGCGAGGGGGAGAGGAAGGAAGGGGCTCAGTCTGGAAAGGCCTCCTGGAGGAGGTGAGCTCTCAGTAGGGCCTTGAAGGGAGGAAGAGAGCTAGCTTGGCGGATGGGCAGAGGGAGGGCATTCCAGGCCCGGTGGAGGACGTGGACCGGGGGTCGATGGCGGGACAGGCGAGACCGAGGCACGGTGAGGAGATTAGCGGCAGAGGAACGGGGGAGTTATTTATATATTTATGAAATTTATATAAATATAAAGCATAAAAGGACAATATTGCAGAAAGACAACAGCCATTACCATGGCTGGAGAAATCCAGAAAGTATGCATTATTAGGAGTTGAAATTTCTGAGCTCTATGCACAGTATACCGCAGTTGCTATTTCCATGCCTACATCAGATACCATCGGGTCTCCCAGGAACCCATTTTATACTAAGTTAGTATATTCCAATACTTATTATGCTAAATTGAGTTTAGGAAGCTTCAGAGGCCAATCTCACCTAAGCAGTTTCAACATCGTTTGGTAATTGCAACTTTGTTTTATCATACTTTCCCAAGTGATTAATACAGTGCTCTGCACAAAGTAAGCACTCAATAAATACCATTGCTTGATTGGCAGTGTAGGTTGTAGTAATGGGCAAAGGGACGGGAAGCACAGAGGGTTTGGGGATAGCCTGTCTACTGTTTGGTTGAGCCCCCAGAAGTCAGGTAATTATAATGATTACAGTATTTGTTAAGCACTTACTATGTGCCAGGCACTGTACTAAGGACTGTGATATATGCAAGATAATCAATCAATCAATCGTATTTATTGAGCGCTTACTGTGTGCAGAACACTGTACTAAGCGCTTGGGAAGTACAAGTTGGCAACATATAGAGACAGTCCCTACCCAACAGTGGGCTCACAGTCTAAAAGGGGGAGACAAAGAACAAAACCAAATGTACTAACAAAATAAAATAAATAGAATAGGTATGTACAAGTAAAATCAATAAATAAATAAAATCCAAATGGAACAAATTTCATACAAGGTTGCTGGGTCTCTCACGGGTTTCAGGGAAAACAGAATTGTGTTTATCCCTAAACATACTTGCTGTGTGTGCTTCGCGGAGGCTGGAACATTGGAGCATTGTGCTGCCTGAGGGCCAGCGGGAAACAGATCAGACTATGTGTATTGTCCAAGCCTAGCAAGAGGCAGGGGTAAACAAACAGGATAAATTGGGGAAAATCGATGGGATGCTAAGTGTTTGTTTTTGTAGTTTAGAAAATTCAATAACATGGTATTAGGGGGGTCCTTTCTCCACTAATGACCGTGGTTAGGCTGGCAGCCCCTCAACAACCCTGGGCAGGGCAAGCCAGCAACAACCAGAATCAGAGGTCTCTCTTGGGAAGAGACAAAATCAGAAACCTGGCCAAGGCTCTCCCTCCCAACCCCTTCCTCCCACCCTGACCCTACTCCTTCCTCGAACATACACACATGTATAGCACAGACACGCATACACATAATAATAATTATGATATTTGTTAAGCACTTACTATGTGCCAGACACTGGACTAAGAGCTAGGGTGGACACAAGCAAATTGGGTTGGACATAATAATAATAATAATAATGATGGCATTTATTAAGCGCTTACTATGTGCAAAGCACTGTTCTAAGCGCTGGGGAGGTTACAAGGTGATCAGGTTGTCCCACGGGGGGCTCACAGTCTTAATCCACATTTTCCAGATGAGGTAACTGAGGCACAGAGAAGTGAAGTGACTTGTCCAAGGCCACACAGCAGACAAGTAGCAGAGTGAGGATTAGAACCCATGACCTTGTGACTCCCAGGCCCATGCTCTATCCACTACGCCACTGCATAAAATGAGCGCATGCATGCATAGCCACATGTATATATCCACCCTTTATTCATCCCTCCTCTCAGCCCCACAGCACTTATGTACATATCTGTAATAGGTTTATTTATATTAACGTCTGCCTCCCCCTCTAGACTGCAAGCTTGTTGCGGGCAGGGAATGTATCCGTTAGTTGTTGTTTTGTACTCTCCCAAGCACATAGTACACTGCTCCTCGCAGAGTAAGTGCTTAATAAATACAATTGATGGATTAATTTACCCACATGAACTCACCCTTTGGGGCACATTCATTCATTCATTCAATCGTATTTACTGAGGTCTTACTGTGTGCAGAGCACTGTACTAAGCACTTGGGAAGTACAAGTTGGCAACATATAGAGACGGTCCCTATCCAACAACGGGCTCACAGTCTAGAAGGGGGAGACAGACAACAAAACAAAATATGTGGACAGGTGTCAAGTCGTCAGAACAAACAGAATTAGAGCTAAATGCACATCATTAACAAAACAAATAGAATAGTACAAAATACACAAGCACATATCCTGATCTAGCATAAAGCACACCGGATTGGGATTCAGGAATCCGGGGGTTCAGACCCAGCTCCTCCACTTGCCTGCTGTATGACCTCAGGCCAGTCACTTAGCTTCTCTGTTCCTCAGTTTCCTCATGGGTAAAATGCAGCTATAAAGTACCTGTTCTCCCTCCCTCTAAAGCTGTGAGTCCTGTATGGGCCAGCAAAGGTGACCAATCTCATCGTCTCCTATCAACCCCAACGTAATCAATACCGACTTTATTGTTCTACGCCTACATTCAGCTCCACCGATGGGCACTCACGCATCCACATAGGCCCACATCCCAGCTCCACCAATTGTCAGCTGTGTGACTTTTGGTAAGTCACTTAACTTCTCTGTGCCTCAATTACCACATCTGTAAAATGGGGATTAAGACTGTGAGCCCCCCGTGGGACAACATGATCACCTTGTAACCTCTCCAGCACTTAGAACAGTGCTTTGCACATAGTAAGCGCTAAATAAATACCATCATTATTATTATTATTATAGGCACCTGCACTCAAACATACCTGCACATGGTTCTCTAGAGGTACGCTTGTGCAGGAAAACCCTCAAACATACCTGCACATTAAGCGCTAATCTGCACCTGCACATTAAGCGCTAAATAAATACCGTCATTATTATTATTATTATTATGGGCGCCTGCACTCAAACATACCTGCACATGGTTCTCTAGAGGTACACTCGTGTAGGAAACCCCTCAAACGTGTCTCGTACTGCGCAACGTGGGAAGCAGCGTGGTTTAGTGGAAAGAGCCTGGGCTTGGGAGTCAGAGGTCGGGAGTTCTAATTCTGCTTCTGCCACTTGTCAGCTGTGTGACTTTGGACAAGTCACTTCACCTCTCTGGGCCTCAGTTCCCTCATCTGCAAAATGGGGATGAAGTCTGTGAGCCCTACGTGGGACACCCTGATTACCTCGTACTACCCCGGCACTTAGAACGGTGCATAGCCCATAAGTAAGTGCTTAACAAATGCCATTATTATTATTAATAACATGCCTGCTGGCTTACCTTGGACTAGTCACTTCCCTTGTCCTTGGTTCGGTTTCCTCCGCTGTCCAAGGGGGATTGCATACTGGGGGGGGGGGGGGGGGGAGTGGCCTTGAGGGCCCCGGACAGTGGGATTCATTCATTCATTCATTCAATAGTATTTATTGAGCACTTACTGTGTGCAGAGCACTGTACTAATCAATCAATCATATTTATTGAGTGCTTACTGTGTGCAGAGCACTGTACTAAGCGCTTGGGAAGTACAATTTGGCAACATATAGAGACAGTCCCTACCCAACAGCGGGCTCACAGTCTAGAAGGGGGAGACAGACAACAAAAGATATTAACAAAATAAAATAAATAGAATAGTAAATATGTACAAGTAAAATAGAGTAATAAATCTGTACAAACATATGTACAGGTGCTGTGGGGAGTGGAAGGAGGTAAGGGGGGAAGATGGGGAGGGGGAGGAGGGGAAAAGGAAGGAGGGGGCTCAGTCTGGGAGGAGTGCCTGGCACAGAATAATGGGCCCGGTGGGTGTCTAAGGGAGCAGTCAGCCTCCTCCCCGCTCCCCAGTTGTTGCCCCACAGTAAGCTAGCAGTTGAGCAAGAGTCAGAGATGCAGCAGAAGCAGCGTGGCTCATTGGAAAGAGCATGGAGTTTGGAGTCGGAGGTCATGAGTTCAAATCCAGCTCCGCCACTTGTCACCTGTGTGACTTCGGGCAAGTCACTTCACTTCTCTGGGCCTCAGTGCCCTCATCTGTAAAATGGGGATTAAGATTGGGAGCCCCACGTGGTACAACCTGAGCATTATTACCTTGTAACCACCCCAGCGCTTAGAACAGTGCTTTGCACATAGTAAGTGCTTAATAAATGCCATCATTATTATTTAGCGCTTAGAACAGTGCTTTGCACATAAGTGCTTAATAAATGCCATCATTATTATTTAGCGCTTAGAACAGAGCTTTGCACATAGTAAGCGCTTAACAAATGCTATCATTATCATTTTCAACAGAGGTGTCAGAGGGAAAGCAACCACCGGCCAGGGGCCGTAAGGCGGAAATCCTGCCTGGGCCCACTGAGTCACCGGCCCCAGGCTCCCAGACCCCTCCCCCTCCCTTCCGGAAGGGGGGAGGGGCGCGGGGAAACGCGGCCCGAGGGGGAGGGAGGATGGGGGGAATAATAATAATATATTTATTATATTATATATAATTAATATAATAAGATACTTTCATTCATTCAATCGTATTTATTGGGCGCTTACTGTGTGCAGAGCACTGTACTGACCGTTGAGAAGTATTGTGAAGCAAAGTGGCTCAGTGGAAAGAGTCCGGGCTTGGGAGTCAAGGGTCATGGGTTCCAATCCCGGCTCCGCCAATTGTCAGCTGTGTGACCTTGGGCAAGTCACTTAACTTCTCCGAGCCTTAGTTCCCTCATCTGTAAAATGGGGATTATGATTGTGAGCCCCACGTGGGACAACCTGAGCACCTTGTATCCCCCCCAGCGCTTAGAACAGTGCTTTGCACATAGTAAGCGCTTAACAAATGCCATCATTATTATTATTATTATATAGAGACGGTCCCTACCCAACAGCGGGCACACAGTCTAGAAGGGGGAGACAGACAACAAAGCAAAACATATTAACAAAATAAAATAAATAGAAAAAATATGATACTTATTATTGTTATTGGGGTGGGGGATGGAGGGATCCCAGAGCCGCCGGAGGCAGGGTGGCGGGAGGCTGAACGGGGGTCGAAGCCCCCCCCCCCCCCCCCCCCCCGTATTGCCGAATTGCCCTTCCCAAGCGCTTAGTGCAGTGTTGTGCACACAGTAAGCTCTCAATAAATACGATTGAATGAATGAATGAATGAATAAAGCGATGGGCCTTTACGTTGTACTATTTATTACTCTATCTATTTATTTTGTTTGTACATATTTATTCTAATTATTTTATTTTGTTAATATGTTTTGTTTTGTTCTCTGTCTCCCCCTTCTAGACTGTGAGCCCACTGTTGGGTAGGGACCACCTCTCTATGTTGCCAACTTGTACTTCCCAAGCGCTTAGTACAGTGCTCTGCACACAGTAAGCGCTCAATAAATACGATTGATTGATTGCTTGATTGAATGAGTCAATGAATGAAGGCGATGGGCCTTTACGTTGTACGTATTTATTACTCTATTTATTTGTGTTGCCAATTTGTACTTCCCAAGCGCTTAGTACAGTGCTCTGCACATAGTAAGTGCTCAATAAATACGATTGATTGATTTATTGATTGATTATTTATTTTATTTGTACATATTTATTCTAATTATTTTATTTTGTTAATATGTTTGGTTTTGTTCTCTGTCTCCCCCTTCTAGACTGTGAGCCCACTGTTGGGTAGGGACCGCCTCTCTATGTTGCCAACTTGTACTTCCCAAGCGCTTAGTACAGTGCTCTACACACAGTAAGCGCTCAATAAATACGATTGATTGATTGATTGAATGAATGAATGAATAAAGGCGATGGGCCTTTACGTTGTACGTATTTATTACTCTATTTTGTTTGTTCATGTTTATTCTAATTATTTTATAATAATAATAATGATGACATTTATTAAGCGCTTACTATGTGCAAAGCACTGTTCTAAGCGCTGGGGGGATACAAGGTGATCAGGTTGTCCCACAGGGGGCTCACAGTCAACCCCCATTTTACAGATGAGGTAACTGAGGCTCAGAAAATCAATCAATCAATCAATCGTATTTATTGAGCACCCACTTTGTGCAGAGCACTGTACCATTTTATTTTGTTAATATGTTTTGTTTCATTCTCTGTCTCCCCCTTCTAGACTGTCAGCCCACTGTTGGGTAGGGACCGCCCCTCTATGTTGCCAACTTGTACTTCCGAAGCGCTTTTAGACTGTGAGCCCACTGTTGGGTAGGGACTGTCTCTATATGTTACCAACTTGTACTTCCCAAGCGCTTAGTACAGTGCTCTGCACAGAGTAAGCGCTCAATAAATACGATTGATTGATTGATTAGTACAGTGCTCTGCACACCGTAAGCGCTCAATCAATACGATTGAAAGACTGTGAGCCCACTGTTGGGTAGGGACCGTCTCTATACGTTGCCAACCTGTACTTCCCAAGCGCTTAGTACAGTGCTCTGCACACAGTAAGCACTCAATAAATACGATTGATTGATTGATTAGTACAGTGCTCTGCACACGGTAAGCGCTCAATCAATACGATTGAAAGACTGTGAGCCCACTGTTGGGTAGGGACTGTCTCTATATGTCGCCAACCTGTACTTCCCAAGCGCTTAGTACAGTGCTCTGCACACAGTAAGCGCTCAATAAATACGATTGATGAATAAATACGATTGAATGAATCATCATCATCAACATCATCAATCGTATTTATTGAGTGCTTACTATGTGCAGAGCACTGTACTAAGCGCTTGGGAAGTACAAATTGGCAACATATAGAGACAGTCCCTACCCAACAGTGGGCTCACAGTCTAAAAGGGGGAGACAGAGAACAAAACCAAAGATACTAACAAAATAAAATAAATAGAATAGATATGTACAAGTAAAATAGAGTAATAAATATGTACAAACATATATACATATATACAGGTGCTGTGGGGAAGGGAAGGAGGTAAGATGGGGGGATGGAGAGGGGGACGAGGGGGAGAGGAAGAAAGGGGCTCAGTCTGGGAAGGCCTCCTGGAGGAGGTGAGCTCTCAGCAGGGCCTTGAAGGGAGGAAGAGAGCTAGCTTGGCGGATGGGCAGAGGGAGGGCATTCCAGGCCCGGGGGAGGACGTGGGCCGGGGGTCGATGGCGGGACAGGCGAGAGCGAGGTACGGTGAGGAGATTAGCGGCGGAGGAGCGGAGGGTGCGGGCTGGGCTGGAGAAGGAGAGAAGGGAGGTGAGGTAGGAGGGGGCGAGGGGATGGACAGCCTTGAAGCCCAGGGTGAGGGCTTCTGCTGTGTGATCTTGGGCAAGTCACTTAACTTCTCTGGGCCTCAGTTCCCTCATCTTTTGGACTGTGAGCCCACTGTTGGGTAGGGACTGTCTCTATATGTTGCCAATTTGTTCTTCCCAAGCGCTTAGTACAGTGCTCTGCACACAGTAAGCGCTCAATAAATACGATTGATGATGATGATGATGATCTGTAAAATGGGGATTAAGGCTGTGAGCCCCACGTGGGACAACCTGATCACCCTGTATCCTCCCCAGCGCTTAGAACAGGGCTTCGCACATAGTAAGCGCTTAACAAATGCCAATTATTATTATTATTATTATTACAGTGCTCTCCACATGGTAAGTGCTCAATCAATACGATTGAATCATCATCAACCGTGTTTATTGAGCGCTTACTATGTGCAGAGCACTGTACTAAGCGCTTGGGAAGTACAAATTGGCAACACATAGAGACAGTCCCTACCCAACAGTGGGCTCACAGTCTAAAAGGTGGAGACAGAGAACAAAACCAAACATACCACAAAATAAAATAAATAGGATAGATATGTACAAGTAAAATAAATAAATAGAGTAATAAATATGTACAACCATATATACATATATACAGGTGCTGTGGGGAAGGGAAGGAGGTAAGATGGGGGGATGGAGAGGGGGACGAGGGGGAGAGGAAGGAAGGGGCTCAGTCCGGGAAGGCCTCCTGGAGGAGGTGAGCTCTCAGCAGGGCCTTGGAAATGAATGAATGTATATATGTTTGTACATATTTATTACTCTATTTATTTATTTTACTTGTACATATCTATTCTATTTATTTTATTTTGTTAGTATGTTTGGTTTTGTTCTCTGACTTCCCCTTTTAGACTGTGAGCCCACTGTTGGGTAGGGACTGTCTCTATATGTTGCCAATTTGTACTTCCCAAGCGCTTAGTACAGTGCTCTGCTCATAGTAAGCACTCAATAAATACGATTGATGATGATGAATAAAGGCGATGGAATGGATGAAGGGCGGGGGTCGCAGGAGAGAGGGGCGGGGGGGGGAGGAGGAGGAAGAAGGAAGGTGGGGGGGGGGGGGTCCCAGCCCCGCGGAGAGGGAATTTGGGGGGCGGGGCGGGGGCTCCTATTGGAGGAGGAGGAGGAGGAGGAGAGCGGGGGAGGCGGTGGGAGCGCCGACCCCCGGCTCCGCCCCTTCCTCCCGCTGCCGCTCCAGCGGCTGTCGGTCCGGGTTCGGGCCTCGGAGGAGGCGGAGAGGGATCTCCCGGGCAACGGGGAGGGCCTGGCACCGCTGCTGAGGCTGCTGCCCGCCATGGAGCGAGGCGAAGGACCGCCCCGGGAGCCGCCGCCACCGGGGGCCGCGGCCGGGGACCCCTGGAAGGAGTGTGCGGAGGTGGCCGTGCAGCTGGCGCTCAGGGCGGGACAGGTCAGCAGCACCCCCGCCACCCCTGCACCCTGTGCATCCTCCGCATCCTGCATCCCCCCTGTACCCTCTGGTCCTTATTCATTCATTCATCTTACCTCTTACCTCCTTCCTCCAGCACCTGTATATATGTTTGTACATATTTATTACTCTATTTTACTTGTACATATCTATTCTATTTATTTTATTTTGTTAGTGTGTTTGGTTCTGTTCTCTGTCTCCCCCATTTAGACTGTGAGCCCACTGTTGGGTAGGGACTGTCTCTAGATGTTGCCAATTTGTACTTCCCAAGCGCTCTGTTGGGTAGGGACTGTCTCTATGTGATGCCAATTTGTACTTCCCAAGCGCTTAGTACAGTGCTCTGCACATAGTAAGCGCTCAATAAATACGATTGATTGATTGATTAGTACAGTGCTCTGCACATAGTAAGCGCTCAATAAATACGATTGATGATGATGATGATTCACTCAATCATATTTATTGAGCGCGATGATGATGATGATTCATTCAGTCATATTTATTGAGCGCTGACTGTGTGCAGAGCACTGTACTAAGCGCTTGGGAAGTACAAGTCGGCCACATATAGAGATGGTCCCTACCCAACAACGGGCTCACAGTCTAGAAGGGGGAGACGGACAACAAAACACGTAGACATGAAGACAGCTTCATCTGAGGCGACGAGGGACCCTGCGCCTCCTTATGCACCCCCCCGCACCCTGTGCACCCCGCATCCCCTGTACCCCCTGTTCTTTGTGCACCCTCCCGCACCCTGTGCACCCCCTGCACCCTTTCATTCATTCATTCAATCGTATTTATTGAGCGCTTACTGTATGCAGAGCACTGTACTAAGCGCTTGGGAAGTCCAAGTTGGCAACATCTAGAGACGGCCCCTACCCAACAGCGGGCTCCCCCCGTACCCCCTGCACCCCCCTTGCACCCCGCTCCCCTCTCAATTCCTTCTTCCGCTTGGGGTGTGTGTCTGTGTGTCTGTGTGCGGGCCTGTTGTTGGGTCGGGGCCGTCTCTGTTGCCGATCTGTACTCCAAAAGCGGTTAGTCGAGTGCTCTGCACACAGGAAGCGCTCAATAAATACGATGGGATGAGTGAATGAATGATCTCTTGCATTCATTCATGCATGCACGAATGAATGATCTCTTGCATTCATTCATTCACTCAATCGTATTTATTGAGCGCTTACTCAACCGTATTTATTGAGCGCTTACTGTGTGCAGAGCGCTGTGCTAAGAGCTTGGGAAGTACAAGTTGGCTTACTGTGTGCAGAACACTGTACTAAGCGCTTGGGAAGTACAAACACGTCCCCCACCCCCTTCCTCCCCCGGCCCCGGCCAGGGCCGGCAGCCCGGGGACCCGGAGAGGGGGAGGCACTCCAGGGGCCCCAGCGCTTAGTCCAGTGCTCCGCGCACAGGGAGGGCTCAATCAATACGATTGGATGAATGAATGATCTCTTCCACCCACCAAATCCCCTTCCTCCCCCGGCCCCGGCCAAGGCCGGCAGCCCGGGGACCCAGAGAGGGGGAGGCACTCCAGGAGCCCCAGCGCTTAGTCCAGTGCTTTGCCCGCAGGAAGCGCTCAATCAATACGATGGAAAGAAGGAAGGAATGTGTGCTTTGAGGTGGCTGGCGCCCTTCTCCACCCGTGCCCTAAACCGGGCTTCTCCCCTTCTCTGCACCCTGTCCCACCCCCCGCCCTCCTGGCCTGGAGGCAGGATGGACCCCTTCCCCCCCAGACGACTGAGTTTCTTGGGTCCTCTCCCTCCCTCCCTCCGCCCCCCACCCCCAGCCTCACCTTTCCCTGCCCCCCACCCTATCTCTTCCTCCCTTCAAAGTCCTACTGAAAACTCACCTCCTCCAAGAGGCCTTCCCATACTGAGCCCCCTTTTCCCTCTCCTCCTTCCCATCCCCCCCGCCCTACCTTCTTCCCCTCCCACACATTTGTATATATACTTGTACAGATTTATTACTCTATTTTACTTGTACATATTTACTATTCTATTTATTTTGTAAATGATGTGCATTTACCTTTAATTCTATTTGTTCCGATGGCTTTGACACCTGTCTAAACGTTTGGTTTTGTTGTCTGTCTCCCCCTTCTAGACTGTGAGCCCGTTGTTGGGTAGGGATCGTCTCTATATGTTGCCAGCTTGTACTTCCCAAGCGGTTAGTACAGTGCTGTGCGCACAGTAAGTGCTCAGTAAATACGATTGAATGAATGAATGAATCCACCCTGCCAGCCCAGCTGGCATCGAATGCCCAGGGCAGGCGATGAGGTGGGGGCTGCATTGGGGCTATGATGGGAAGGTGGGCAGGGGGCTGCGAGGGCACAGCGGGGCCCTTCCCCGGCAGGGGATGAAGGTGGAGTAGTGGGGGTGTGAGAATTTGGCAATTTGTGAAGAAGCGATCCTTCCCCTGGCCAGATAGAATAGTGGTGGTATTTGGTAAGCGCTTACTATGTGCCAGGCACTGTTCTAAATACTGGAGTAGAGACAAGGTCATCAGGTTGTCCTACGTGGGGCTCACAGTCTTCACCCCCATTTTCCAGATGACGGAACTGAAGCCCAGAGAAGCGAAGTGACTTGCCAAAAGTCACCCAGCTGACAAGTGGTGGAGCCGGGATTAGAATCCACGACCTCTGACTCCCCAGCCCAGGCTCTTTCTACTGAGCTATGCTGCTTCTTCAGGCTCGGCCTTAGTTTTCCTGCAGCCCGAACTGCCGGGCCTCTGGCGCCCAGCGAGGTGGAGCCTGCCGATAAACTGTCTGGGCCCTCAGTCGTGGCACAGCTTAGAGTCCTGAGAGTGCAGGGGGACGATACTGACACAAACTCCCCTCGAACTCCTGCCTTTCCTCCAGCCAGCAGCCGAAGCCCCTGGTTCCTCTAATAGCCATGGGGGTGGGGGGGAGGGTCCCCCAATGCCTGCTGGAATTCCCCCCCAGCATCCCCCTTCCCTTGCCTTCTGGGTCCTTGGGAGCCAGTTGTGAATTTGGGGTTGGGGGGGAGGATAGGTACCCCCAACCATCCCTTATTAGCTTAGATCCACAGACCTGAAGGAAAATAGGATGGTTCTTGAATAAGTCAAACTGAGTCAAGGAGGTCATTTGGATTAGAAATGGCTCAGATACCTGGTACTTTGCATTTTCTCCAGGCTTTGACTGTTTAGTGGAAAGGATGTGGAGCCTTTCCCATACTGATAAAGTTTTTCTTTGTTGTTTTTTTAAAAGTTCCATGTTCCAGGCCAGGCAACTGTACGGCAGCCAGGGAAGTGAGCTCTGAGCCAGAGACATGTTCGAAAGGAACCAGGGCAGAGCAAATTGAAATAGGGCAATAAGAAACCAGGACAGTCCCTCCCACCCATCCCTTAAATGGGAATAGGAACTGACTGAGTCTGCCCAAGGCAAACCTAACAATCATTGGGAAAATGCCACAAGTGCTACCTGTTTTCACATTTATAACAATGTTGGCTCATAGGCCTCCTAGCATTTGTACAGATTTACTACTCTATTTTACTTGTACATATTTACTATTGTATTTATTATGTAAATGTGTGCATATAACTATAGTTGTATTTGTTGTGACCATTTTGACACCTGTCTCCATGTTTTGTTTTGTTGTCTGTCTCTCCCTTCTAGACTGTGAGCCTGTTATTGGGTAGGGACTATCTCTGTATGTTGCCGACTTGTACTTCCCAAGCGCCTAGTACAGTGCATTGCGCACAGTAAACACTCAATAATTACGATTGAATGAATGAACGAATTAATTAATTAATTAAGGATATCTGCTACCAGCACTTGGTTGCATTTTTGTATCGCATTTAAGTGCTCACCATGTGCCAGGAACTGTCTTAAGAGCTAGGGTAGATACAAAATAATCAGGTTGTGCCGTCCATGGCTGGCCCAAAATGGGGTTTGCAGCTTTAAATCCCATTTTTCAGATGAAGTAACTGAGGCACAGACAAGTTAAGTGACTTGCTCAAGGTGACACAACAGATTGCGGAGCCATGATTAGAACCCTGCTCCTCTGACTCCCAGGCCCCTGGTCTTTCCACTAGACCATGCTGCATTTCAGACTGAGAAGGTTAGAGACAACATTAGGAAACGGTACCTACGGAAATGGTATTGTCGCAAGAGTGTCCCTTCAACTGTGCTATCTTTTTTTTTGATAGTATTTCTTAAGCGCTTACTATTTGTCAAGCACTGTTCTAAGTGCTGGGGTAGATACAAGTTAATCAGGCTAGATCCAGCCCCTGTCCCACATGGGGCTCACCATCAAGTAGAAGAGAGAACAAGTATTGAATCCTCATTTTGCAGTTGAAAAAACGGAGGCACAGAGAAGATACATCAATCAATCGATCGTATTTACTGAGCGCTTACTGTGTGCAGAGCACTGTACTAAGCACTTGGGAAGTACAAGTTGGCAACATATAGAGACGGTCCCTACCCAACAGTGGGCTCACAGTCTAGAAGTGTGGAGCCTTTCCCAGACTTTCCCAGCAAGTAAGTGGCAGATCTGGGATTAGAACCTAGGTCCTCTGGCTCCCAGGCCCATGCTGTATCCACTTGAACACAGTACTTACCCTGTCTGATTGGCCAGAAGTCTTTCCAGTTGACCACTGCTGTCTCGAGGTCCTAGCACTTCTGTCGTCTTCTCGCCTACCGCTTCTTCAGCCACCCTGGTCTCTGGAGATTGTCTTGGAACCCTCCCTGAGCAGCAGCAGAATAGGGGTGTTCCATGGCTGAGACTGGAAAGACCAAAAATGCTGCCAGCCAGGGAGGAACGAACGAGACTCCAGACCCAATCAGGTTTTCCCTGGTGCAGTCTGCCAGAAGTCAGAATCAGGACCAGAAATCAATCTTTGGTAGGAAGTTGTATCTTCAAATGAAGATATTATTTCCTGTGCAGTGAGAGCCACTGCCTGCCCTTTTTCATTCTTTTTGAATGAATGAAATAAGGTACATAACTTCTGTGCCTCAGTTCCCTCATCTGCAAAATGGGGATTCAATACCTGATGTTCCTCCTACTTAGTCTGTGAGTCCTATGTGGGACCTGATTATCATCTACCTACCCCAGAGCCTAGTACAGTGCTTGGCACATAGGACGGGATTAACAAATACCACAATTATTGTTATTATTTTGGATTGGGGGAAACACCTCTGAGATAAATTTGCTGCAGGTCAGGGCTGTAAGTTCCATCCAAGCAGCTTCAACCAATATAGGAGGGCTATTGATAGGTAGGGGGGTGGCTACGGGGGAGATTTTCTGCGTTGCCCTGACTTAATAAAAATAATAATAATGTTGGTATTGTTATGTGCCAAGCACTGTTTTAAGTGCTGAAGTAGATACAAGGTAATCAGGTTTTCCCACATGGGGCTAACGGTCTTCATCCCCATTTTACAGATGAGGTAACTGAGCCCAGAGAAGTTAAATGACTTGCCCAAGGTCACCCAGCTGACAAATGTTGGAGCCGGGATTAGAACCCATGACCTCTGACTCCCAAGCCTGTGCTCTTTCCACTGAGCCACACTGCTTGCGCCCTTTGTTCCTCCCTACCCCCTCCTAGTCTCACAGTTCTTACGTACATATTTGTAATTTATTTATAATAATAATAATAATGTTGGTATTTGTTAAGTGCCTACTATGTGCCGAGCACTGTTCTAAACGCTGGGGTAGATACAAGATAATCAGGCTGTCCCATGTAGGGCTCACAGTCTTCATCCCCATTTTACGGATGAGGTAACTGAGGCCCAGAGAAGTGAAGTGACTTGCCCAAGGTCACACAGCTGACAAGTGGTGGAGCTGGGATTAGAACCCACGACCTCTGACTCCCAAGCCCGTGCTCTTTCCACAAAGCCACGCTTCTTCTCTGTCTAGACTGTAAGCTCGTTGTGGGCAGGAAATGTGCCTGTTTAGTGTTGTATTGTAGTCTCCAAGCCCTTAGTACGGTGCTTCACACACAGTAAGTGCTCAATAAATAAGGTTGAATGAATGAATGATGTGTGCTGCCCCAGCACCTACCTCCCTCATCATGTTTGGTGAGTTTTAAAATCGTTCTGCAGTGTAGATGGGTGGCCACGTGTTCTCCCCTTTTTCTCTTTGCTTGCAGCATTTGGCTATTATGTGTTGGGTGCTTGGGGTTCAAACATAAGCCGCTGCTGCAGGCAGTTGCTTGATATTCTCTCTGGCACGGGGGTTCAGGGAGCCAGAGGAGGACTAGAATGGCTTGCGGAGGGTTGGACATTCTACCTGCTGGGATTTTTGCAGCCTTATGATTTCAGAAACTCTCAGCCAGGTTCGCAGTCATGAAACCCTGCTTTAGGCCCAGTGGAAAGAGCATTGATCCGGCCTCTGGGAGACCTGGGTTCTGACTTTGACCGAAGCAAATAAATGTGGGCAAAAACTGAACATACACTTTGCAGTGTGGTGCCCCTTTGCCCACCTGTTCTTGGCATTCTCTGCCCCAGCAGGAACTTAATCGGCAGGGATGAAAAAGTGTGAGTGATTCTGTGAAAGCCACTAGCGCTACAATCGATTCCTCTTCCCAGGTTCTCCACCCTGAAGTCTCAGGCCCTAAGCTCCCCTGTCCTTCCTGTTGGGAGACTCCATCAATCACAGTTCTGTCCACTGTGAGCCCCCTGTGGGATCAGATTATCTTGCATTTACCCCAGCACTTAGTACAGTACTTGGCAGCTGGGAAGCACTTGAAAGAAATAAATAATGATGGCATTTGTTTACTGCTTACTATGTTAAAATAAATCATAATAATTATGGCATTTGTTAAGCACTTACTATGTGCAAAGCACTGTTCTAAGCACTGGGGAGGATACAAGGTGATTGGGTTGTCCCACGGGGGGCTCACAGTCTTAATCCCCATTTTCCAGATGAAGTAACTGAGGCACAGAGAAGTTAAGTGACTTACCCAAAGTCACACAGATGACAGTTGGCGGAGCTAGGATTTGAACCCATGACCTCTGGCTCCCGATCCCTTGCTCTTTCCACTGAGCCATGCTGCCATGGCTCAGTGTCAAGCACTGTTGTCAAGTGCCGTGTTGTCAAGCACTGTTCTAAGCACTGGGGTAGATACAAGCTACGCTGTCCCTGACAGTCCTTGACCCACATAGGGCTCACCATCTTAATCCCCATTGCATAGATGAGGTAGCTGAGGCCCAGAGAAGTGAAGTGACAAGTGGCAGAGCCAGGATTAGAACCCAGGTCCTTCTGACTCCCAGGCCCTTGCTTTATCCACTAGGCCAAGTTTACCACTCTTTTTTTTTTTAATCCAGTCCATCGACTATGGGATCCTGAGATCAAACTTGGCAATTCAAGGTACAAGACTGTGCCTCAGCAATAGGAGTGTGGGCAAGCATTGGGTTAGTGTGGTATTGCTTCCATTAGAGCAGCTGCTGCCTCTAAGGAGGAGTCCAAAGGTGAATGTGGTTAATGTAGCCCCCTCAATGCAGGACAAAATTTCTTGCTCATGTACATACTAATCTCTCATTCATTCAGTTGCATTTATTAAGCGCTTACTGTGTGCAGGGCACTGTACTGAGCACTTGGAAAGTACAGTTGGGCAACAGATAGAGACAGTCCCTACCCAGCAACGGCTCTCCCTTCTTGAGAGGTCAGAGTCCTCTGTGGGGATTTTACAGCCCTCCTGGACTGCAGTAATGGGGTCATGTGAATCTCGAGGAATGTGTCTGAGGCTTCAGCAGCAAAGCCAAAGTGCTTAGTATAATATCATGCTCTGCACATAGTAAGTGCTCAATAAATACCATTGACTGAAGTCTAAGGTCTGGTTGGAACTGTTTAGCGGTTACAGAATCTTGAGGGCAGATCTGTGACAGTATGGTTAGTTAAAGCCAAATGTTTAAAAAATATGTATTTGGCATATTTTTTATTTTAGCTTCCTAGATGGTGAGAGCAAGATTTTCAGGAAGATTGAAACCTCTTGAAAGAAATACATTGGTGTGCACATTTTCACTTGCAATGTTCCCCCTAAAGTGTGGAATTGTTGGTGTCCTTTCTCTTGAAGTTAAAGTCCAGATTTCTATATCTAGGGTCAGTGCCTCATATTAAATAGTGTGATAAGAATAATGGCATTGTTGATTATATGTCAATCATTCTGTTAAACCCTGGACTAGAAACAAGATAATCAGATTGGACACAGTTCCTGTCACATAGGACTCTCAATCTAAGAGGGAGGGAGAACTGGTGTTTAATCCCCCTTTTCACAAATGAGGAAACTGAGGCACAGGCAAATTACTTGGTGTGCTCAAGGTCACCCTGCAGGCAAGTGAACATTAACAGCATAGTGATTACTAGGCAAACCAGAGCGAGCTCTCACATCCTGTGTGTGTGGTAATAGTGAAGGCAAGAGCCATGCCTACTACTGGTGGAAAGGGCGGATTCAGAACCAGTGAGTAGACTGATAAGGAATTAGCTGGGGCAGCCAACAGCCAAAATGTATCTGGCCATCCGACCTGGGATGGAAATCTGTCCCAGAGGCTGTGCCACAAGTGGAGTGTTTATTTCTGATTTCCAAGTACAGTACATGGATTGTGTTGAAAAATTTCCATCACCACCTTTCTTGGCAATATAGAATTTGCTCACTAAAAATGGTAAATTATGCTTTTCTGAACACTGAATAGAGTATTTAGAAATGTACTTGAGATGGTAATGTCGTGCACGATGTGGTTAAGGCAAGGCCTTCGGAGTCATTCATGTGCTGTCAGTTGTACTTTCATGAAAAGTAGTGCGTGTGTTGGGAAGGTGCACAGATCTCTGTGTTACACCTTGTGGCAAGGACAAACGTGATATCATCAAACCAGGAGCTAGTTAGCAGGGAAACATTCTGATTTACTTCACCCGTCGCTTGAGTAGTTTCTGGAGGGGAGGAAGGAGAGCAAAACAGCAACAGAGAAAACTAAATGGCTTGTTGTCTGTATTACCCCGACTCATCTGAAGGAAACTTACATAATTTGTTTCCATACTTCGGGAAACTGCAAGTTAAATACAGTATATTGTTTCAGAGATTATATTCACTCCTTTGAAGCCTCAAACAACTCAGTGAGCCTCATTAAGATTTGTAACTATTCATTGCCATAGACTCCTGGAGCTGAGTAGGACTTTGATCTGGTCCAGTTTGCCCCAACCTTCAGGTGGCTGAATCACTGAGGACAGAACTGAGGAGGTCTTGCCTTTTCCTAAACAATTTCAGGGATGAAGACTCCATGATTTTGTTACTCTGAAATCTCTCCTCTTTTATTTCTTTTTCTATGGTATTTGTTAAGCGCCATTTGCCAGGCAGTATACTAAGACCTGGGGTACATGCAAGCTAATCAGGTTGGGTACAGTCCATGTCCTCCATCTGGCTCACAGTCTTTACCCCCTTTTGGCAGATGAGGAAACTGAGGCACAGGGAAGTGCCTTGCCCAAGGTCACAGAGCAGAGAAGTGGCAAAGCTGGGATTAGAACTCAGGTCCTTCTGACCCCCAGGCCTGTGCTCTATACTCTAGGCCACACTGCTTCTCCTGTTTTCATTTAACCCCTTCCCTTCATATTTGCCCCTCAGGGATCATGAAGAATAACTGCCGAGCATCATGTCTCTCAAGAAAGCCTAACACAAACATGGACAGAATCTCTCTGTTCCCACCTTAGCCTTCTCTTACTAAAACACACAGAGTTTTTTAATATACCTTTCCTCATAGGGATGATTTTCCATCTCTTTCATCACTGTGGTTTCTGTAGAGAGATCTGATGAGCATGTTCTCAAATACTGTATCCAAGCCACCATCAAAGGTATCAATAGAATATAATCAGCCAGGTCTTTGTTATTCACAGACTGAGAATCCAGGCTTCTGACTGCCACCTCCTCTTTCTCTTCTGCCACCTTTCTCTTGCCAGGTCTCTCCACATTAGTATCTTCACCAGAGAGAGGGGAAGTGGGGGGGTGGGGGCAGGACTGAATTCCTTGTCTTCCCTCCCAAACCCTGCCCTCTCCCTGACTTTCCCATCACTGTTGATGGCACTACCATCCTTCCCGTCTCACAAGCCCGCAACCTTGGTGTCGTCCTTGACTCCGCTGTCTCGTTCACCCCTCACATCCAAGCCGTCACCAAAACCTGCCGGTCTCACCTCCGCACATTGCCAAGATCCGCCCTTACCTCTCCATCCAAACCACTACCCTGCTCGTTCAAGCTCTCATCCTATCCCGTATGGACTATTGTTTCAGCCTCCTCTCTGATCGCCCATCCTCGTGTCTCTCCCCACTTCAATCCATACTTCACGCTGCAGCACATAGTCTTTGTCCAGAAATGCTCTGGGCATGTTACTCCCCTCCTCAAAAATCTCCAGTGGCTACCAGTCAACCTACGCCTCAGGCAGAAACTCCTCACCCTCGGCTTCAAGGCTCTCCATCACCTCGCCCTTTCCTACCTCACCTCCCTTCTCTCCTTCTACAGCCCAGCCCCCACCCTCTGCTCCTCTGCCGCTAATCTCCTCACCGTGCCTCATTTTGCCTGTCCCGCCATCAACCCCCGGCCCACATCATCCCCCGGCCTGGAATGCCCTCCCTCCGCACATCCGCCAAGCTAGCTCTCTTCCTCCCTTCAATGCCCTACTGAGAGCTCACCTCCTCCAGGAGGCCTTCCCAGACTGAGCCCCATCCTTTCTCTCCCCTTCCTCCCCCTCTCCTTCCCCCATCCCTTACCTCCTTCCCTTCCCCACAGCACCTGTATATATGTATATATGTTTTTACGTATTTAATACTCTTACTTGTACATATTCTACTTATTTTATTTTGTTAATATGTTTTGTTTTGTTCTCTGTCTCCCCCTTCTAGACTGTGAGCCCACTGTTGGGTAGAGACCGTCTCTATATGTTGCCAACTTGTACTTCCCAAGCGCTTAGTGCAGTGCTGTGCACACAGCAAGCGCTCAATAAATACGATTGAATGAATGAATGAGTGAAACAAAACAGGAACTCAGCCAGTTATGCTCCTTGTCAGCATCTGGTAAAGGTTTGATAAGGGAGGAGATTGAAACCATTGATAAAAAGTTTTTGGATGATAGTTGATTTCAATAATTTATGCTTTCCATGTTCCCTATTATCCTGGATAATTGAGAGGTATATATCTCACAGTATGCCACTCAAGGTGGTCTGTTTTAATAATTTTAGTATTCTAGTTGTCAGTAAAAAAGAAGTCTTTTTGAACACTTGGCTGCTTACCAACTTTTCTGTTAATCTCAGTGACCTCCCAACAAAACCCAAGTCTGCTTTTCGGTATTTTCAAATGAAGTCTCTTTGCTATAGCCCTCCATTTCCAGATTCATTCATTCATTCATTCATTCAGTGGTATTTATTGAGCGCTTCCTGTGTGCAGAGCACTGTACTAAGTGCTTGGGAAGTACAAATCGGCAACATAAAAAGACGGTCCCTACCCAACACCGGGCTCCAAGAATACCATCAGCATTGCTTTTCTACAATGAGGTAGAATTCTCAGACAGGATTGGAAATGATGCCACGATGAGAGGCATTTCCCTCGCCAAACGCTTTCCGGTCAAGGGACCTAGTGAAGTATTTTGTAGAAGACGTGGTTTGTATAAGAATCAGTGCCCAAAGGACATGGAGTAAATAACTGAGAGTGAATAACTGCCTGAGCACCCAGAGAGAGTCCCCTGGCAGGCAACAAGGTAGATAGGTCTCTTCTGAGAGAAGCAGTGTGGCACAGTGGAAAGATCATGGATTTGGGAGTCAGAGGTCATGGGTTCGAATCCCAGATCCGCCACTTGTCAGCTCTGTGACCTTGGGCAAGCCACTTAACTTCTCTGGGCCTCAGTTCCCCCATCTGTAAAATGGGGACTAAGACTGTGAGCCCCACACGGGACAACCTTGATCACCTTGAATCCCCTCCAGCTGTTAGAACAGTGATTGGCACAAAGTAAGCGCTTAACAAATAACACCATTATTATTATTATTATTCTGAGGAATCAGCTTTGTGGTTCCAACTGCTGAGGGGGCTGAAGCCACCGCTGTCTCTTCTCTCCTCTCCCCGCCAGTATCTCCTAGAACCATTTCCAGCTTCAGTTGTGGAATAAAATGTAATTACGTTTTGCATGTTAATTTCAGCTGCATTTCAGAACTGTACCAATAGCCCCTTCAAGATGAGTGCTATTCAAGTCATATTTTATGTTGTAGCAGGTTATTCAGTGTCAATCCTGTGATAAAAAAACCTGAAATTTGCACCAAAAACCTCAGGTGATAAGGGTTTTGTCTCTGGCTAGTGTGGGAGTGAGTTTAAATTTGACAAGAGGAAGACTAGCAAGGATTTAGGGTAAAGAGGTCTTTCATTTTTATGGGATGGCTACTTGGGACAGAACTGGCATTGCAGACAGCCAGCAACAACCAACAAAATTATAAACTCATTCTAGTTAATCTGTTAATAATAATTGTGGTATTTGTTAAGCACTTACTATGTGCCAGGCACTGTACTAAGCACTGGGGTGGATACAAGCAAATCAGGTTGGACACAGTCCCTGTTCCACATAGGGCTCACAGTCTTAATCCCCATTTTCCAGATGAGGTACCTGAGGCACAGAGAAGTGAAGTGGCTTGCCCAAGGTCACACAGCAGACAAGTGGCAGAGCTGGAATTAGAACCCACATCCTTCTGACTTCCAGGCCCGGGCTCTGTCCAGTAGGCCATGCTACTTCTGTTGTCCTCTCTGCCTTGGATCCTTGTTCCTCTGCTGCTGAATGTTTGATACAGGACTTTAACAATGCTCATTTACAGTGTAGGTGTAAGTGGGAACTTCAAAGAGGGAAAGTTGGACTGCAGTTCGTATGACCTTTCTTTTCATCTGAGGAGTTTGTCATCTTTATAGTTAATGAGGAAAACCTCTTCTGTACTGAGAGGTCATTTTCAGTCATATTCATATTCATCAAGTCCACGTAGTGATGTACTAGGCACTTTATTTCATCGCAAACTTATTCACCTCTCCCTTCTCTCTTGGTAATCATGAGTTGCCAGTGAGTGTAAGAGTTTAGGATTCAATTCCTCTTGTGTTCTGGGATATCTATACTGCAGTTCCCTACAGAATGTTATAGGGCCTAGATTGAGTCCGCTCTAGCCTAGAATATGCAAGTCCAAGTATTTAAAATGAACAAAGCAGCTGGGGGTTGGTACAACATAGACTGGGCTGGCCAGTTTAGCAGGAGAGTCCCCAGTTCTGGGATATATATTTCTGAAATTGCATAAGACAATCTACAAGAGCTGTTCCAGCAAACCTATGGTCATCTAGCTACACATAATAATATCTTGATTTTTCTGTAGTGCCTTTATTTCCAAAGTGGGTTCACATTTATTTCTCAGGTCATTTTTGTCCTCACAACATTGCTAAAGTAGGAGAAGGCCAATATTATGATTCCCATTTTGTAGGTGGGGAAATTAAGGCCCAGAGAGGCCAAATGTCTTGCCCAAAGTTCCCCAGCAGGCAACTGGGGCCTGATCCTGGATCTTCCAATTCTTAGAATTCCTAGATCCATACTTGTTCTACTGCCCCATACTGCCTTTCTGAAACTCCCCATATTCATGCATTCAGTCATATTTATTGAGCACTTACTGTGCGCAGAGCACTATACTAAGCACTTGGGAGCGTACATCTTTCTACACGACAGAGAAGCAGCATGGCTTAATGGATAGAACATAGGCCCAGAAGTCAGGTGGACCTGCCACTTGTCTGCTGTGTGCCCTTGGGCAAGTCACTTAACTTCTCTGGGCCTCAATTACCTCATCTGTAAAATGAAGATTAAGACTGAGAGTCCCATGAGGGACATGGACTGTGTGTGGCGTAGTGGAAAGAACATGGGCTTTGGAGTCAGAGGTCATGGGTTCAAATCCTGGCTCCGCCAATTGTCAGCTGTGTGACTTTGGACAAGCCACTTCTCTGTGCCTCAGTTACCTAGACGCCCGGGACTCCGTTCCCGAGAGGCCCGCCCGCCCGCCATCACACCGCGAGACGCCCGGGACTCCGTTCCCGAGAGGCCCGCCCGCCATCACACCGCGAGGCCTTGCTGCTCCCGGAAGGATCCTCTCCTCAGAGCGCCGCCATAGACGCCCGGGACTCCGTTCCCGAGAGGCCCGCCCGCCCGCCATCACACCGCGCGACGCCCGGGACTCCGTTCCCGAGAGGCCCGCCCGCCATCACACCGCGAGGCCTTGCTGCTCCCGGAAGGATCCTCTCCTCAGAGCGCCGCCATAGACGCCCGGGACTCCGTTCCCGAGAGGCCCGCCCGCCATCACACCGCGAGGCCTTGCTGCTCCTGGAAGGATCCTCTCCTCAGAGCGCCGCCATAGACGCCCGGGACTCCGTTCCCGAGAGGCCCGCCCGCCCGCCATCACACCGCGAGACGCCGGGACTCCGTTCCCGGGAGGCCCACCCGCCATCACACCGCGAGGCCTTGCTGCTCCCGGAAGGATCCTCTCCTCTGAGCGCCGCCATAAACGCCCGGGACTCCGTTCCCGAGAGGCCCGCCCGCCCGCCATCACACCGCGAGACGCCCGGCACTCCGTTCCCGAGAGGCCCGCCCGCCCGCCATCACCCCGCGAGGACTTGCCGCTCCCGGAAGGCTCCTCTCCTCAGAGCGCCGCCATTGACGCCCGGGACTCCGTTCCCGAGAGGCCCGGCCGCCCACCCTCCCGCCATCTCAGCGCCCCCACGGACGCCCCGCCTGCCTCCACCCCCCCCACTTAGGAGGCCTTCCGTAAAGTGCCCCTCATCCCCCCCCCTTCCCGGTCCGGTCCTGACTGACTCTACCCCCGCCCGCCCCCAGGTAAAAAGCCCTTGTTAGCACCTTGTTAGCACCATGTTACATGTTACATTAACGACAACCTCATTCACACCTCCTCAGCCCTCCCATGCTAGTTGACTGTTCGCTCCCCTCCCCAGGTATCTCTGCTCCCTGACCCCCCTTAACTGGCCCACCCTACTCCAGCTCTTAATAGTTTGTATCTGCTCTCTGTGGCATCATTGTTTGCCAATTCTATTATTGCCATAGCATATTGATTGCTCAACTACACCCTGTGATGCCATCGCCTACTTTTATCATTGTTACTGTTTTATTGCTTCTGCATCTCAATTGTTAACCCCCCACTGTACTGTCACTCGCCCTGCTGACCTCACCATGAACTTTCAGTTCCCTTGCTCCCAACTGCCATTCCCATTCCTCACCTTCCCCTTCCCCTCTCCCACCCAGCTGTTTCCCTCCCTCTCACCCACCAAGACCGCTCCCCCTCAACCCCTACCAAGGATTCCTCTGTACCTGCGCAGGTCCTCTGCTTCTCCCTCCCGACCCCCCTCCTCCCCTTCTCCCCACCCCCACCCCATCCCAGTTCTCCTTTCCCATCGCCACCCCCCTTCCCACTCTCCCCGCCCAGGCCCCCGCCAACTCATCCCAATCCAAACCCTCCCCACCCCTCGCACCCTTCCCCCTCCCTCCCCACCCTCGACAGCTGATGCCAAGTGTGGCCTCTGGAACCCCCGCTCCGTTTTAAGTAAGATTCCTTTCATCCTGGACCTTTTCCTTTCCAGTTCTCTACTCCTCCTCGCCCTAACTGAAACATGGCTGTCGTCGGACGACACGGTCTCTTCTGCTGCTCTCTGCAGTGCAGGCCTCTTCTTCTCCCACTCCCCCAGACTCACTGGAAAAGGAGGAGGTGTCGGTTTCCTTCTCGCCCCCCAATGTCGCTTTCGCACTATCCCTCCTCCCCCTTCCCTTTCCTTCCCCTCCTTTGAAGCCCACATTATTCGCCTCTACCACCCCCTCCAGATTCTTGTAGCCGTCATCTACCGCCCTCCGGGCCCCACTTCCAACTTCTTTAACGACTTTGACCCCTTCCTCACATTCCTTCTCTCCTTCTCCATGCCCACTCTGATCCTTGGAGACTTCAATATCCACATGGATATCCCTAACGACTCCTCTGCCGCCCGCCTTCTATCTCTCCTTGACGCTGCCAACCTCTTCCTCCACCCCACCTCACCCACTCACCAACTTGGTCATACCCTCGACCTCATCATCTCCTACCGCTGCACTGTGTCCACCCTCACCAACTCTGTGATCCCTCTCTCTGATCATAATCTTCTCACCTGCCTCCTCACTCACACTCCTTTCCCCTGTAAATCCGTATTACTCCCTCACAGAGATCTCCGCTCTCTGGACCCCACCCATCTTTCGGAACGCCTCACACCCCACCTCGCCGCCCTCTCCTCTCTACCCAGTCTTGATGATCAGATTACTGCTCTCAACTCTACCCTTTCTACTCAGCTAGACTCGCTCGCTCCCCTTTCCCTTCGCCGCTCTCGCACCACTAACCCACAGCCCTGGATCACTGCCACTGTCCGCCTCCTTCGCTCTTATGCTCGAGCTGCCGAACGCTGCTGGCGAAAGTCTAAACACCATGCCAACCTCGTTCACTTCAAGTTTATCCTTTCCTGCCTTAACTCAGCCCTCTCTTCTGCCAGACAAAACTATTTCTCCTCCCTTATTGACACCCATGCCCATCACCCCCGCCAGCTCTTCCGTACATTCAACTCCCTTCTCAGGCCCCCGGTTCCTCCCCCTCCTCCTTCCCTCACCCCCAACGATCTGGCCTCCTACTTCATTAACAAAATTAAATCCATCAGGTCCGACCTCCCCAAAGTCTCTTCCCCCCTTTCTCCAACCCCCCGGCTCTCAACATTCTCTGCTACTCTCCCATCCTTCCCAGTGGTATCCTCAGAGGAACTCTCCTCCCTCCTCTCAAGTGCTACTCCGGCCACCTGTGCTTCTGACCCCATTCCCTCTCATCTTATGAAATCTCTCGCTCCATCCCTTCTCCCCTCCTTAACTTCCATCTTCAACCGCTCACTCTCCACTGGTTCCTTCCCCTCTGCCTTCAAACATGCCCATGTCTCTCCCATCCTAAAAAAACCCTCTCTTGACCCCACCTCACCTTCTAGTTATCGTCCCATATCCCTCCTACCATTCCTTTCCAAACTCCTTGAACGAGTTGTCTACACGCGCTGCCTAGAATTCCTCAACAACAACTCTCTCCTCGACACCCTCCAGTCTGGCTTCCGTCCCCTTCATTCCACGGAAACTGCGCTCTCAAAGGTCACCAATGACCTCCTGCTTGCCAAATCCAACGGCTCATACTCTGTCCTAATCCTCCTCGACCTCTCAGCTGCCTTTGACACTGTGGACCACCCCCTTCTCCTCAACACGTTATCTGACCTTGGCTTCACAGACTCCGTCCTCTCCTGGTTCTCCTCTTATCTCTCCGGTCGTTCTTTCTCAGTCTCTTTTGCAGGCTCCTCCTCCCCCTCCCATCCTCTTACTGTGGGAGTTCCCCAAGGTTCAGTGCTTGGTCCCCTTCTGTTCTCAATCTACACTCACTCCCTTGGTGACCTCATTCGCTCCCACGGCTTCAACTATCACCTCTACGCTGATGACACCCAGATCTACATCTCTGCCCCTGCTCTCTCCCCCTCCCTCCAGGCTCGCATCTCCTCCTGCCTTCAGGACATCTCCATCTGGATGTCCGCCCGCCACCTAAAGCTCAACATGTCGAAGACTGAGCTCCTTGTCTTCCCTCCCAAACCTTGTCCTCTCCCTGACTTTCCCATCTCTGTTGACGGCACTACCATCCTTCCCGTCTCACAAGCCCGCAACCTTGGTGTCATCCTCGACTCCGCTCTCTCATTCACCCCTCACATCCAAGCCGTCACCAAAACCTGCCGGTCTCAGCTCCGCAACATTGCCAAGATCCGCTCTTTCCTCTCCATCCAAACCGCTACCCTGCTAATTCAAGCTCTCATCCTATCCCGTCTGGACTACTGCACTAGCCTTCTCTCTGATCTCCCATCCTCGTGTCTCTCTCCACTTCAATCCATACTTCATGCTGCTGCCCGGATTATCTTTGTCCAGAAACGCTCTGGACATATCACTCCCCTCCTCAAAAACCTCCAATGGCTACCGATCAATCTGCGCATCAGGCAGAAACTCCTCACCCTGGGCTTCAAGGCTCTCCATCACCTCGCCCCCTCCTACCTCACCTCCCTTCTCTCCTTCTACTGCCCAGCCCGCACCCTCCGCTCCTCCACCACTAATCTCCTCACTGTACCTCGCTCTCGCCTGTCCCGCCATCGACCCCCGGCCCACGTCATCCCCCGGGCCTGGAATGCCCTCCCTCTGCCCATCCGCCAAGCTAGCTCTCTTCCTCCCTTCAAGGCCCTGCTGAGAGCTCACCTCCTCCAGGAGGCCTTCCCAGATTGAGCCCCTTCTTTCCTCTCCCCCTCGTCCCCCTCTCCATCCCCCCGCCTTACCGCCTTCCCCTCCCCACAGCACCTGTATATATGTATATATGGTTGTACATATTTATTACTCTGTTTATTTATTTATTTATTTATTTATTTTACTTGTACATTTCTATCCTACTTATTTTATTTTGTTGGTATGTTTGGTTCTGTTCTCTGTCTCCCCCTTTTGGACTGTGAGCCCACTATCGGGTAGGGACTGTCTCTATGTGATGCCAATTTGTACTTCCCAAGCGCTTAGTACAGTGCTCTGCACATAGTAAGCGCTCAATAAATACGATTGATTGATTGATTGATTGATTACCTCATCTGTAAAATGGGGATTAAGACTGTGAGCCCCCCCGTGGGACTACCTGGTCACCTTGTAACATCCCCAGTGCTTAGAACAGTGCTTTGCACATAGTAAGCACTTAATAAATGCCATCATTATTATTATTATTAATTTGTATCTATCCCAGTGCAGTGCCTGGCACATAGAAAGTGCTTAACAAATACCATTTAAAAAAACAACAAAAAAGAGATATTTGGGACACGTTTTGACTTACTTTACTCATCCCCTCATTTTATAAGTGGAGAAGCCACTGGCTCTGGGCCACTTCATGACTAGTGACCCCAAAGCATCTAGCTCCCAAATGTTAAACCCCTGCTGCAATTTTGGTCTTGGGGTGGTAGTGCCAGGCCTAAAATTGAACCTCAGCTGCCAAACTCAGTCTGTCCAATTTGGTTCCTGTCCCCCTATTCCTCTTCCCCATCCCCGACTTCATTCCACTCCCAGTCTATTTTTAGCCCATGGAGTTCTTGGTTTGAGCCCAGAATTAAAGGAATTAAGACATACCAGCCAGTTCTTTAGCAGATTCCTGCTTTACAGGCTGAGAACTTTAACACGTAGAAGACAGCACACAAAATTCTGCTTGTGTTCGGAATGAGCTTTGGCTTCCCTATGACTCTACACTTGAAAGTTACAGGTCAAGTCTCTGGGCTTGTTATAGTAATTATTTTATTTGGCTCTTAAAACAAGTAGAAACCCAAAGGAATACATTTTTCTAAAAGCAAAACAATCCATAGATTCTGAAGTAAGTGAACTGTAAAAGACTGTCCTATTGAAGAATTGGTTGGTTAACATATTTTTTTATGAATATATGTATGGGGGAGGAGCCCTGAAGTAAAATGAGAGTGAGTTTATATGATTCTCTGCAGAAAGTCAAGTTTTTCCCTATTGAATTCCAAGGAACTGTAGCCTAAAGGTTGAGAGAGGGGCAGGATGCCCAGGGATTTTGCAGACTTAATGTCTCATCTGTGCTTTTGTTCTAGATTATCAAGAAAGCCCTAACCGAGGAAAAACATGTGTCCACGAAAACATCAGCTGCAGATCTAGTGACAGAAACAGATCATCTTGTAGAGGATTTAATTATCTCAGAACTAAGGAAGAGGTATCCCTCCCACAGGTAAGAGTTTATACTGGGGAGGAAAATTCAGGTGGGGGACGTTTTATATTGTGTGTATGTTATGTACATTTCTTCAAATTATATATTATAAGTAATTTATATTAATGACTGTCCCCCCACTCTCTCCCATAAGCTCATTATGGGGAGAGAACATGCCCATTAATTGTATTGTAGTCTCTCAAGTGCTTAGAACAGTACTCTGCACTTAGTAAGTGCTCAATAAATACCATTGAAAAGTTGCCCTTGAGTGAGCTCAGCTATGGTCTCTTGAAGGTGACAGCTTATCTACATAAGTGGGTGTGGCCGAACAGACCAACGGAAAACCAGCACTGTATTCCATTGTCCCTAGTCCCCCTGATGTGCCTCCACTTTCAGTGTCTGTCAGAGAAGCAGCCTGGCCTATTAGAAAGAGCACAGTCCTGGGAGTCAGAGGACCTGGGTTCTAATTCCCACTCCGCCTCTTCTTTTGTTTTATCTTATTTGTTAAGCACTTACTATGTGCCAAGTATATGTGCATCATATGTGTATCAAGCACTGGGGTAGATACAAGTTAATCAAATTGGGCACAGTCCATGGCCCGCATAAGGCCTACAGTCTTAATCCCCATTTTACAGATGAGGTAACTGAGGTACAGAGAAGTTATGTGACTTGCCCAAGGTCACACAGCAGATAAGTGGCAGAGCTGGGATTTAGAGATCAGGTCATTCTGACTCCCAGGCTCATACTCTATCCACTAGGCCATGTTGCTTCACTAAGGCCAAGCGCTCAGTACAGTGCTTGACACACAGTGGGGAAGCAGCGTGGCATAGTGGATAGAGCACAGGGCTGGGAGCCGGAAGATCATGGGTTCTCATCCCAACTCTGCCACTTGTTTGCTGTGTCGCCTTGGGAAAGTCACTTCACTTCTCCGTGCCTCTTCTGCCTCATCTGTAAGATGGGGATTGAGACTGTGAACCCCATGTGGGACAGAGACTGCACCCAACCCAATTTGCTTGTGTCCAAACCAGTGTTTAACAGTGCCTGGCACAAGTTCCACAATTAATATTATAGTAAGTGCTTAACAAATACTCCAATTATTATTATTATTATTTTTAAGTCCGCCTGTTTGGTCTCCACCTTCCTGAAGCCTTTGTTCAATCAGCCCCTCTGCTATGGCTTCTCTTCAGACTGCTAGACTCCCACGCCGTTTGAGACCTCTGCCTCTACTCAGACCCAGGCATGCTCAGTTCTGTCCTTTGGTTCCCGTGCCCGTGCTTGCTTTAGGCGAAAATAAGCATCTGGCAGCTTGCAGGTCTGCTCTGAGGGCCTGGCGTCTGGGAGGAGCCGGCATCTGTCTGTGCCAACCTTGTGTGCGTGGTGGTTACCCCATCCATTCCTGGAAGGAAGGGAGCAGAACCAGCTGCTGGTAATGTGTGCCCGCCTTGCCCTCACCCCAGGGCTTGCTCCTCTTGAGAGGGGTGGGGCGGGTGTGGCCGAAGGCACGGATGAATAAAGTAGGGCCAGTAGCAGCCCAAGAAGCATTTATGGGCCCTCACTGCTTTGTGGCCTCTCCGGGTGTGTCACACTGGCGGGGCTTAGTTGGCACTCGGGCCTGCTGATGCTCAGCTAGAGTCCAGCACCTTTGCAACTTACTCTACCTCACAGTTGCAGGTCAGTGCAGGTCATTAGCGTTAGGATGCGGGTGGGTCGTGTGCAGGTAAAGATTGCTGAGTTTGAATGTATAAGAAGCCGCCGCCTTCAGGATGCGTTCTTCAGACCCACCCTCCTCTCCCCGTCCCTCCCGAAGGGATCACAGTGGGGGAAACAGCTGTATGTCTAACTTTGTTTCTCCCTGGGGTTTCTTGTCAATCTCCCGGAGGTCCTTCATTCAGTCGTATTTATTGAGCAGTTACTGTGTGCAGAGCACTGTACTAAGCCCTTGGGAGAGTACAGTATAACAATATAACAGACACATTCCCTGCCCACAATGAGCTTACAGTCTAGAGGGCAGTTCCTTCCAGTTGCCTGTTACGCTAGGGCTGCAGGCAGGGAAGCACTATGACCTAGAAGGAGCGTGGAAAGAGCATGAGCCTGGGACTCAAAGGACCTGGGTTCAAATCACAGCTCCACCACTTGAATACTGTGTGATCTTGGGCAAGTCACTTAACTTCTCTGTGCCTGTTACCTCGTGTAAAATGGGGATTAAGAGACTGAGCCCCATGTGGGAAAGGGACTGTTCAACCCATTTTTCTTTTATCTACTCCAGCGCTTAGTACAGAGCCTGGCACATAGTAAGAGCCAAACAAATTAGTAACAAATTCCATTAAGAAGAAGAAGAGCCCACTCTGACACTGGTTCAATTCTGGTCTCATTGTTGGCTTGCTTGCTGCCACCAGTCTTTTCTTTGCAGCTCCTTCAGTTGGCACGCAGAGACACTCGATGCTTTGTTTAAAGTGCAGAAGCCTCAACTCTACCCACCCCTCCCCAGTGGGCGGCGTGTGCCTTGCCACTCCTGGGAATTTTGGCTTAGAATGTGCTGGAGTGGCATACCAGTGCCCCTTAATGCGAGGGCTGCAAAAATAACTGAAGTGCGACTCTGCCCTCTGGGTCTGAGGAGGAAAGCAAAGCTACTAATATGAGCAGCATCTTGGGTTTCTGCCAGAGCCCACTGAACTCTGTGAGTCCTAGTTAATTGTTAAATGTGGTATTGATTGAGCGCTTACCATGTGCCAGGCATTGTAGTGAGCACTGGGGTGGATTCAAAAATCTCCCCCGCCCCTCCTCAGTCCCTTCCCCTTCCAGCCCCCTTTTCAACTCTTCCCACCTTCCCAGAAGTATCTCAAGGAGATCTCCTGCCTCCTCTTAAAATCCACCACCTCCACCTGTGCAACCAACCCCATTTCTTCGCATCTTATCCAGACTCTTGCCCCTCCCTTCTTCCCTCCCTAACGGCCATCTTCAACTGTTTGCAGCCCAATGGCTTCTTCTGCATTGCTTTCAAACATACCCCTGTCTCCCCTATTCTAAAAAAACCCTCCCTTGACCCCACTGCTCTCTCTAGTTTTTGCCCCATCTCCATCCTACGATTCCTCTCCAAACTCTTTGAGTGAGTTGTCTACACCTGCTGCCTCAAATTCCTCTGCTCAACCCCCTCCAATCTGGCTTCCATCCCCTTCATTCCACAGAAACTGCTCTCTCAAAGGTCACCCATGATCTCCTTCTTGCCAAATCCAATGGCTTCTACTCCATCCTAATTCTCCTTGACCTCTCAGCTGCCTTTGTCACTGTCACTTTTAGACTGTGAGCCCACTGTTGGGTAGGGACTGTCTCTATATGTTGCCAACTTGTACTCCCCAAGCGCTTAGTACAGTGCTTTACACACAGTAAGCGCTCAATAAATACGATTGATTGATTGGACCACCCCCCTTGGCTTCACTGACACTGTCCTCTCCAGATTCTCTTCTTATCTCTCTGGCCGTTCATTCTCAGTCTGCTTCGCGGGCTCCTCCTCTGCCTCCCACCCCCTAGCTGTGGGGATCCCTCGAGGTTCAGTTCTGAGTCTCCTTCCATTCTCCATCTATGCCCACTCCTTTGGAGAACTCATTCACTCCCATGGCTTCAACTACCACCTCTGTGCAGATGACACCGAAATCTACACCTCCAGCCCTGATCTGTCTTCCTCTCTGCAGTCTCGCATTTCTTCTTACCTTCAAGACATCTCTACTTGAATGTCCTCCTGTCACCTCAAGCTTAACACATCCAAAACAGAACTCCTTATCTTCCCACCCTAATCCTGTCCTCCCTGTGACTTTTCCATCACTGTAGATGACATCACTATCCTTCCCATCTCACAAGCCCATAACCTTGGCATTGTCCATGACTTCTCTCTCTCATTCAACCCACGTATTCAATCCGTCACCAAATCCTGTTGGTCCCACCTTCACAACATCGCTAAATCTGTCCTTTCCTCTCCATCCAAACTGCTGCCATGTTAATACAATCACTCATCCCACCCCGCTTGGATTACTGCATCAGCCTCCTTGCTGACCTCCCAGCCTCCTGTTTCTCCCCACTCCAGTCCATACTTCACTCCGCTGTCTGGGTCATTTTTCTACAAAAACGTTCAGAACATGTCATCCCCCTCCTCAAAAAACTCCATTGGTTGCCTATTCACCTCCTCATCATTGGCTTTAAAGCACTCAGTCACCTCACCCCTCCTACCTCACCTCACTATACTTCTCTCCTCTAATGCTAACCTTCTCACTGTGCCTCGATCTAGTCTCTCTCACTGCCGATCCCTGGCCCACGTCTTGCCTCTTGCCTGGAGCGCCCTCCATCCTCAAATCCAGCTGACAGTTAATCTCCCCTTCTGCAAAGCCTTATTGGAGGCACATCTCCAAGAGGCCTTCTCTGACTAAGCACCCCCTTTCCTCTTCTCTCATTCCCTTCTGCACCCACCTAACTTGCTCCCTTTGTTCATTCATTCATTCATTTAATCGTATTTACGGAGCACTTACTGTGTGCAGAACACTGTACTACATGTTTGGAAAGTACAGTTCAGCAACAGAAAGAGATGATCCCTGCCCACAACGGGCTCACAGTTTAGAAGTGGGGAGACAGACATCAAAACAAGCAAACAGGCATCAATAGCATCAATATAAATAGAGTTATAGATATATACACATCAAAACAAGTAAAAATATGGAACGCTTCACAAATCTGCATTCTTCCCCCTCCCACCCCCATAGCACTTAGGTAAATAGCTGCAGTTTCTTTGTTTAAATTAATGTCTGACTCCCCCTCTCAACTAAAAGCTCACTGTGAACAGGGAATGTGTCTGTTTATTGTTGTACTGTACTTTCCCAAGCACTTAGTACAGTGCTCTGCAAACAGTAAGCACTCAGTAATTGCGATTGAATGAATGAATCATCATCATCATCAATCATATTTATTGAGCGCTTACTATGTGCAGAGCACTGTACTAAGCGCTTGGGAAGTACAAATTGGCAACGTATAGAGACAGTCCCTACCCAACAGTGGGCTCACAGTCTAAAAGGGGGAGACAGAGAACAAACCAAACATACTAACAAAATAAAATAAATAGAATAGATATGTACAAATAAAATAAATAAATAAATAAATAGAATGAATGAATACAAACGAATCAGGTTGGACACAGTGTCTGATCCACATGGGACTAACAGTCTTAATCCACATTTGACAGATAAGGTAGCAGGCACAGAGAAGTGAAGTGACTTGTCTGAGGTCACACAGCCGACAGGTGGTGGAGCCGGGATTAGAAACCAGGTCCTTCCTACTTCCAGGCCCATGCTCTATCCACTAGGTCACGCTACCCCCAGCCTGAGTTTGGCCCAAACATGACAGGAATTAAACTATTTAGTGTTTGGGCCCCCACATCTTCCCAAACCCTAAGCCTTCCTCCAGAATTACATGAGGTTAATAATTTGAAGGGGAAGAGCCTCTTCAATGTCCACTTCCTGTTCTGGCTGTATCTCTGGTACTGCGGTCCCAGCTCCAACAAGCAGCAGAGTCAAGAATGGCTGGGAGACCCAGGAAACTCCGGGGCTGCAGGGAGGGGAGGTAACAGGAGGGAGAGATTCTCTTGGGTCCCCTCAGATCCTACTGGGCTTGTGTCTGTACTGGCCAGCTCTCACCCTAGAAGTTCGGTTCTGAGGCAAGGACTGGGCCTGAACCATGCAGGTATTTAGGGTGCGTACCCCTTCCCCAGGCCAATACTGTTGCCTTGGGGAGCACAGGCTGATACTGTTGGCCAGAAAGATGGTTAAAAACACAGACTTCAGAAATCTTTTTCTCCCCCAGAAAAAGCCCGGGTGCTTCCCCAGTTTTAATTCTCTACTGAGGACATCTCTGTTCACTTCCAATTAAAAGGGAGCTTGAGTAATTAGGGTACATTCTCTGGTAACTAGCCAATCTCTTACAGGAGTTTAGGCAGGAGAGGAAGAATGAATGTATTATGGAGTGCAAAAGATGTTTGTTCTGGAACTCATTAATACCTTTAATTTTTATAAGTCAAGAAAGAAGGAATTCTTAATATCAGGGTGACACATTTTATAAACTTAATTTTATTTAATGCTACATTTTCAGCCTCTCTGGTTAGTCATTTTGTTACCAAGGGTAATGAGTTGCTTTTCCTCATTTGTACTCCTCATAGTCCAGGTCAGAGTGGAGTGTGGGGTGATGCTCTTTCTTTGAGTTGTCCCAGGTGACTGTCCTCTAAAAGGGAGGCTCCAGTGGCCCCAGACCCAAACCAACCAGCCATAAAGTTTTCTCTAGCACCCTTGGAAAAATCTCCTTCCTTCTCCTCTTCCCCACCCTTCTTTTTCCTGCCCGTAGAAGGGAAGCTTGACAGAGCAGAGGGTGCTGACAGAAACAGAGGCCAGTTATCCTATTTCCATGGGTGTGTGAACCCACATTTCATTGAACACCCTTGCTCTTGAATCATCAAGGTTGAGGGCACCATGACTCTGTTCCTGAAGACATGACGCAAGGATTATTTGCTGTGCCCTCAGCAAGGCTCTTACTGCAGGGCATCCAGTGTCATGGGGAGTTGGCACAACCCTCAGAGCTTCTCAGCCAGTCTTTGGCCTGATCTATCTGTAATTTAGTGTGTCTCCCCAACTCCAAACTGTAAGCTCCTAGTATGTAGGAATCACATCTACCTCCTCTAGTGTATTGTACTTTGAGAAGCAGCATGGCTTAATGGCTAGAGCACGGGCCTGGGAGTCAGAAGGTCCTGGTTTCTAACCCCAGCTCAGCCACTTGCCTGCTGTGTGACCTTGGGTAAGTCACTTCAATTCTCTGGGCCTCAGTTCCCTCATTTGTAAAATGGGGATTGAGACTATGACCCTATGTGGGACAGGACTGTGTCCAACTTGATTTGCTTGCATCCATCCCGGTGCTTAGTTCAGTGCTTGGCACATAGTAAGCACTTAACAAATACCATTATTATTATTATTATTATTACTATTACTTTCCCAAGTAATCAGTACAATACTGTGCACACAGTAAGCACCCAATAAGTGATAATAATAATTATTATGGTATTTGTTAAGCACTTACTATGTACCAGGCACTGTACTAAGCTCTGGTGTGGATACAAGTAAATTGGGTTGAGCACAGTCCTTGCCCCATGTGGAGCTCACAGTCTCAATCCCCTTTTTACAGATGAGGTAACCGAGGCCAAGAGAAGTTAAATGACTTGCCCAAGATCACACAGCGGACAAGTGGCGGAGCTGGGATTAGAGCCCATGACTCCCAGCCCTGCACTTTTTCCACTATGCCATGGTGCTTCATATCCCCATTTTGCACGAGGGAACTGAGGTACAGAGAAGTGAAGTGACTTGCCTGAGGTCCTGCAGCAGATGTGGCGGAGCCAGGATTAGAATCAGGGTTCTTCTGACTCCCAGGCCTGGGCTCTAGCCACTAAGACACGCTACTCTCTACCTGTGCTGCCTCCCACATCAGGTGCCTGCCCCCCGAGCTTGGGGGCTGGGGCTTCCACCTGCCTTCTCTCTTTATCCTAATTTAATTTGAGCTCCCTGGGCTATCCTTAGAATGTCATTTATGTCTGAATTTTATTTTAGCCATATTTGTGTGCTACAGAGCATGAAGTTTAGGGGTTTAATGGAAAAATGTAACCCCATTTCTAATATCAGTGTTTTGGGTTTTTTTTTTTTTAATGTCTGTTCTTCTTCTAGCCTAGATCAGTCAGTGGCAGAGTATTGTACTAGCGCTTGAGAGAGTACTGTTCAACCGAATCAAGGTCTCTTTCTGATGTGTAATTGTCCTGATGCTTCCTTGACTTCTTACAAAGCAGTCAGTGTCTCAGATCTGCCTGTGGTCACTGTTTTGCTTCACATCCCAGCCCTTCATCTGCCTTTCTCTGTTATTAGTCAGCTGGGGTCCCAAGACAACTAGACTTTTGGTTTTTCAGGTTTTTTTTTTTTACTCAACCTCACTTAGATTGAACTGCATGGCATTATCAAACTAAAAAAATCTTGTTTAGGTATCTAAAGATGCAATATTTTGCCTCAGGTCTATTTTTGGCTGTTAGTATACATTCTAGGACTTGAGGTTCAGCAGAGATTTGGCACAGTAAGTATGTCACGTAGTCAGAGCCAAGCTGAAGTGGGGAGTCACGAGGTTATTTAAAACTCTAAACAAAATGTAGAGATCTGGATATGGCTAAATATAATCAATCGTTGATATTTGTTGACTGTCATTGTGTTCGGAGCACTGTACTAAGCATTTGGAAGAGTACAATCTAACAGAGTTGATAGACACATTCCCTGCCCACCAGGAGCTTGTAGTCTAGAGGGGGAGACAGCTATTAAAATAAATTTCAGATATGTACATAAGTGCTGGGGGGACTGAGGGTGGAGGAATATCAAGTGCTTAAAGACTACAGATGTAAGTGTATAAGAGACACAGAAGGGAGAAGGAGTAGAGAGGAATGAGGGCTTAGGAAGGCATATGGAGGAGATGTGATTTTAATAAGGCTTTGAAGGCAGAGAGAGGGATAGGTTGTCAGAACTCCCTGAACTTGAACCGGCATCAGCAGAACCTGCACAACCAGAACCCGAATGAGCTGCATTAGCCGTGGCCTCCCCCCGCCGCCCCCACCCACCAACCAGCTCCTGCAGCTCAGGAGCTAGATTGAAAACCAGTCATTCTTTTGGGGCATAGGGGGGAAGGGGGCGGGTGGCCCTGGTGGCTCTAAAGCCCCTGGGTAACTCGAGTTAGAGGAGGCGGGAAGTCCCACCCTGGCGGACTGTGCTGTTCCGAGAGACATTGGGTTGGCGGCAGGTTGGAATCTTCTGGGCTAAGGGCCCATTTGTGATGCTGGGGAGAGTTCCACTGCTCCTTTACAGCAGGAGAAGAGAGGCTCTTAATTCCCCTTCATTTCCAGAGAGGCACCCCCTTTCCCCATGTTCTTACCCCAACACTGCCATCGTGATGGTCCTTTTGCTGTTCGTGTCCCATACTTGACCTGCTAGGTGGTGCGGATGTGTCCCTCGGCCAGCAAGGATGCAATTCTCCTCCCTGCGGCACTGGTAAATGACTCATTGGCCATTTAGCCCCTGGAGCTGAGCGGGACCAGGTCTGTCCATCTGCCTGGCCCTTCCGCTGCGGTCCTGCCGGGTTCTGCCAGAGGGAAACTCCTTTCCATCATCGTGGCCCTCACTTCTTGGTGGCACCGTGTCACATTTCTATTCACCATGAAGCTCCAAGTCAATCCGTGGTGTTTTTCCCCAGCAGCCCTCATGGAGAAGGGAGGGTGAAGGGTGTTGACGTCCCCTGACTAGGTGTCGCAAGGCTGCCTCTTTGGAGCTGCTCCAAGAATTGAGGAGCTGAGCCCCAGGGGTAGAGAGCATAGAGTGGCGGAGTTGGGGCCCTTGGACGGCAGCGGGGCGGCTGGACTAGGACTCTGGAATCTTCCCTCATCAGATTCCTGTTCAGAATGGTCTCTGGGAAATCTGAGAAGCAGCATGGTTCAGTGGAAAGAGCACGGGCTTTGGAATCAGAGGTCATGGGTTCAAATTCCGGCTCCACCAACTGTCAGCTGTATGACTTTGGGCAAGTCACTGAACTTCTCTGTGCCTCAGTTACCTCATCTGTAAAATGGGGATTAAAACTGTGAGCCCCCCGTGGGACAACCTGATCACCTTGTAACCTCCCCAAGCGCTTAGAACAGTGCTTTGCACATAGTAAGCGTTTAACAAATACCATCATTATTATTATTATCTGCTCTTCACAGTTTGACACCATGGAGCAGTGTTGAGGCTGCCGGGCTGGTCCATGGTATGGGCAGGGCCTGGCGCTTCACACCCCTCAGCTGTCTCATGTCCACACCTGCCGGGGGCTATTCCCGGGTTTCAGACCAGTTGTCCGAGAATTAAGCTGCTCCTTGGCCTCTCACTGACCTTGCCCTCACCCTAACAGTCTGGCTTGGTGAGAGGGACTCCACTGTCCCATTGATATGGATCAGGGTGTCCCTGGAGGGTAGAGTAGGGGTGTTAGGTTGGCCTTGAAGAGAGCCCTGCCTGGCCTCTAAGAAGTGAGCTGTTTGCAGGCCCCTTCTAGACTGTGAGCCCGTTATTGAGTAGGGACCATCTCTATATGTTGCCAACTTGTACTTCCCAAGTGCTTAGTACAGTGCTCTGCACACAATAAGTGCTCAATAAATACGATTGAGTGAATGAATGAATGCAGGCGGGGGCTGCATGCCTCTGTGTGTGTGTGTGTGTGTGTGTGCGCGCGCGCGTGCGCGCGCATGTACACATGTTTCTGTTTTTCCAGTGGGGGAGTCCAGCTTTGAGGATGAAGCTAATCACCTGCATGCTGGGGCTCCTCCATCCAGGGAACAGCCCTGGACTGGGGTCCTGCCTCTCCAAAACCCCCAAAGGAACCTTACTGATGGGTTGGCTTATTTTTTTCCGAGTAGAGTGGGCGTAGAGTAGTGAGTGGAAACCCAGGAGCTGAGAACAAATGTAGTTAGCTGAGTTACTGTTACTGCATCTCCCAGGAGACAGGGCTTTGAGTCAGGGTGGAGGTGGCAGAGGGCAGTCCAGTTTTTGTGTCCGAGGTTTCCAGCAAGAGGATGGACATGCCGTGGGCCAAAGGCGCAGGGTCCCTTGTCGCCTCAGATGAAGCTGTCCGCATGTCTACATGTTGTGTTTTGTTGTCTGTCTCCCCCTTCTAGACTGTGAGCCCTTTGTTGGGTAGGGACCATCTCTATATGTTGCCGACTTGTACTTCCCAAGTGCTTAGTACAGTGCCCTGCACACAGTAAGCGCTCAATAAATATGATTGAATGAAAGAATTTGATTGAGGAGGGAGTTCCAGGCCAGAGAGGATGTTTGTAAGAGGTCAGTGGTGAGATAGGTGAGATTGAGGTACAGTGAGAGGTTAGCATTGGAGTAGTGAACCACAGCAGGCTGGGTTATAATAGGAAATCAGCCAAGTAAGATAGGAGGGGGAGAGCTGATTAAGTGATTTAAAGACAATGGTAAGAAGTTTCTCTTTGAGGCAGAAGTGGCGACCATTGAAGGTTCATTTAACATAGTTTTCAGAATTTTTAGGAGATTGCAGCCAATTTTATTGTGATGCCAAATGGCCTTCTGGAGGAGTTTCCAGTGTGAATTTTTGTTTATTTTTAGGTTTTGGTCATGTAAGCCTAAGGAGTGAACTGTTTTATCATAGGATAAAGTATGTTGAAAAGAGAAGAGCAGCTTCAGGATTAAGGGAGGGAAAAGTTTGGCATGCCAAGTTAAAACATGGGCAAGAATGGTTAAGGGAAGGGAAAAGTAAACAGCCACATCCTGGGAGTGTTCCATCTTTGGGATGAGGTTGCTGATGTGCCATCATCCTGCCAGCATGTTTTCAGTTCCTACCTCCTGTATCTGGGGTAGTTTGACTTCTCAGTTGTCCAGGAGATTGTTTAGAGCATGGCGTAGAGGATAGAGCCCGGGCCTGAGAGTCAAAAGGTCATGGGTTCTAATGCTGGCTCTGCCGTATGGCTGCTGTGTGACCTTGGGGAAGTCACTTCACATCTCTGTGCCTCAGTTATTTCATATGTAAAATGGGGACTGAGACTGGGAGCCCTATGTGGGACAGGGACTTTGTCCAAACCAATTTGCTTGAATCCACCCCAGTGCTTAATATTGTGCCTGGCCCAAAGTAAGTGCTTAACAAATACCACTATTATTATTATTTAGGGGTAGAACCACTCAGAGGAGGGAGAGAAAACATTTGGAACCTAAAATTCTATTTGGCTTTGAAATACTTGCCTTGTCTCCTCAGGGCCTAGTTTTTATCATTATTATTATATAATAATATGTATTATGGAATAATATTCGGTATTATGTAATAATAGTAATGGTATTTGCTGAGTGTTGTGGTACATACAATGTGATCAGACATGGACCCTGCCTCACATAATCCTTATAATGTAAGGGGAAGGGACAACAAGTACTTAATCCCCATTTTACAGATGAGGGAACTGAGGCCCAGAAAAGTGATTTGCCCAAGTTCACAAAGCAGGCAAGTGGTGTTGTTGGGATTAGAACCCAGGTTTCCTGACTCTCGGTCCTATTCTCTTTCCACTAGACCACTTAGTAGGAGCAATTTACTTAGTGGAGTCAAACCTGGATAATTCTGTTCCCCTATTTTGTAAAATAATTTAGGTCAGTGTTGACACAGCTTATGTTGACAGTCTGAGTTTTGAGAGGCAGGGCCACCTTTTTTGGGGGGTGGAGGGTGGTGGCAGGGGGAAGCAAGTTTCATATACCTTGAAAATTGGAAGAAACTCCTTGTCGTCCTAGTGACATATCTGCTCTCAAGCTAGCCCCAATCTCTGTGGCCTGATTGTTTCCACTGGGGATTGATCAAAGCTGAGAGTAGACCGTTTTGAAAGTGGCTTGGAGGCTGGGCTGATGTAACTAGAGGAAAAAAAAAACTTGTGGTATTTAAGTGCTTATTATGTGTCAGGCACTGTACTAAGTGCTCGAATGGAATACAAGCAAATCGGGTTGGACACAGTCCCTGTTCCACGTGGGGGCTCAGTCTCAATCCTCATTTTACAGATAACGGAACTGAGGAACAGAGAAGTGAAGTGACTCATTCAAGGTCACACAGCAGACAAGTTTCAGAGTCGGAATTAGAACCCATGACTTTCTGACGCCCAGGCCCGTGCTCTTCTGTCCACAAGGCCATGCCGCTTCTCACTAGGCCGGGAGCCTGTGACTGTGAATTTGCCAGGTTTTTGGGGTGGCTAAGTGGAGGAAGTGTGAATTTTAAAATGTAATAATTAAGTGTCTTTATTTAGGAGTTAGATTCCAGTTTTTTACCAATGAAGGGGTAACTTGTTCTCATAAATAGGACATCAGTTTTCACTCTCGGTACAAAACAGTAGAGTTGACCCAGCTAGCCATTCTTCATGGGGAAGTATTCAGAAAAACGTAAGTGAGCCACTGAAGAGAAGGAAGTAGTCGAATCAGCTTTCAACCCTTGTGTGCAACTCACCTTATTATCTTAATTATCTGCATGATTCAGGTATAGGGTGTGTTATTGTACCACACAAAATCAGACCATTATTTTTCCTAATGTTCTGACCTCAAACGTTTCTTAAAATTTTACCTTTATTTTTCATGATTTCCCCACCACCTTCAAACACACCCAGTATGTCTGCTATTTAGTGTCTTGTGCAAAGTTTCTTCATTTTCCTTTCTCTTCTCTAATGGTAAGCTTCTTGTGGGCAGGAAACATGTCTACCAATTCTGATATATTGTACTCTCCCAAGCACGTAGCATAGTGCTCTGCACAAAGTAAGTGCTCAATAAATACTATTGATTGCTCGCTCCACATGTAGCTGTCAGAACTAGGTTTTAGAGGTAGCAAACATCCCTTCTAATCTGTTGGGCATAACCTGTTCATAATTTGAGTTATATCGTGGAGTGATTTTTCTTCCAAATCTGTCCCTAACCTAGGAGTTTGAACCTGCTCTGGTTAAATATGTACTTTTAGGGTGGGAACTCTTTTTGAAAAAGAAATTAACTGCCAATCATTTAGATTAAGACAAAACCAGCTACAGAGGTAGGATTTCGAAACAGCTTAAATTCTTCACTTGTGGGGAAAAAAAAGTTCTTGGGCCTCAGTGTCCCAAACAGGCACTTACAACTGAGGGAGTGGAGAGTCTTTCCTGTGGAAACCACTACTGGAAATGGATGTTGAAAACAGGCTGATCTCTACACACTCTACTGTATCTAAACAGGCCAACCAACAGTTAAATGGTGATGGCGTCTCCCGTCAAGAATGTGGATGAGTCTTGATCCTGAAACCTTGCGTAAAGTGTTAGTGGGGAGTTCTGTGCCACCCACACTCTTTGGTTCTTTCTGGGTGTCTTCTCGCTGGGGCAAGGAATGCCACAAGCCAGGAAATGGACAAGAGTGCAGCATAGTGTGTAATGCATGCCCAGATTCAATCAGTCCTTTAAGCACTTGACATCCACCCTGCCCTCAGCTCTTCCACACTTATGTACATATTCGTAATTTATTTTAATATCTTCTCCGCACACAGTAAGCACTCAGTAAATATCACAGATTGATTAAGTGCAGGAGCCATTTCTGGTTGAAGTGTCCACATCATAATGCCAGTGTTGGTAGCCACTGTGGCTCTAGCCACCCACATTAGCCAGCTATTTTTCAGGATTTCTATTGAGCCTATCCACCTCACAGGTGGATCTTCAGTCAAAAATATTCACTGTTGATGCCATAGCCCGAGAAGGGATATGTAGTATTTTCCTTCTCCTGCCCACAAGCCTAAACCCAATTCTTTACCCAGCCCAATCCCTCCACCAACCTGATATTATTTATTCTTTAGGACTCAGTTAATCAACCATATGTATTGAGCACTTACCATGTGCAGAGTATTCTACTAAGTGCTCGGGAGAGTACAATATAGCAAAGTTGGTAGGGACTGTAAATAATTGTAATAATGGCATTTGTTAAGCGCTATGTGTGAAGCACTGTTCTAAGCGCTGGGGGGGATGCAAGGTGATCAGGTTGTCCCACGTGAGGCTCACAGTTTTAATCCCCATTTTACATATGAGGTAACTGGGGCCCAGAGAAGTTAAGTGACTTGCCTAAAGTCACACAGCTGACAAGTGGTGGAGCCGGGATTAGAACCCATGACCTCTGGCTCCCAAGCCTGTGCTCTTTCCACTGAGCCACGCTGCACTAAGCTTGTTATAGGCTGGGGGTTGTCAGTTGTATTGTACTCTCCCAAGTGCTTAATACAATGTTTGCACAGAGTAAGTGCTCAGTAAATACGATTGAATGTATATGTTTTCTGCCCACAAGGAACTTACTGTCTAGATGGGGAGACAGTCATTAATATCAATAAATAAATTATGGATATGTACATGAGAAGCAGTGTGGCTAGAGAAGCAGCGTGGCTCAGTGGAAAGAGCACGGACTTTGGAGTCAGAGGTCATGAGTTCAAATCCCGGCTCTGCCACTTGTCAGCTGTGTGACTTTGGACAAGTCGCTTCACTTCTCTGTGCCTCAGTTACCTCATCTGTAAAATGGGGATTGACTGAGCCCCATGTGGGACAACCTGATCACCTTGTAACTTCCCCAGTGCTTAGAACAGTGCTTTGCACATAGTAAGTGCTTAACAAATGCCATTATTATTATTATAAGTGCTGTGGGGCTGAGGAAGGAGTGAATAAAAGGAGCAGATACAAACTCAAGACTTAAGAGGTATCTCTCCTAGAAGGCCTTCTCTGATTAATTGAGAACCATCTGCATCTTCCCCTCTGAACTGTAAGCTTGTGGTCAAGGAATTTTGTCTGTTATAGTGTTGTATTGTAATAATTATGGCATTTGTATTGTACTCTCCTAAGTGCTTAGTACAGTGCTCTGCACAGTAAGTACTCAATAAATATATTTGACTGCATCTGCTTCTATCTCAATACATCTAATTTACATGAGCTGAGACCTATCATCTCTGTAACAAAGGTTATCTGTTTTTATCCATTTGCCTGTCTTAAGCTCCTCCAGAGAAGGGATGTTAACTTAAATTCTGTAAACCCGAAGAGCCTAAACAGTGTTTTGTTCCCTCAGCGGTATGGAAAAAGAGGGAATGAAATTTGGAAGTCAGTCTTCTTATAATATACTGTTGTTTCACCTGCAGTTGTTAGTACCTTCTTGCAATTAAACATATTAAACTTCCCTAGGATTGAGTTTTTCAAGGCAGAGCTACAGGTAAGTCAGCCTAGAACAGTGGTTGTCATTGTCCACGCATTTGGTAACTTTCCAGAGAAGTAGATTCTCAATTTCTCTTGAAAACACCATAGTTCTTATATTTAGGAAATCTTCGGACCTAGATCCCTCCTATTGCAACTTCAATCTGCTCCCTTGTCCCATTCCAAAGGAACAGAACAACTACACAGCCTCTACTTTCCTTAAAACAATAATTGTGTAAGTCCCTTCTCTGTAGCCTTTCCTAGTATGCCCTGTTTACTAACCCTTAAATTATTTGCATTGTTTTCCCAACTTTCTTCAAATTCTTCTAATCTCTTAAATTGAGGGGTTCTTGAGGAGAAGGTGTCATTGATTCAAACTTTCCACCCTCCTCTCAGTTGTTCAGTGAACTCACTTCTGGAGGAGGAAATGTGCTATGTGTTTCTTAGAGCCTGGTAACTGCCTGCTGAATTAGCTGGAATTTAGAGAAATTTCATTGTTAGCTATCATTCAGAAGAACTGAAATCAAGTACTGTCTCTCTACCTCTCTTCCCCATTACTTTTTACTTTCATAAATCAGTTGTATTTATTGAGCAGTTACTGTCCTCAGTGGAGGGGAGAGTACAGTGTATTAGAGTTGGTAGATATATTCCCTGCCCACAAGGAGCTTACAGTCTAGAAGGGGAGATGTGCATTAAAATAAATTACAGATATGTACATTGTGCCGTGGGACTGAGTATGGGGTGAATAAAAAGTACAAATCCAAGTGCAAGTGTGATGCAGAAGGGAGAGGTAGTAGGGGAAATAAGGGCTTAGTTGGGAAGTACTCTTGGAGAAGAAATATGACTTGAACGTGGGGAGAGTGGTTGTCTGTTGGATACGAAGGAGTGGGGAGTTCCAGGGCAGAGGGAGGATGTGGGCCCAGAATTGGCAGCGAGATAGCCGAGATCGAGATACAGTGAGTAGGTTGGCATTAGAAGAGTGACTTGAGCAGGTTGGGTTGTAGTGGGAAATCATTGAGGTAAGATAGGAAAAGGAAAAGTGATTGAGTCTTTAATGCCACTGGTAAGGAGTTTCTGAATGATGCAGAGGTGAATGAAAGGGCAACCATTGAAGGCATCTTGAAGAGCGAGGAGACATGGATTGAATGGTTTTGTAGAAAAATGATCCGGGAAGCAGAGTGAAGTTTGGACTGGAGTGGGGAGCGACAGGAGTCAGGGAGGCCAGAAAAGAGGCTGATGTAGTAATCAAGAGGGGATAGGCTAAGTGCTTGGATCGACATGAAGGCAGTTTGGATGGAGAGGAAAGCACAGATTTTAGTGATGTTGTGAAGGTAGAACTGACAAGACTTGGTAACAGATTGAATAGGTATTTGAATGAGAGAGATTAATTGAGGACAGTGCCCAGGTTAAGAGAAATATTAGACCACTTATTCGAGAACCAGAGGATTCGATAAATCTTTTGCTGGCAAAGTCGATGCTGGGTGAATATTTCACACCAACAAACTAAGGGAGGTGTTTTTTTAAATTGTATTTGGTTTTATGTGAACTACAGGTTCATCGCTGAAGAATCTGCTGCCTCTGGCTCAAAATGTGTCCTCACTGACAGCCCTACATGGATTATTGATCCTATTGATGGCACTTGCAACTTTGTACACAAGTAAGTGGAGCCATCCAGGCAGTCCTGAGGTGACTGAATTTCCTGTTTTTTAGTGGTTTGATCAGCATTGTTTTTTATGGTTTAAAAGAAATGTAATGTGGTAGTCCTTCCGTGACAGAACAGCAATAAAAACATAAAACCTTGAAAAACGCAAATTGTCTACTTTTAAAATAACTTTCTGCCCATAGCTAGATACTAGTTCATATTTCATGGCTCATGGGAAGCAGTGTGGCTCAGTGGAAAGAGCCCGGGCTTTGGAGTCAGAGGTCATGGGTTCAAATTCCAGCTCTGCCACTTGTCGGCTGTGTGACTTTGGGCAAGTCACTTCACTTCTCTGTGCCTCAGTTCCCTCATCTGGAAAATGGGGATTAAGACTGTGAGCCCTCCGTGGGACAACCTGATTACCTTGTATCCTCCCCAGCGCTTAGAACAGTGCTTCACACATAGTAAGTGCTTAATAAATGCCATTATTATTATTATTATTATTATTATTATTTCATTGGAAGTATTGTTTTTTTATGGTATTTGTTAAGCATTTACCATGTACCAGACACTGTACTCAGTGCTGGAATAGATACAAGCTAATCAGGTTGGACACAATCTGTGTCCCACAAGGAGCTTACAGTCTTACTCCCCATTTTACAGATAAGATAACTGAAGCACAGAGAAGTTGTGATTTGCCCAAAGTCACATAGCAAACAAGGGGCAGATGTAGGATTAGTACCCAGGTCTACCAGTTCCCAGGCCCCTGCTCTTTCCACTAGGTCACACTGCTTCCCAACATAGTATTGTTTTAATGAATGAAGGAGGCTACTTTCCTGAGATCTCATCTTTTATCTTCCCCCTCTGTACTGTAAGCGCATTGTGGGAAGAGAATGTGTTTGTTTATTGTTATATTATACTTACCTCATCTGTAAAATGGGGGTTAAGACTGTGAGCCCCACATGGGACAACCTGATTACCTTGTATCTCCCCCAGCGCTTAGAACAGAGCTTGGCACATAGTAAGCACTCCACAAATACCAAAATTATTATTATTAATACAGTGATCTGCACACAATAAGCACGCAATAAATACCATTGAATGAATGAATGAATCTTATTGTGTTTTTAAAACACATAATGTTTGGTGATTAACTGGTCAGTCACGTGGCTTTTGTATTTAAGATTAATCATGACTGATATGAAAAAAATCCACTACTTGAGTTGTCCCTGTTCTGTGGCATCTCCCTTTGCTTTGTAAATCTGTAAAAAAGGAATGACTCTTGACATATATTTCTGATTATTCCTTTTCTTTCAAATGATTAATAGTTTCTCGGGGATTTTGCTAAGGTGGGTTGGGTTTTTTAGGCTGCCGGAGTGTAGTGTAGGAGGCAATTAAGGGAAGGTCTAATAGAGACATCAGCTCCTACCAGTGACACTACAATGCCGCACTGTGGCTATTGAGGTAAATGCACCATTATAAATATCAAAAATCCCTGTTAAATGCTTGGGAGAGTTAATTATAAATAATGCCATTATATTCTGCGTTTTTTTTGGTCATTGCAGGTTTCCAACAGTGGCAGTCAGCATTGGATTTGCAGTTAAACAAGAGGTATTAAATGTGTATTGTAAATCTGCCTGGAACCTCATTGAGACTAGAGATGAGGTTAACACACTGATTTTTGTTCAGTCATCTGCTCAGGAGTATTTCTTCTGAGTCATAAACTGAAGGCGATTCTCCAAGCTGGAGTACTCTTTGAAAAATGACAGTTAAGTCTAAGAACGTGCTTTTCAGACTAAAAAACGTAGGCCCAATGAAAGCAACCAACTGCAAAACTGGTTTGGGGAAATGTTTGACTTTTCTTATGCAGCTCCCAACTTGTTACTCGCTTCCATTTTTTCCTTCTACATGCTGATATTTATCTGAGGAGAGGTTTCTGACCATTAACTGCTGCAGGGAAAGTTTAGATCATCTGTATCATAAGAGAAGGTTGTCACTTAAATGCCCATGTGCTTACGGGAAGTATCAGCACCAAAGATACAAATGATACAGTTTGTGATTTTTTAAAAGGGTCATTATGCACACACTTAAAAAGTAGCACTTGAACTTCAAATTCCAACCAGAAATATCTTTTACTTCAAGGATTAGCATATCAACATCACAGTGCTTACTACAGAATGTAAAAGAATATTTCAGTTTCTTTTCTTTGCTTGTCCTGATTGGTGTAGACTGGGAAGATCGATTTTAAATAGGAAGGCTTGTGTCTTCCTATTACCACAGGCCCACAAGCCTGAGGTCTGAAAACCATACTTTCTTAGGAAATAAAGTGATCAAGTTGAGGAGAAATAAGAATTTTAATAAAAACTGGGGGAAAGGCATTCATTAAAAATATTTAACTGTCCTATACGGTATTAGTGGAGACTGAAGAGCACAGAATTCAATTATTGTAATAAATGTAATTATGCCTGATTCCAGTACTAGTGCCAATATTGGAATGATAACTGTGATATTTGTTAGGCACTTACTATGTAAAAAGCACTGTGCTAAGTGCTAGGGTAGATACAAGATAATTAAATGGGATCCCTGTCCCGCATGGGGCTCACAGTGCAAGAGAAAGGAATAACAGGTAATTAATCCTCATTTTACAAATGAGGAAATTGAGGCAAGGAGCAGTTAAGCGACTTGTCCAAAGTCACACAGCAGGCAAGAGGAGAAACCAGGATTAGAACCCAGGTCCTTGGACTCCCAGGCCTGTGCTCTTTTCATTAGGCCACACTGTACTGGCCCTACTAGTCCTCTTTGCTTGTCTCCCAGTCTCCAGTCTTTCTTCCATCCAGTGCTGTGCAGATCATTTTTTAAATGGTATTTGTTAAGCACTTACTATGCGCTAAGCACTGTTCTAAGCACTGAGGTAGATACCAGGTAATCAGGTTGTCCCATATGGGGCTCACATCTTAATCCCCATTTTACAGATGAGGTAACTGAGGTAACTTTTCTTATGGAACATCTCTTGGCCGGTCTTCTCTCCCTCTCCCCATTTTACAGACGAGTTAGCTGAGGCACAGAGGAAGTGAAATGACTTGCCCAAGGCCACACAACAGAAAAGTGGAGGAGCTGGGATTAGAACCCAGGTCCTTCTGAATCCCAGGCCTGTGTTCTATCCACTGGACCATGCTGCTTCTCAATAGTTGAAAGCATTGCCTTGATAAAAATAGATACTATTATCTATTACTATTTTTAAAACCCCCCAAAAAACTCAACTTTTCCTCTTTAAAGCATTTAGTGAGTTTTGCCTGGCAGTTTTATAACTTGACTGATTTTTAAATGTTTTTATTTTCGTTCCTTGCCTTAATGAAGTTTTCCTGATGGCTCTGGATTGCTATTCTTGAAGTTTTGTCCTTGTGTCTTGGTGACCTTCTGGGATATGTTTTTGTTGGCAAATTAGATACATTCTTCACACATCAACAATTCTAAGGGTATCTAGGGTGTGAGTTTGATATAAAAACTTCAGTCACCTTTTAAAAGATTTTAAAAGTGGACAGAAACATGCAATTCTGACATAATGACAAGTGGATTTCATTTGTCTTCTTTTTATTTCTAACTGTGACCATTAACTATTTCTTGAAGCAGATTTTTAAGAAATACTTCCTCAAACTCCAGTTGGAAAAACCCAGTTTTTCATTTTACCACTGCCTAGTGGCTAAATGTATCATCACTCCAGCTTAAAGTCTCTACACTGTATCTGCTAACTGTACTTACGAAAGGTTAACCAAATTGCATACGTTTATTATTTTCATTCTATGAATCATAAAGCTTGAATTTGGAGTGATATACCACTGCACTGAAGAGCGACTGTATACTGGTAGAAGAGGCCAGGGAGCTTTTTGTAATGAACAGCGGCTTCGAGTTTCCAGAGAAACAGGTTGGAATAAATAATGTTTATTTTGTTTTTCTCTTGTTTTAAGAAATGTGAAATGAATATGCTAAATCTCATGTTGTATTTGTCAAATACTAGTTGGATTCCATTATTTTGATTGAAGCCTTTTCTCTTAGACTTTTAAAGCAGCTCTTTGGTACCAACTTGTTGGGGACATAATCAGTGTTATTTATTGAGCGCTAACTGTGTGCAGAGTACTGTACTAAGCACTTGAGAGAGTAAAATCTAACAGTTGCTAGATGCGTTTCCTGCCCACAACAACCTTACAGTCTAGAGGGAACTCTGCTGCAGTTTTTTTTGCTTTTTTTTGTTTTTTTTTTTTTTTTTAATATTCTAGCAAGCTTTAAGTTGTCTCAGTCAGAGATACCAAGTTTTTATTTTCAGCGTTTTCATTTTCAGCTTCGGGGCTAATTTGCCTGAGGAGAGTCAGGGCGTGGCTTTGAGGAGGCGCAGAAGGAAGAGTGGAGGGTGCAGAGAGGAAAAGGAAGAGAGCAGTGGGAGAAGGAAGAAGGTGGTTAAAGGAGATGGAAGGAAGAGGGAAGTATGAAAGGAAGGAAGAGATTTGATTGCTGTTGCCCCTTCTTCTCCTCCTCCTCTCACAGCTGCTTTTCTCATTGTACTGGGGCTGGACATAAGCTGCTCTTCTGACTGAAGTCCCGCGAAGATAAGCCATCCACTTATCTGCCTAGGTCGTGGGTGGGGGTCGGTCGGAGCTCTGCAGTCACCGCCATGGCCTTGCAAGAGCTACTTTGCTGTGTGACTTTTTTGTAATGGTATTCAAGCACTTATCAGTGTCAAGCCCTAAGTGCTGGGGTAGATACAAGTTAATCTGGTTGGACATGGTCCCTGTTCCACGTAGGGCTCACAGTCTAAATAGGAGGGAGAACAGGGATTTACTTCCCTTTAGCAGTTGAGGAAACGAAGACACAGAGAAGTGAAGGTCACAGAGCAGGCAGTTGGCAGGACTGGGATTAGAACCCAGTTCCTCTGACTCACAGGCCTGGGCTCTTTCCACGAGGCCACACTGCTTCCCAGCTTTAGTTTCTCAGCTAAACCCAGTGGCCACAACTGGGTTTGCAGTCACCAGGGAAACAACCCAGCACCACAGCTGATTTGCAGCGTGCTCTTCAGTGGCTCTGAAATCCTTCTACTGTGAATCCCCCCACGCTACCTAGGCCTGGCTGAGGCGAGCAGGCAGCTGCTCCTCCTCCTCCTCCTCCTCCTCCTCCTCCTCCTCCTCCCTCCCCTCTCTCCTTCTTTTCCTCTCTCTTCCTTCTCCCTCCTCCTCCCCCTTCCTCTTCTCCCTCCTCGTTCCTCCTTCTCTTCCTCCTTCTCCCTGCTCCTTCTCTTCCTCCTTCTCCTTCCTCCTTCTCTTCCTCCTTCTCCCTCCTCCTTCTCCCTCCTCCTTCTCCCTCCTCCTTCTCCCTCCTCCTTCTCCCTCCTCCTTCTCTTCCTCCTCCTCCTTCCTCCTTCTCTTCCTCCTTCTCCCTCCTCCTTTTCTTCCTCCTCCTCCCTCCTCCTCCTACCTCCTCCTTCTCCTCCCCTTCCTTCTCCTCCCTCTTTCTTCTCCATCCTCCTTCCTCCTCCTCTTCCTCCTTCTCTTCCTCCTCCTTCTCCCTGTTTCTTCTCCCTCCTCCTTCCTCCTCTCCCTCCTCCTTCCTCCTCCTCTTCCTCCTCCTCCCTCTCCTCCCTCCTCCTTCTCCTCCCTCCTCCTTCTCCTCTCTCCTCCTTCTCCTCCTTCTCCTCCCTCTTACTTCTCCCTCCTCCCTCCTCCTCCTCCTCCTTCTCTATGCTACTCCTTCTTCTCTCCCCCCCCCCCCCCCTTCTTGGGACTTCAGGCAGTGGGGGAGAAGAACCACTTGTGATACTTGGTACCTGATGAAGGCCAGAAAAGTAGCAGTGGTGGCATTCTACTCTTCCTCTTTTCCCTCCTTCTTCTCTTCCTCTTAACAATCAGTCATATTTATTGAGTACGTACTATGTGCAGAGCACTGCTAGCACTTGGGAGAGTACAATAGAGTTAGTAGACAGTGATCCCCAACGTTATTGAACCAGGGAAGCGAAAATGTAGAAGCAACAGTTTAAGCAGGGTAGCCAAGTGGATAGAGCAGGAGCCTGGAAATCCAAAGGGCCCAGGTTCTAATCCCAGCTCTGCCACTTGTCTGCTGTGTGGCCTTGGGCAAATCACTTAACTTCTCTGGGCCTCAGGTACCTCATCTGTAAAATGGGGATTAAGACTGTAAGCCCCATGTGGGACATGGACTGTGTACAGCGAAGTGCTTACTATGTGCCAGGCACTGAACAAAGCACTGGGGTAGATGCAAGCTCATCAGGTTGGACACAGTTTCTGTCCCACATGGGGCTCACAGTCTTAATTCCCATTTTACAGATGAGGTACTTGAGGCCCAGAGAAGTTAAGTGACTTGCCCAAGGCCACACAGCGGACAAGTGGCAAAGCGGGACTTAGAGCCTAGGTCTTTCTGACTCCCAGCCCTGTGCTCTATCCATGAGCCATACTGCTTCTCTTCTAACTTCCTCTTTGTCTGCAACTTTCTTTTCCTATTCTGCCTTCTGGAAATCTTTTCTTATGTTTATGGTATTTGTTAAGCACTTACTATGTGCCAGGCACTGTTCTAAGTGCTGGTGTAGATACAAGTTAATCAGGTTGGACACAATCCCTGTCCCACATGTGGCTCACAGTCTTTATCCCCATTTTACAGTTGAGGTAACTGAGGCCCAGAGAAGTTAAGTGACTTGCCCAAGGTCGCATAGCAGACAAATGGCAGAGCCAGGACTAGAACCCAGGTCCTTCTGACTCCAAGGCCCATGCTCTATCCACTAGACCACACTGCTTTTTTTCCCATTAAATAAGCATGCTGGGTAAGGTATGTGGGAAAGATACAGGACAGACATTAAATAAGTGATATAGAAAAATAGCATTTTCTCCCAAAGCAGATAGCTCTTTCTAAACTTCTGGTATCTCTGTTGATACCAGAAATCTATTTTTTCAAAAAATATCTGCAGTTTAGGTCAGATCGCCACAAGGGGCAAACTCCTTATACAGTTCATTTTCTGGACACATATTTTTCCCTCATTCTTTGATTAGATACTTTCCAGTGTACATGCACATATGTGAATGTCTTCCTCACCTAATTCATAAAGGTACATTGCTGAAGAAGCCACTGCAACCCTGGCTGGCTTAGATGTTTAGGCAATTTTGTGTCACACTGACCTTTCCCCCAAAAAAGGTAACAAGGGAAGTCACTGATCCCCAGAATTCATCCTCTGAAAGGAACATCCAGGAGCCTAGAGGCTCCCCTCAGCCGCTCCACCCAATCACCTCCTTTTCCCCGAGATCACCTCACAGAAACCAGATTTTGTTTTCATGTGCTAAAGCACACCCACTGTCTTAATTCTTGCCTAAGTCTACAGATTATTAACTAGGATGTGTGAAATGTGCATTAAGCCCAGAATGGTTTTAGTAATGGAACTGGCCAGAACTTGACCCTTAGGCAAGCACCTACACCGAAAAACAGACTCCAATCCACATTTTGAAAGGTGAGGCACTCGAGCTGTGTAGAAGGAAGAAGTTAAGGTCAGAGAGGAGGCTACATGTTTTCCAAGAAAGCTTGGCTTCTCAATTGCCAGGGGAGAGCAGTGGGAGGGGGGTAGAATGAGCCCTCTTTGTTTGCCAGGATCCTGTCCACTGAGATCTCTGCAAGATTAAAATCAGCACCATTGTCTGTTGTTGCAGCGACTGGTTCAGCCTGCCAAGCATTTTAATTTTGGTCTTGTTTTTTAATGCTATTTGTTAAGTACTTACTATGTGCCAGGCACTATGCTAAGCACTGGGTAGATTCATTCATTCAGTCCTATTTACTGAGCGCTTACTGTGTGCATAGCACTGTACTAAGTGCTTGGGAGAGTACAATATAACAATGAACAGATTTCCTTCCCACAACAAGCTTACAGCCTATGGAGGGATCTAGTTACAAGCTCATCAGGTTAGACACAGTCCATGATGCACATGGGGCTCACAGTCTTAATCCCCATTCTGCAGAAGAGGTAATGGAGGCATAGAGAGGTTAAGTGACTTGCCCAAGATCACACAGCAGACAAGTGGCAGAGCTGGGATGAAAATCCAAGTCCTTTTGACTCCCGGGCTCATACCCTTTCCACTAGGCCGTGCTGCTTCTCAAGATTCCCTGTGCTTTGTGTTTTCAAGAGAGAACAGTATGAAAAGAGGGTATATAAAAGTGCAATCCCTGACTTTTCTAAGACCACTTTAATGCAGCAGTGTTCAACAATGAGTACTTTATAACTTTGGGAGGAAAGCTGTCTTCCCCCCTCAGTGCAGAGAGCCGTTCTGAGAGAAGAAAAGGTGAATAAAGTCCTGAAAGTCCTAAAAGCAGCAATGTGGGAGGTAGAATTCCCCTCCATTTTAAGATTCCTTCAGGGCTTCAGAATGGTTCTTCAGTTAGCCTGGTTTTAAAATGCTAAAAGAGAACTGTGTCAGTTTAAAGACAAAATCATAAGCTTCATGAAGTAGGTTTGGCTGGGTCAATCAATAGTTATTTCCCCTGCTCCTCTGCAGTCCCTCCCTCCTCCTGCCCCTTCTTCAATTCTCCTGTCTCCAGTTGCCTGCTGTATGACCTTGGGCAAGTCACTTAACTTCTCTGGGCCTCAGTTACCTCAACTGTTAAATAGCCGTTCTCCCTCCTACTTAGCCTTAGACTGGGTCCAACCTGATTAACTTGTATCTACCTTAGCACTTAGAACAGTGCTTGACAAATAGTGCTTAACAAATACCACAGCAATAATAATAATAATCTTTCCCAGAAGTTTATTAATAATAATAACAATTACGGCATTTAAGTGCTTACTGTGTGCTAAGCATTCATTCATTCAGTTGTATTTATTGAGCACTTACTGTGTGCAGAGCACTGTACTAAGCGCTTGGGAAGTACAAGTTGGCAACATATAGAGACAGTCCCTACTCAACAGCGGGCTCACAGTCTAGAAGGGGGAGACAGACAACAAAACAAAACATATTAACAAAATAAAATAAATAGATTAAATATGTACAAGTAAAATAGAGTAATAAATATGTACAAACATATATACATATATACAGGTGCTGTGGGGAGGGGAAGGAGGTAAGGCGGGGGGCTGAGGGGGGAGGAAGGAGGGGGCTGCTCAGTCTGGCAAGGCCTCCTGGAGGAGGTTAGCTCTCAGTAGGGCTTTGAAGGGAGGAAGAGAACTAGCTTGGCGGATGTGCGGAGGAAGGGCATTCCAGGCCAGGGGGAGGACGTGGGCCGGGGGTCGACGGCAGGACAGGTGAGAACGAGGCACAGTGAGGAGGTTAGCGGCAGAGGAGGGGAGGGTGCGGGCTGGGCTGTAGAAGGAGAGAAGGGAGGTGAGGTAGGAGGGGGCGAGGTGATGGAGAGCCTTGAAGCACTGGGGTAGATACTAGATAATCAGATCCCACATCGGGCTCACAGTCTAAGTAGGAGGGAGAACAGATATTAAACCGTCATTTTGAAGATGAAGGAACTGAGACACAGAGAAGTTATGTGACTTGTTCAAGGTCACACAGCAGAACAGTGGCGGAACCAAAATTAGAATCGGGTCCTTCTGACTCCCAGGCCCATGGTCTTTCCACTAGGTCACACTGCATCTCGAGGAGATTCCCCACCCCCCCTTAATAACCTAACTGCTCCACCCGTACCTCCCATCTGATCCTTTTGCACCTTATCAAAGTACTTGCTCCCTCCCTGACCGCCATCTTCAACTGTTCACTTTCCATTGTTTTCTTCCCCATTGCTTTCAAACATGCTCACGTATCCCCTACCGTAAAAAACCCTCCCTTATCCCCAAAGCTCCATCCCAACCTTCCTATCTAAGCTCTTGAATAAGTTGTTTACACCCATTGCTTCCACTTCCTCCTTTCCAATTTTGTGCTTGATCCCCTCCAATCTGGCTTTCTCCCCCTTCACTCCATAGAAACCGCCCTCTCAAAGGTCACCAAAGATCTCCTTGTTACATCCTATGACCTCTACTCCATTCTAGTCTTCCTCGATCTCTCAGCTGCCTTTGACACTGTCATCCACCCCCTTCTCCTGGAAACATTATGCAACCCCACTTCACTGACACTGCCTTCTCCTGGTTCTCCTCCTACCTCTCTGGCCGTTCATTCTGCCTCTTTTGCAGGTTCCTCTTCTGCCTCCCACCTTCTAAGGAGTCCCTCAAGGCCCAGTTTTGGATTCAACTACCATCTCTAAGGGGATGATTCCCAAGTCTATGTCTCCAACCCTGACTCTCATTCTCTGGAGTGTCACACTTTCTCCTGCCTTCTGGATAGCTTTACTTGGATGTCACACTGACATCTCAAATATAACATGCCTAAAACAGAATTCCTCATCTTCCCACCCAAACCCCATTCCCCCCAGCCCCGAGTTTCCCATCACAGTAGACACCACCACCTACCTCCCTGTCTCACAGCCTGTAACCTTGACAGTATCCTAAACTCAGTCTCTCACTTAACCCATATATTAAATCGGTAATCAAATCCTGTCCATTCTTCCTTCACAACATTGGTAAAATCTTCTACTACGCCAATCCAAGCATTTATCATAGCCCACCTTTACTACTGCATCAGTCTTCTCACTGACCTCCCTGCCTCCTGTCTCTCCCCACTCCAGTCCATACTTCACTCTGCTGCCTTAGTCATTTTTCCAAAAAAAAATGCTCAGTCCATGTTTCCCCACTCCTCAAAAGTACCTCAACATCAAACCAAAACTCCGTACTACTGGCTTTGAAGCACTCAATTACCTAGCCTCCTCCTCTCTTACCTCACTGATTTCTTACTACAACCCAACCTGCTCACTTCACTCCTCACATACCAACCTACTCACTTTATGTCGATTTCAACTATCTCACCACCAACCCCTTGCCCACGTCCTCCCTCTGGCCTGGACCCCCCATCCCCCTTCCTATCTGATAGACCACCACTCTCCTCACCTTCAAAACCTTATTAAAATCACATCTTGTCCAAGAGTCCATCCATGACTGAGTCCTCATTTCCCCTACTCCCTCTCCTTTCTTTGTTACCTATTTGCTTGGTTCTGTACCCTTTATTCACCCCTCTCTCAGCCCTACCACACTTATGTACATATCTGTAATTTATTTTAATGTGTGTCTCCCCTTCTAGACTGTAAGCTTCTTATGAGAAGGGAACAAGTCTATCAACCCTGCTGTACTGCACTCTTCCATTCAGTTACTACAGTGTTCTGCAAACTGTAGGTGCTCAGTAAATGCCATTGACTGATTGATTGATTCCATCATTCTGGGGTTTTGGCCCTGGAAACTCACAGTGCTTCAGTGAGCAGTAATTAAGGTTTCTTCCAGCATGTTCTATGCATTACTGCGTGTTGACTTGGGATGTCTTTGAGCAAACACAATTCATGAGCACCAGTTCTTCAGCAGATTCATCTTAAGAACTATTCCATTAGCCTGACTTTCTTAAAAGGAAAATCAACTATTACTGACAGGATGCTAAAAATAAAAGTTACTGCCTTCTCAGCAGAGAACAGAGGCAGCTGAATGACTGCAGCAATCCTGAAAGGTCTTGGAAGAGGAGCCTTTCCTGCCAAAAGCTGCTAGATTCATTCGAAGAAATGTATTTAAATAATTTAGGAGGTATTACTTTAGCAATCATTCAAATCAGTTTTATTAATTGAGTGCTTACTATGCGCAGAGCACTGTTCTAAGCGCTTGAGAGTACAGTACAACAGAATTGCATTGCCATTCTGCATCCTGTCGTTAGGTAATTGGACTGTTGGTTTTTAGGTGATTCCCTGGTAATCTAAGAAAATGAAGTGTTTGGTGAAATCCAAGAGCTATTCAGTATGAGCCTCATGTTGGGACATTGTCTGATCTAGTAATTGGGATCCACCCTACCTTTGCACTAACTAAATAGTATTATTACAACTATTATTAGGATCCTGAGATTTTGCTGATGAGTAATCTGGCTGGTGCGGGGGAATTGTTTTTATTGCAGATCTCTCAAAGGCCTTGGTCTTAACAGAAATCGGTCCCAAACGGGACCCTGCCACTCTGAAGTTGTTCCTCAGTAACATGGAGAGGTTGCTCCACGCCAAAGCTCATGGGTATGAACTTTCAATTTCTGGATATGAACCTTTAATTCCTAGAACACCAGGTTCCAATGCCATCTTGCCAAACGCCCCAGAGATTTAAATGTGTAAAAGAAGCCCTGTGGTCTAGTGTTTAGGAAACAGGCCTGGGAGTCAGAAGGACCTGGGTTCTGATACCTGCTCCGTCACTTGTTTGTTGTGACCTTGGGCAAGTCACTTCTGTGCTTCAGCAACCTCATCTGTAAAATGGGGACTAAGCCTTAGAGCCTTGGAATATGGACTATGTCCAGCCTGATTAACTTGTATCTACCCCAGTGTTTAATTCAGGGCCTTGGCATATAGTAAGTGCTTAAAAAATACCATAAAAAAGTGCATGTGGTAAAAGAACAGAGAGCGTGAAGGCTAAAATGATCAATTTCAAATATCCCTGGTGGTCAAGAGGAGAGACACCCATCCTACTTCAAAGCAAGGGGAACTGATAAAAAGAGACACAAATGATTGCTATCCTTCTAGCTCTGTGACTGTGCTTCAAAGAACAGTTGATTGCCTTAGACTGTAAGTTCATTGTGGGCAGGGAACGTGTCTGCTAACTCTGTTGCACTGTGGAATATGAACTGTCCAATCAAATTTGTATCCACTCCAGTGTTTAGAACAGTGTGGCACATAGTAAGTGCTTAACAAATGCCATTATTATTATCATTATTGTTATTTCTGTTGTTGTTGTTATTATTATTCTCCCGAACACTTAGTACAGTGCTGGGCACCTAGTAAGCACTCAATAAATGCCATTGTTGACGATGATGACAGTGATTCATCCATTCATTCAATCGTGTTTATTGAGCACTTACTGTGTGCAGAGCACTGTACTAAGCGCTTGGGAAGTACAAGTTGGCAACATATAAAGACAGTCCCTACCCAACAGCAGGCTCACAGTCTAGAAGGGGGAGACAGACAACAAAAACAAAACATATTAACAAGATAAAATAAATAGAATAAATATGTACAAATAAAATGAATAAATAGAGTAATAAATACATACAAACATATATACATATACATAGGTTCTGTGAGGAGGGGAAGGAGGTGAGGGGGAGGAGAGGGAGAGAAAGGAGGGGGCTCAGTCTGGGAAGGCTCCTGGAGGAGGTTAGCTTTCAGTAGGGCTTTGAAGGGAGGAAGAGAGCTAGCTTGGTGGATATGCGGAGGGAGGGCATTCCAGGCCAGGGGAATGACGTGGGCCGGGGGTTGATGGCAGAACAGGCGAGAACAAGGCACAGTGAGGAGATTAGCGGCAGAGGAGCAGAGGATGCGGGCTGGGCTGTAGAAGGAGAGAAGGGAGGTGAGGTGTGGGGGGCGAGTTGATGGACAGCCTTGAAGCAGAGGGTGAGGAGTTTCTGCCTGATGCGTAGGTTGATTGGTAGCCACTGGAGATTTTTGAGGAGGGGAGTAACATGCCCAGAGCGTTTCTGTACAAAGACGATCCAGACAGCGGTGTGAAGTATGGATTGAAGTGGGGAGAGACAGGAGGATGGGAGAACAGAGAGGAGGCTGATGCAGTAATCCAGTCGGGATAGGATGAGAGATTGAACAAGCAGGGTAGCAGTTTGGATGGAGAGGAAAGGGCGGATCTTGGCAATGTTGCGGAGGTGAGACCAGCTGGTTTTGGTGACGGATTGGATGTGAGGGGTGAATGAGAGAGTGGAGTCGAGGATGACATCAAGACTGTGGGCTTGTGAGACGGGAAGGATGGTAGTGGCGTCAACAGTAATGGGAAAGTCAGGGAGAGGGCAGGGTTTGGGAGGGAAGATAAGGAGTTCAGTCTTGGAAATGTTGAGTTTTAGGTGGCGGGCAGACATTCAGATGGAGATGTTCTGAAGGCAGGAGGAGATGCGACCCTGGAGGGAGGGAGGGAGAGTGGGGGCAGAGATGTAGATTTGGGTGTCATCAGCGTAGAGATGATAGTTGAAGCCATGGGAGCGAATGAGTTCACCAAGGGAGTGAGTGTAGATAGAGTATAGAAGGGGACCAAGAACTGACCTTTGAATGCCCTCAGCTCAACTGGAATAGCTCGCCCTTGGATTTATTCAGCGTAGCTTAGTGGAAAGAGCACAGGCTTGGGAGTCAGAGGTTGTGGGTTCTAATCCCAGCTCCGTCACTTGTCAGCCATTTGACTTTGGGCAAGTCTCTTCACTTCTCTGTGCCTCAGTTACCTCATCTGTAAAATGGGGATTAAGACTGAAAGACCTAAGTGGGACAACCTGATTACCTTGCATCTACCCCAGTGCTTAGAACAGTGCTTGGCACATAGTAAGCGCTTAATAAATACCATTATTATTATTCAAAGTGATACCCTCATGCCATCACTCTGTAGTTTGACGACAGACTGGGAAAATATTTGATAGTGGAGGGACCCCGACAGAAAGATTATTCCTCCAACAGGTTCTCCCCAGATGGTGGCTGCTCCACCAGCCAGGTCTGAGAGAAGCTTTCTGTGAAGCCCAGGCTATCCCCTTAGCAAACTTCGGGTCGTCTTTGGGAGCGTTCCATTGTGTGACATCATTTCTTCTCACTGTTCTCCAGGGTTCGGGTGATTGGAAGCTCGACCTTGGCTCTGTGCCACCTGGCATCTGGTGCTGCAGATGCCTACTACCAGTTTGGTTTGCACTGCTGGGACTTAGCGGCCGCTACGGTCATCATTAGAGAAGCGGGCGGTATTGTGATAGACACATCAGGTGAGTAAATCTCTCCTCTGACTCACCAGGTACCTTGGTCTCACCTCAGTTAAGTGGAGGAGTAAAACACATAGAATTTGGTGTTTTCCATGTGCTAGTTTGAGGTGCCTCTTTTTTATTTCTGTCCCCTCCTTAGCCAGCGTGAAGTTTTCCAACTCTTCTTTTTGTTAGAGCTTCCTCTGAAGGGGCATTGATCGGCTCCATCTGGGTGTTCTGGCAAGAAATGTGGCCTCCATCCTGCTACCCCTTCCTGTTTCACTCAATCTTGAATCAAAATGGACCGAATGGTCAGAAGGCCTTGGGTTCTAATCCCTGCTCTTTCACGTGTTGCTGTGTGACCTTGGACAAGTCACTTGGCTTCTCTGTGCCTCAGCTGCCTCATCTCCATGTCCAACCCGATTAGTTTGTATTCATCATAGTGCTTAGTTCAGTGCCCATATGAGAAAGAAAGCCCCTAACAAATATCATAAAGGAAAAAGTTACTGACTGACATTGCCTGGTGCTGTTCAGAGAAGCTATCCCAAATTACAGGGCCATCCCTTAGGATGCTGCCTCCAGTCATCCAGGCAGATAGCGTCTTCCTGGAACATGCCCATTTTCCATAGTATATTCGGGAGAACCAAGAGCCTGCTTGTGCATGCGTGGGGAAATTATGCCTGCATCTGAAACATGCCATCAGGGGTTCCTTATTCATTCAATCGTATTTATTGAGCGCTTACTGTGTACAGAGCAGGTACTGTGTTCTTGCCCATCAGAAAAAGTTGCCCTCAGCCTGAAATTTCAGCTTTGTCCCTAAAACGCCAGACCTGGACTGTGCCCAAACAGAAATTAAGCCCTGAACCCACTAAGCCCATGCCTCTAAGACAGTTTGACAGCTACATTCATTCAATCGTATTTACTGTGTGCAGAGCACTGTACTGAGCGCTTGGGAAGTACAAGTTGGCAACATATAGAGACAGTCCCTACCCAACAACGGGCTCACAGTCTATGTCAGAAAACCTGATGGAACTTGCATCTTGTAGAAAGCAAATGAAGAAAATAATGTCTTAATCCTCAAACTTCTTGAACTATCTACCATTTAGAGGTCTTTGTGTGGCCAGGAGTCTCTGGGCCTTCACTCTGTTGAGGAGGTTTCCTTTACTTTGAATGCAGAAATATACGGCTTTGTTTCAGCCCTTCCACCTTAAACCAAGAGTGTGTTTTTCTGTCCCGTCTCTTGTCCTCAGGGGGACCCCTTGACCTCATGTCCTGCAGAGTGGTTGCCGCAGGCACCAGAGAGATGGCCATGCTTATAGCTCAGGAAATACAGACTATTAACTATGGACGCGATGATGAGAACTGAAAGACGTGGATAGCTGTTCAATTCCAACCATGAGGCTGCCTTTCTGGAAACACTGTACTCCGAGATGGTTTCATCAGAGTGCACAACTCGCTTAACAACTTGCTGTGAGTTAGGCATTGTACAGTTCCTAACTACTCCACAAGAGAGACCTTTCAACTAAAGTGACCGGCGCCTTTTTCAATCTGCATCTATTTCAGTGGGGGCGTGGTGTTTGGTTTTGGTTTAATTAGTGGTTTGTCTCTTAAAACGCAATCATGAGTAGCAGTCATACTCCAGTTCAGCAGGAGTTTTGCGTCTTTGGGACTGTACCAAAAGTCTCCTGTGACATATGCAAAGATAATTAAATTTTATTTTTTCAGAAAGCAGGAATCAGGTAATAAGCCTTAGAACTGCAGGAAGAGACAAGGTGGTTAAGGGTGTGCCTACATCTCCTCATGTTCCAAGGTACTTTAAAATGCAATAAATAGCAGTGCTATTCTTTTCTAACCATGTCACTACCATAAGTGTATTTTGGGTGCTTGCCAAAACAATTTGCCTAACGTTGTTAGAAGCAAACTGGGAGAGGTACTGTTTAGAGAGCGTTGTATTTTTAAATGCAGCGTTCTCAGTATTCAGTATATATATATAACTTTTCAGGGATGTTGACGAAACAAACTAAATGGTTGGTAAACTCGGTACTTAAAGTCCTACGTAGGCCTCAGTCTAGGAAATCTGGTAACTTGCCTTTGTCACAGAATTATTTTGATTATCTGTTCAGTCTTTTTTTCTTTTTTTTTTTTTTTTTGATCCTGGGAGTTCGTATTTTAGGTGGTCCAGGTATAAATTTGATTACTTTAAATCCCAAAGGTGGGCAGCCAAGTGTTTGATTTCTGAAACGCTGAGTCCAAGAAAATATTTCAAGAGGAATGGAAAATAAACACCCACACTTTAACCATTTTATTGACCTTCCAAATTATAGCCTTGGTGATTTCAAATAGTCTGGTTTTTTAGCTTCCAAAATACTGAAGATTCTAAATTTTTCCCTGAAAACTTGGTCACAGATTCCAAAAGAAGTTGACTTGCACCTATATCTCCCATTCTATATTCCCCCAAACTTGGCTTGAAGCCCGGCCAAGGAGAACAACTGCCCTCAGAGTGCTCTGACTCCATTCCTCAGCCCGGCCTGGTCCTGAAGCACCACCAGGGACATGTGCCGGAGAGGACCAGGCGTCTGCTTCCCCGAGGGCCAGTCGGAGATGACCTAACTATTCCGGATCACCAGAGGCCATATTAGGACCTTGTTTGTAGAGAGGAACAAATAGGGAGTAGACCAGCTGTTTTGAACCTGGGAATCAATCATTCAGTGGTATTAACTGAACATTTCCTGTGTGCAGAGCACCGTACCAAGCGGTTGGGAGAGTAATAATAATGATGGTATTTAAGTGCTTACTATGTGTCAAGCACTGTTTTAAGCACTGGGGTAGATGCAAGGTAATCAGGTTGTCCCATGTGGGGCTCACAGTCTTCATCCTGATTTTACAGATGACGTAACTGAGGTACAGAGAAGTGAAGCGACTTGCCCAGAGTCACACAGCTGACAAGTGGTGGAGCCGGGATTAGAACCTAGGACCTCTGACTAACAAGTCCGTGGTCTTTCCACTATAGCAGGGTTGGTAGAAACGTACCCTACTCACAACGAACTTATATTCTAGAGGGGAGAAGATACAGGGCTATTGGGTCTGATGACTGGGCTGAGAAATGGAAACAAGAAGCCTCGCCCATTCCTGGCTCCAATCACCAGGCCCCTGGCCTAAATGCAGCCCTGAAGCCAGATGGGACATATGCACAAGAGGCTGGGCTCCTTCTCTTCTATCCAGTGGTTCCAGTACCTCAATCAGCAAGTCAGGAAGTTCCCTTCCTGAGCCAGCCATCCCACTCTCACTGCTTCACCTCTTTTTACTGCTGGGCTCACCTATCAAGGTGAGTACACTTCTCCTTGGGAATGTTAGGCATCTGGGAAGGGGTCTTAGCCCTTTCAAGCCACTAAGCCTCCACTTAGTGTGATGGAACCCTGCAGTAGTTAAAAAAGTAGTAGATAGAGAAGCAGCATGGCCTAATGGATACAGCACAGGCCTGAAAGTCAGAAGGACTTGAAGTCTCATCCCGGCTCTGCCACTGGACTGTTGTGTAACTTCGGGCAAGTCGCTTAACTTTTCAGTGCCTCCGTTACCTCATCTGTAAATCAGGGATTAAGACTGTGAGCCCCACGTGCGAAATGGACCGTGTCCATCCTGATCAATTTATATCTACCCCAGTGCTTAGTACAGTGTCTGGCATATGGTTAGGGCTTAACAAATATCGTAAAAAAGCCCACTTCTAAGGAGCTTCTGAACTGCTGCTCTAGCCTAGTGGTTTGGCGGGGGGGCTTTGTTCATATTTTTTTTCTTTTAGGTGTAGTAGTATTCTGATAAGGTTTTTGCTGACCCTTACATCGCCTGCCTGATAATGTATGATTCTCATATTGAGATGGGTGTGTAAAAAAACCAAAAATGGTAAGGCCAGTTCTCTCCCTGAGGTTGTGTGGGAAAGAATGACTGCCCTCCTTCTTAGGGAGGGGACTCCAGTAGCCACATCTCCAAGTCAGTATGTATGGCCAAGATCAGTACCCAACTATAATTCTGCAGGTCATGCACCTCCATTTGGAGGGAGCACTGGGAAGCTATGCAGTTGGCAGCCATGACTGTCTCTGCCCCAGGAAGGAGACAAAGTTGCAGAGGTGGACGAAGAGGGGGTGGTTTTTTCCCTTGGTGCTGAGAAGAACAGTTCTCATGCCTTTCCAAATTCAAGGGGAAATGTGGACTGAATTTAACAGGAGAGAATGATAATGGGTCACAAATTAAACCTTCCATCGAGGCCAAGTTTTCCCCTGAAGAACCGCTGACCCTTTGCTGTGGATGTCCAAGGTTCCATGTGTACAAACTAAGTGACTGATTTAGTGAAAATTGAAAGTACATCCAGGGCTAGATCTCCTTCCCTCACTCTTTCCTTCCAGCAGGTTCTAGCAGCCCACCTGCTGCCTGGGAAAGTTTTTTAGTACACGCTGTTTGTAACCTCCAGGTCGCACTCTACACTTGTCTTTACATAGGTTTACGACCACCTTATCTCCAGTCTGCAGATTGCAGGTTTGGACTTAATCATACCAGTAATATCTTATTGCAGTGCCTTTGGCTGAGTTTCTCAAGCCGCTTTACAGACTTTTTCTGTTCAGTAAAAAGCACAGCAAGCTTTTCCCTCCTCTTGAGGGACTAATGAATCAATTAGGTGTGGGGCTTACATCCATCATGCCGCTTGTATAGGAAGTACTGCATAAATCATCAGTAAATCTTTCAGACTTTAATAAGTATATTTGTGAGTGCATTTTCATGGGCAAATGCACTACATCTAGTCCAAAAGCTCAGCCTTAAAAGCAGCATGGCCTACTGGAAAAAACATGAGCCTGGGAGTCAGAGGACCTGGGTTCTCATCCTGGCTCTGCCAATTGTGTGCTGTGTGACCCTGGACAAGTCACTTAACTTCTCTGGGCCTCAGTTTCATCAACTGTAAAATGGGAATTAAATACCTGTTCTCCCTCCTACTTAGACTGTGAGCCCCACGTGGGACAGGGACTGTGTCTGACCTAATCAACTTGTACCTACCCCAGTGCTTAGAACAGTGTTTGACACACACAGAGTGCTTAACAAATACCATTTTAAAAAAAGTGTCAGTGGACTGAGAATTTGCTCAATCCATCCGGCTTTTGTTCTGGTGAAAAATACAGTCAATATTGGGGCAGGCAGCTTTCCTTGCTAGTTAGTTCATCTGGTGAAAATTGCTGAGCACTTTTATCTGGGCTAGAGAAAACTATTCTACAGAAGATTTATCTAGATCATTGGCATTGATCCTGGCTCAGTTTAAATAGATGAAAATCTGAATGGTTCAGAGAGATATATTTGATTTGTGGAGGAAACTGTTTTTAAACTTTACCTAGGGCTGATCAGAGCTGCTTGGAACCCCTCCCCCCCACCATAGAAATGTTGATCTATACTATTATACATATAACCCATATGGCAAGACAAATCATTTTCAGTATGAATGATAACTGATTCTGACTTGGCACTCCAGAGTACAAATTTGCCTGTTGTGGGCAGGGATTGTCTCCATTTATTGCTGGCTGTATTGTACTCTCCAAGCGCTTAGTACAGCGCTTTGCCCACAGTAAGTGCTCAATAAATACGATTGAATGAATGATGCAATCACTGATTTTGAGAAATGCAGAGTGAAACTGGCACTGATGCCAAAGTCTCTTGTGCCATTCTGCCAGCCCAATCAGCCTCTGGCCCAGGGATTGCTGTGTGACCTGAAGCAGCTCTGGGTCCTTTGTGACTCTTAACCCCTTTCTGGGCTGTTGCTGTTTCAAAGTCCTTGTGGCCAATCTAGGGCACCCATGATTTCTCCCCATCAATGCTCCTCCTTTTGGTGGGGTTAGGATGGCAGGGGCAACAGCAGAAATGGTACATAACTTTGGAGCTGTAAGGGATTCAGCAGAAACGTCGGTTATATACGAACTTATAGCCCCTATACCCACTCGTGGAAAAGGCAGCATTAAAAATCTGCCAATGCCTGATCTACAGCTTCAAATATCATTAAGAAGTGTCTTTTCTCTATTTTTATGAAAATGTTTTGGTCTGACACCAACTTCCCTCTACCCGACTCCACACACACAAAAAAGTGATCCTTTGAATGGGAAAAATAACTTAGTAACTTCACCCATCTGCACACCCTCTATTTCCTCTCAGATTCATTTCTTACCCTCTCACTCCCAGGCCTGGATGATTCTGAGCAATCTCTGCCCTAGCTGGAAGGCATAAGGGAGTGAGAAGTAGGAATGGAGGAGCGAAAGCTCTTCAGTTTCCAACTGTTGCTTAGACATGGCCCCTCAGGCCCCAGTGCCTCTACAGAGCCAACAGCTGGATGCACCTACTCATTCTGAATGTGGACCTTATTGCTTATATTGGCACTGGCCCTCTTCTCACCCATCCCCTCCCTTTCCTTCATTCTCTCTCTCTGTCTGTCTCTCTCCCCCCAAGCTTCTTCTCCCAACCTCCAATCTTTTTTTTATCTTTGCCTTCTGCTTCTCTCCCTCCCAGTCAGTAACAGTGTTAGAAAGTCCATGAGCTGGGGCATTGAACTCTACAAAGCCAGTTCTGGGAAATTTTATGTCCATCACAGTGATCTGGAGTTATTTTGGTTATTTTGTATTGTGGTCTCCCTCCCCTTAGACTGTGAACCCCATGTGGGACAGGATCTGTGTTCAATCTGATTGGACTGTATCTACTCCAGCACTTAACAAGGGGCTTGGTACTTAGAAAGTCATAACGAGTGCAACAATTACTACTACTGCTAGCATTATTGTTATTACTATTATTATTGCTGCCACCAAGGAAGAAAACTCATGTCAAGGTGAGGTGCATTCAACATGGCCTCCGATTCTCCTTACTTGAACCCCCCAAAAAGTTTTTTATGTTCGGCGGGCTGATTTAAATGACACAGCCTACTTTTCAAAAAGAGCCTGAACAATCCCTCAATGCACACAAGCCTAATAACAGATTTTTAAAATGGTCAAGAAGTTCACCTGCATCTTAACTGGGCTAACAAGAGCTAGCCAGCTGACATCGGGGAAATTTGATTCAAGGAATTTTATGTGTCATTCAATTCAGAAGAACCAAGAGTGGACACACTGGGCATTTTTGTCTGGGAGATTGCACCCTCTTGCTTGGCTCTCGATTGGCCGAGCAGTTTATCTGTTTGAAAGCGCACGTGTAGCTTTTTGCCTTTCATTACTATGAAATCTAATCCCGGCTCCACCACTTGTCTACTGTGTGACCTTGGGCAAGTCACTTCACTTCTCTGTGCCTCAGTTACCGCATCTGTAAAATGGGGATCGAGACTGTGAGCCCCATGTGGAACAGGGATTGTGTTCAACCCAGTTTGCTTGTATCCACCCAGCACTTAGTGTAGTGCCTGGCACATAGTAAGCACTTAATAAATACCATTATTATTATTATTATTATAACTATTGGTTGCCCTGCTGCAACATTAATTAGCCCACTGCTTGTCAGGCTAGATTCTGGGGAAATACGTTGAGCCCCTCGCCTTCCGAGCAGTATGTGGAGGGTAGGAAGATCTGGGGAGATGTGGTAGAGTGGAAAGTATGAAATGTTCTTTATCCAATAACTGATGTTGCCTCTTGACTTTAAGCTCATTGTGGGTAGGGAACGTATCTGTTTATTGTTGTATTGTACTCTCCCAAGCACTTATTACAGTTCTCTGCACACAGTAAGCTCTCAATAAAAATGATTTAATGAATATCGGGTTGCCTGAGAGGGTTTGAGCCAGGGGCTAGTATTGGTTCCTTGGTTCTCCACTGTGCAATCCTCATTCAAGTTATGTTAGTATTGCTGCAGGAAGGTTGTGGCCGAAATAACTTTGGACTAGAAAATTCAATCTTTAAGAAGTGTTATTGCTCCAGGAAGACATGACCATAAATTCAAGAAGTTAGATGCATCATTGCACAGTCAGAAACAAAGCCACATATGTGTATTTGAAAACAAAGAAAATTTGAAGTGCCTCTGCGAACACATAAACAGAAATGATCTTCGTTTGTATGAGTAGAAGTGATCGCATATAGAGTGTTACACATTTGTCTTTTGCTTCTCCTATTCATTCAAGATTTCCCCAACTGCTTGAAGCTGGCATACAGATTTAGCAAATTCAACAGTAACAAGCTCTTTAATGATCTTCAAGGACAAATTTTTTTATACTTCATAATGTTGATTTGTGTGCTACCACATTGTTTCATTTCTTCCTGACTTTGGTTTCCTTGAACACCTCATTAACATTCAAAACAGTTTCAGTTGTCCTGAATTTCTTTGTATTGGGCTTCTGAGTAAAGTCGCAAATTGCTTTGGTGCGTGTTTAAATGACTTGTCTAAATAAAACTCAGTCTTTTTGTTCCTTGTTCCTTATTATCAGTCAGTGGTATTTGAGGACTTTCGGTGTGCAGAGCTCTGTACTAAGAGCTTAAGAGAGTACAGTAAAACAGAATTCCCTGCACACAACAAGCTTACTAAACATGTCAAAATTGGTTTTCTTATTCTCTAAACTTCAAGTAATGCTATTGTTCTCCAATCTTATGTGACACTCACACTACTCAAACATTATTTACAAATGAAAGTCTAGTTTTCAGTTCTTATATTTTCTCCAAACCAATTTATGCCATGTCTAATTTTTTTTCTTCCCAGATATCCAAAATTCTGTAGAGTACAATATTAGCTGATATCTCCTGGCTTCCTAATCTACATAAATAATGCAGGTTTTCTAGATTTGAATCAGGTTGGTGTATTCATCCTTAAGGTTTTGAAATGATTTATCAACAGCTGTTGTCAGGTAATAATAATAACTTTGGTATTGAGCACTTACTATGTGCCAACCATTGTTCTAAGCCCTGGGGTAGATACAAAGTAATTAGGATGGACACAGTCCCTATCATTCATTCATTCATTCAATAGTATTGAGTGCTTACTGTGTGCACAGCACTGTACTAAGCTCTTGGAAAGTACAGTTCGGCTACAGAGAGAGACATTCCTTACCTAACAATAGGCTCACAGTCTTAATCCCTGTTTTACAGATGAGGTAACCGAGGCCCAGTGAAGTGACTTGCCCAAGGTCACACAGCAGACATGTAGTGGAGCCAGAATTAAAATCCATATCCTCTGACCCCCAAACCCATGCTCTCTCCATCTGGCCATGCTGCTTCTCATTCAGGGTCTCTCAGGCTGTTTGATATTGCGCTTGGATTTAAATATGCATTATAAAGGAAGATCCCAACATTTTCTTGAGGTGAATTTGAGTACTACATTGGACAAAAGCATAAAGAATCGGATGAGGGCACAGCAGTCAGCTAACTCCCAATGCATAATGCTAATCACGGGGGTATGGGTTAAATGTGTGTGTGAATGGTTTACTGAAATCTGTCACCACTACTGGAAAAGTAATAATAATAATAATAATGATATTTGTTAAATGCTTACTATGTGCCAAGCATGGTTCTAAGCACTGGGGTAGATACAAGGTTATCAGGTTGAACGCAGTCCCTGTCCCAGCAGGGGCTCGCAGTCTTAATCCCCATTTTATTGATGAGGTAACGGAGACCCAGAGAGATGAAGTGACTTGCCCAAGGTCACATAGCAGACAAGTAGACTGTGAGCTTACTGTTGGGTAGGGACCGTCTGTATATGTTGCCAACTTGTACTTCCCAAGCGCTTAGTACAGTGCTCTGCACATAGTAAGCTCTCAATAAATACAATTGAATGAATGAATGAAAGTAGCAGATTAGAACCCAGGTCCTTCTGGCTCCCAAGTCTGTGCTTTATCCACTAGGTCACACTGTTCCAGGGCATATCCTGAAGATAGAACAACCTTTCTCTATCTTAAATCAATCAATTGTATTTTCGAGCACTTACTGTGTACAGTGCGCTGTACAAAGTGCTTGGGAGAGTACAGTATAAGAGTTGATCTACACATTTCTGCCCACCTCAAGCTTTCAGTCTAGAGGGGGATACTGATATTAAATAAATTAAGTTTATATACATAAAGTGCTATGGGGCTGAGGGAAGGGTGAGTAAAGGGTGCAAACCTAAATGCAAAAGTCGGCATAGAAGAGATTGGGAGAAGAGGAAATGAGTGCTTAGTCAGGGAAGGCCTCTTAGAGATGTGTTTTTAATAAGGCATTTTAAGGTGGGGAGAATGATCATCTGTCAGATGTGAAGAGGAAGAGTATTCCAGGCCAGTGGTAGTGTGTGGGTGAGATAAACAAGATTTAGGTACAGTGAGTAGATTGGCATTAGAGAGGTGAAGTGTGTAGGCTGTATTGAATAGGATACCAGGAAGGTAAGGTAGGAGGGGACAAGGTGACTGAGTGCTTTAAAGGTTGGACAAAGTTCACGTCCCACCTAAACTCACAGTCTTCTAATCTCCATTTTACAGAAGAGGTAACTGAGGCATAGGGCATTTGTGTGACTTGTCCAAGGTCACACAGCAGACAAGTGGCAGAACCAGGATTAAAACCCAGGTCCTCTGACTGCCAGGGCTGTGGATACTTCTATACCTACTAATGCACCTGCACACATGACCAACAGCTCCATGGATCCTATGACATTGGCAAGTGTGGAAAGATCTGGAAAGAATTTGAGATGGGGTCACATTGCTCCCTATAAAAGGCAATGCAGTGCTTGGTTAGCTACCTTCAGATGAAACACCAAGAGGTGTTTCCTCATTCATCTGGAATATGAGTCATTTCCATAGAACTTGTTTTAGAGATCAACTCAGTCCCTTTTCCCCCTCCTACCTTACCTTGCTCCTTACTTAGTGTAGCCCAGCCTACACTCTTCACTCCTCTAATGGTAGCCTCCTCACTGTGCCTCGATCTTGTCTATCTCACCAACAACCTCTTACCCACGTCCTGCCTCTGGCCTGGAGCACCCTCCCTTTCTATAGCCGACAATCACTCTCCCCGCCTTCAAAGTCTTATTGCAGGCACATCTTCCCCAAGAGGCCTTCGCTGACTAAGCCCTCCTTTCCTCTTCTTCCTCTCCTTTCTGTGTCACCCTTCCACTGGTATTTGAACCCTTTATTCATCCCTGCCTGAGTCCCACAGCACTTATGTACATATCCATAATTTATTTATCAATCAATGGCATTTATTGAGCGCTTACTACTTAGATTGATGTCTCTCTCCCTCTACAGACTGTAAGCTTGTCGTGGGCAGGGAACGTGTCTACCAACTGTTACATTGTACTCTCCCAAGTATTTAGTACAGGGCTCTGCACACAATAAGTGCTCCATAAATCATGGATTGATTGATCGATAGAGATCCCCATCCTAAGGACTGCTGAAAATTTTCCAGACTATGTTTTGTCGCCCAGATAATTACAGAGACTTTCCATCCAATCCATTATCTCTGGGTTTTCAACCTCCTCAGGGACAATGTACAGAGAGCAGATGTACAGAAAGGAACAGAATAATACTGACCCGGGGGGAATCTAAGGTAAACACTGAGAGTCAGTAAGAACCGTGGCTCAGTGGAAAGAGCACAGTCTTGGGAGTCAGAAGGTCATGAGTTCTACTCCCGGCTCCACCACTTGTCAGTTGTGTGACCTTGGGCAAGCCACTTAACTTCTCAGTGCCTCGGTTACCTCATCTGTAAAATGGGGATTAAGAATGTGAGCTCCATGTGGGACAACCTGATTACCTTGTATTTACCCCAGCGCTTAGGACAGTGCTTGGCACATAGTAAGCACTTAACAAATACCATAATTAGTATTATTATTATTACCCAAAAAAGGGAGTAGTGAGATATGGAAGGTAAGAAAGCGATTTAAGATTCAGCTATTTCTAATTTACACTGGTGGTGGAATGGCTTTTAGTTCTGCCTAGGGTGTACATATTGTCACAATGCAACAAAAAAAGCAGTATTTTTATTAATACTCATATTCAAGGCACTCCTTAAATCCTAAACTGTTACCAGGACACTGGCAGTTATTATTTTACCAGGAATATGTGAATTTGATCTTTCTTTGTGTGCTCTGATGAGTATAAACAGTCTTATTAAATATTAATTTGTCAGTCTTGGCTCCGACACTAAGTGTTGTGGCATTGAAGAGACCCAGATCTAGCCAGATGGACCTAAAGCATTAGTAATGGATGCAGAAGAATAAAGATGAATTAGGCTAATCCTGTGCCATCTGCCTTTTATTCCACAAAAGTCAGCAACAAATAGGGAACAGCACTCTCCCTGATTGACACAAAACCTAGGTCTGCACTTGGGTTACCTAGATGGAGGTTTTTTCCTCCTTCCATTGTCCTTTCAGTCAATCAATTAATCGATGGGATTTATTGGACATTTCCTGTGTGAAAAGCACTGTACTAAATACTTGGGAGACGATAATAATAATAATGTATTTGTTTAGTGTTTTTACAATGTACCAAGCCCTGGGACAACTGCCAGAGTCAATCAATCAATAAATGATATTTATGGAGTGCATACTGTGTGCAGAGCACTGTACTAAGCATTTGGGAAAGTACAATATAACAGACACATTCCCTGTCCACAGTGAGCTTACAGTCTAGAGGAGTCATTGCCACTTGTCCCTGTCACAGTTTCAATCCCCATTTTAAAGATGAGGTAACTGTAGTGTACTGTAATGTACTTCAGTTTCCTCATCTGTAAAATGGGGATTCACTCCTACTCCCTCCTACTTTGACTGTGAGCACCATGTGGGACAGGGACTGTGTCCAACTGTGTCCAATCCGATTACCTTGTAACTACCCCAGGGCTTAGTACAGTGGTTGGCATTTAGTAAGTGCTTGATATCTTGTCTTATGTTGTTGAATCATCTACAACGCAAAGCAACTCCATGAACACATCTCTCCCAGAACACCCCACCTCCATCTGCAATCGTTCTGGTAGCGTATCCATAAGGTTTTCTTGGTGAAAATCTGGAAGTGGTTTACCACTGCCTCCTTCAGCATGGTAAACTTAAGTCTCTGCTCTCGACTTTGTCCTATGCCACTGCTGCCCAGCACAGGTGAGTTTTGACTTGTAGCAGATTGCCTTCCACTCACTAGCCACTGCCCAAGCAAGGAATGGAATGGGTCTGCCTCTGATTGACTCTCCCTCTCATAGTCAAGACTGGTAGAGGACTGGAAACTCTCCAGGGGTGACCCTGAGAGGGGCAATAAGTGCTTAAATATCATTAAAAAAATAAATAAAGCCAACCAAAAAAAAACTAGACAGATCGGAGATAAAAAGCGGTAAGACCATCTGAGCAGTCATAGGCAGAAGCTAATCACTAATAATAAGAAGAATAATGATGGCATTTTTTAAGCACTTACTATGTGCAAAGCACTGTTCTAAGTGCTGGGGATTACAAGGTGATCAGGTTGTCCCATGAGGGGCTCACAGTCTTCATCCCCATTTTACAGATGAGGTAACTGAGGCCCAGAGAAGTTAAGTGACTTGCCCAAAGTCACACAGCTGACAACTGGCAGAGCCGGGATTTGAACCCATGACCTCTGACTCCAAAGCCCGGGCTCTTTCCACTGAGCCATGCTGCTTCTCGCAGCATGATAGCACTAGATAGTCACTTCTACCTCCAAGCCACTGCAAAAGCACCAGGACAGTTGCTGCTCTGAGTGTCAACCGAACCTGAGCTCGTAGACTTGGGTAGGGCTCTAGCACATCATAGAAACCACTGGGAGCCCCGTTTGGGATGGAACTACTATGATCTGATTATCTTGTATCTACCCCAGCACTTAAGAAACAGAAGCAGCATGACTAGTGGCTAGAGCACAGGCTTGGGAATCAGAAGATTGTGGGTTCTAATCCCAGCTCTGCCACTTATCTCCTATGTCACCTTGGGCAAGTCACTTAACTTCTCTATGCCTCCATTTCCTCATATGTTAAATGGGAGCGTTAAATAAATTATCATTTATAATGATGCTACTGATGTCTGTTTACTTGTTTTTATAATAATAATAATAATAATGATATTTATTAAGCACTTACTACGTGCAAAGCATGGTACTAAGTGCTGGGGAGGTTACAAGGTGATCAGGTTGTCCCACGGGGGCTCACAATCTTAATCCCCATTTTACAGATGTCTGTCTTCCCCCTTTTAGACTGTGAGCCCATTTTTGGCAGGGTTTGTCTCAATTTGTTGCTGAATTGTGCCTTCCAAGTGCTTAGTACAGTGTTCACACAGAAAGCTCTCAATAAATATGAATGAATGAATGCCTGTGAGTTCCATGTGGGACAGGGACTGTGTCCAAACCGATTTGCTTGTATCCACCGCAGTGTTTAGTACAGTACTTGGCACACCGTAAGCGCTTACGAATACCAGAATTATTATTATTATTAGCACATAGTAAGCCCTTTACAAATACCACAAAAAAATCAAACGGGAATCGATCAATGGTTTTTATGGAGCACTAACTGTGTGTAGAGTGCTTGAGAAAATGCAAGACAACAGAGTTTGTAGACATGATAATATAATAATGGTGTTAAGCACTTACTATGTGCTAGGCACTATACTAAGCACTTGAAAAAGTACACTGCAACAGAGTCTGTAGACAGGATTATAATAATAATAATGTTGGTATTTGTGTGCCAATTGCTATACTAAGCGCTGGGGTATGTACAAGCTAATCAGATTGGACACAGTCCTTGTCCCACATGAGGTTCACAGTCTAATCCCCATTTTACAGATGAGGGAACTGAGGCCCAGAGAAGTGAAGTGACTTGTTCAATGTCACACAGCAGGCAAGTGGCGGAGCTGTGATTAGAACCCATGTCCTTCTGATTCCCAGACTCGTGCTGTATCCACTAGACCACACTGCTTCTCACAAGTATCCTTGGCCACAAGGAGTTTACAGTCTAAAAGGAGAAGCTTGCAGGTTACAGAACCTTCCAAATGGGAAGTTGTTCTGCCCAGAAAAGAACTTCTTCTCATCTTCATACACAATTGTCTGCTGGGTTAATCAAACAATGGTATCTATTGAGTGCTTACTGGGTGCAGAGCACTACACTAAGCACTTGGGAGAGTATAATATTGCTAGAACTAACATTCCCAGCAACTCTGGAGCACGGACTTGAGAGTCAGAGGTCATAGGTTCTAATCCTGACTCTTCCACTTGCCAGTTGTGTGACCTTGGGCAAGTCACTTAACTTCTCTGTGCCTCGTTACCTCATCTGTAAAATGGGGATGAAAACTGTGAGCCCCACATGGGACAACCTGATTACTTTGCATCTACCCCAGTGCTTGGCACAGAGTAAGCGCTTAACAATACCAACATTATTATTATTATTCCCAAATAGTGAGTTCAGTTCAGCCAGGGCTTACTTCTAGTTCAGTGTGGCACTTAGTTATCATCATCATCATCATCAATCGTATTTATTGTGCGCTTACTATGTGCAGAGCACTGTACTAAGCACTTGGGAAGTACAAATTGGCAACATATAGAGACAGTCCCTACCCAACAGTGGGCTCACAGTCTAAAAGGGGGAGACAGAGAACAAAACCAAACATACTAACAAAATAGGACCAGGGTAAACCAAGCTTTGGATTTATGACTCTCTAGTGCTCCAGACCCAATGGGAGTTTTCTTTTGGCTACTTCCTAGTGGCTGAAGGCATGAGCTGATGTTTCTTACCCCTTGCCTCTAGAAGAGGCATCAGAATCCTTGACCTAGTAATGTGATCATCATTTAACTGGCCAAATATCAATGCATTGCATAAGAAAATCACAAGGAGGTCATCTGGGATTCAGCACTCTTGTGCTTCCAAAGACAGGGAAATTGAGAGTTTCCATCTAGATCTGATATTTGCTATCTACTGACTTTTGAGCAGATGCAAGCTGCATTCATTTTTCCTGACCATTTCCTTGTAGCTCACAAAAAGAATGAAATTGCCTCCAAAGAGAAAAGCACATGCTCTGTCTGCCTCTGGGTTCCTGATGTTATAATAGTAATGTAGCCACCCAATTGTCACCTAATGTCTCAGCCCAATTTGTCCCTGACAGTTTTACTGAAATACAAGGAGGAGTGTATGACAACAAAATAATACCTTGCCCTACTGAGAGCTCACCTCCTCCAGGAGGCCTTCCCAGACTGATCCCCCTTTTTCCTCTCCTCCTCCCCACCCCCCCCACCCTACCTCCTTCCTCTCCACACAGCACCTGTATATATGTTTGTATAGATTTATTACTCTATTTATTTTACTTGTACATATTTACTATTCTATTTATTTTGTTAATGATGTGCATCTAGCTTTATTTCTATTTATTCTGATGACTTGACGCCTGTCCACATGTTTTGTTTTGTTGTCTGTCTCCTCCTTCTAGACTGTGAGCCCGTTGTTAGGGACCGTCTCTATATGCTGCCAACTTGTACTTCCCATGCCCTTAGTACAGTGCTCTGCACACAGTAAGCGCTCAATAAATACGATTGAATGAATGGATTAAGCTTCCTGAGGGCAGGGAACATGTCTACCACCTCAGTTATACTTTCACAAGCACTTAGCACAGTGCTCTGCTGCAGTAAGTGCTCAGTAAATATCACTGTTTGATCTATGTTGCTTTAACTCTCACGTGGAGGGGAAAATAAAGAAGGAGAATATGATGTAACAACCGCTTATATTTCATTGCCCTATTTCGTGTGGCTCAGTGGAAAAGAGCTTGGAGTCAGGCTTTGGAGTCAAAGATCATGGGTTCAAATCCCAGCTCCGCCAATTGTCAGCTGTGTGACTTTGGGCAGGTCACTTAACTTCTCTGTGCTTCAGTTAACTCATCTGTAAAATGGGGATTAAGACTGTGAGCCCCCCAGGACAACCTGATCACCTTGTAATCTCCCCAGCGCTTAGAACAGTGCTTGGCACATAGGGCTTAACAAGTACCAAAATTATTATTATTATTATTTTGCACATAGTAAGCGCTTAATAAATTCCATTATTATTATTATTATTAATTCCCAGCAGTTACATGAGTAACCTCTAAAAGAAAGCAGCTGGATTAAAGGTTAATTCAAAGAGTTTATATTTGGTGCTATTACCAGCCCCTCTTCTTTGAGGGTTTAATGCACACACACACACATGCAGACAAATATATATATGTGTGTGTGTGTGTGTGTGTGTATGCACACACATGCATATATACTTATGTATATAAACAGTCCACAGATTGCACTAAAATCATTATATATTACATATGATATTATATACATAGGTATATATGTCGTATAATGACTTTTAGTGCAATGTTTGGACTATTTTTCTAAGTGCATATTTTCTTTCCAATCAATTAATCAATCATTTATTGAGCACATACTGTGTTCAGATAACTATACTAAGTGCTAGGGAGAGTGCAATGTAACAATAAAACAAAGTTAGTAGACATGATCCCTGTCCACAGCGAGTTTATAGTCTAGAGGGAGAGGCAGACATTAATATGAATAAATAAATTTCGGCTATGTAATAATAATAATGGTATTTTTAAGCACTTACTATGTGCCAAGCACTGTTCTAAGCCCTGGGATAGATACAAAGTAATGAGGTTGTCCCAAGTGTGGCTCACAGTCTTAATCCCCATTTTACAGATGAGGGAACTGAGGCACAGAGAAGTGACTTGCCCAAGGTCACACAGAAGACAAGTGGCAGAGTTGGGATTAGAACCCACATCCTCTGAATCCCAAGCCCATGCTCTTTCCACTAAGCCATGCTGCTTCTCTACTTAAGTGCTGTGGGGTGGAGGGATGAGTGAATAAAGGAAGCAAATCCAAGGGAGTGGGAGACGAGTAAATGAGGGCTTAGCTTCCCTTCTATTTTGTCCTTTTTAACACTTGTCATGATCACTAAATCCTGGATATAACGCTCTTTCAGCTTTTGTTAAAATGTTGTTAGGGAAACTCTAAAAACAGAGCACAGCACATTCAAAATACATAGATGTAATTGTGCTTACATCCATAAACCATATAGCATGAAGTCCAAGCCCATCATTATGTAAAATAGCTTTAGTAATTAATAGAATAAGGGCAAAGTTCAGATTTTGGAACACCAGCTCCATCTGTTGCTCCAAAATAATCCTTCCAAATTGTCACAACTTTGGTCTTTTCAAACAAATCACTGTTCTTCCAACTCAAAGAAATTAGAACACAGCCTGATCCAGAACAGAGGGTGGGTCAATTCTAAGAAGTGTTTCCAATCCGAACAAACTTAAGGAACTTTGGCATCCATTTCTGCACAAATCAGACAATGAACAAGCAGAGTTCCGGAAGGTGTTATTCCTTCTAACAAAGGGGCACAGCTTATTTAGTCCAGGTATCTTGCTTTTGGCACAAATCATGACCACAGAGTATTACACCTTGTAACACATCAGGAGGCTTTCAAGGACTCCACCAGCTAGGATATCTGGTAGCTAGGGTGACATGGGAGTGTGGGAGATATGTAACTCCTTCAGATTCTGCTGGGCTAGGTTTCAATTAAGGCTGACTATGCTCCCAGGAAGCTCCACTAGTTGTTCTTAAAGGCTGAGCCAGGCCAGACTGTCGTGATGGAGCTAAGGGATTTGGGAAGAGGGAAAGTTAGGGAATCTGGGATTGGGGACAGGGGGAAATAGTAAGACCTGAGAAGAAAGGGGCAGGCAGGGTGAGTTTTTATGCCAACCAAGAATATACTCTGTTTTAGGCCTAGGAAGGGGGAAGAAGAGAAGGTAAAGGGTAGTCAGGATTTCTGTAACTTTTTTTTTACCTGCCTGGGTCAGCAGACTGGGAGTCTAAAGAGGCAAAACACTGTATTATTCTAGAACAATTAAAAGCAAAAATATGAGTATATTTTTCTACTGACACAAGAATGCAAAAAAAGTTACAGAACTCCTGGTTCCACTTTGCCTTCTGCCCTGCTTGGAAAAGCAAAGCCTCAGAATACGGGTTGCATCAGGCATAAGGATGAGAGCCATCTGGAATTCTGAAGAGAGTTCAGGGTTCACGTACTCGAAAAAACAGTGCCCAGCTATGAAGAAAAATCCAGCAACGTTACCAAGAGGTGGACTTGTAAATGTAATTGTTGTTAATGGCTTGTCATTTCATCTAGGCTATGAGGGACCACTGTCAGTTTTAATTCAAAGACAGTAATAGAACTCCATCTGTACGCCACCCTTCAGTGGGCTAAATCAATTATCGCCAATATTGATACCTTCTCTGTTATTGTACAGTGGCACATAAAAGTACATTAATGTTATCCTGTTGTTTTCCTGGTAGCTGTCAAAGATATGCACCTTTGCCTTTCATTTGAAAAATACTACTTGGGAACTAAATGTCCGGACCAAGTTCTCATTTCACAAGAAAATCTTGACCATGTTGGCATTTTGCTATATTGCTTAATGGAATGCATGTTTAGCTCATAACCAACCAATCAGTAATTTTAGAGTACATATGTATCCCTGATCCAACCTCTCCATATTTGGGTCTTGTCTGTCCTTAAATTGAGATTAGAAGGTCCTCAGTGTGGACTACGTCTAATTCAATTTTCCTAACAATCCCTCACCTTTAGAGAAGCAGTGTGGCTTAACGGATAGGGCATGGCCCTGGGAGTCAGGAGGATCTGGGTTCTAATCCCAGTTCTGTCACTTGTCCGCTGTGTGACTTTGGGCAGGTTACTTCACTTCTCTGTGCCTCAGTTCCCTCATCTGCAAAATGGGGGTAAACACAGTAAGCGCTCAGTAAATATGATTGAATGAATGAGCTCTATGTGGGACAGGGACTGTGTCCAATCCGATTACCTTGTATCTACCCCAGCACTTAGTACAGTGTCTGGCACATAATAAGGGCTTAACAAATACCACACATTATTATTATTACCTATTGGGACCATTCAATAATTGTCAATAGTAAGACTAGGAAGAGTGCAGTGTCCTGCTCATAATTACCAGTGCTCTCTGCAGCCCTTCCCTCTCAAATTTAGTACAGTGCCAGTGCTTAGTACAGTGTTCTGACCACTGACACCTGTCCACATGTTTTGTTGTCTGTCTCCCCCTTCTAGACTATGAGCCCTTTGTTGGGTAGGGACTGTCTCTATATGTTGCCAACTTGTACTTCCCAAGCGCTTAGTACAGTGCTCTGCACACAGTAAGTGCTCAATAAATATGATTAAATGAATGAATGAAGCTTAGAATATAGTAAGCACTGAACAAATACCATAAAAAACTTCACCCACTTCCATCAGCACTGCTTCTTTTCATAGGACTGGTTCTTTGCCAAACTCATCACGTGCTCCTCCTAATACATAGAAGGAAGGAAATGTTGTGTGAAAATTCACCATTAAGGAAATCTCATTCTCTCTGGGTCTTTAAGCTCCATGTTCCAAACTTCTAAGAATCTCCTGGTGCTTCCCAAATGTTCATCGTAACTGGACAGATGCTATGTCAGGTGGTGTAAGAATCAACAACATATTATCCAGAGCTGGAGGCAGAACATTAGATAGGGCAACCTCAGTAGCAAAGCATCTGGAAGAGAGAGGATGGTCTAATGAATTTTAACAGGCACCCAACAATCAATAAAAATGCCTGGCGGGGGATGGGCCCTGAATGTAGAATGAATTGAGACTGGTCTGCTGCTTCTGGAAAATGTTGTGCACAAACACAGATGAAGCAGCATGGGAGAAGCCGAGCAGACATGCTGGAGCCCAGGCAAAAACCTGAATTCTCATCTTGACTCTGAGGCTAAAAATGGCCTCATCTTCAAGGGTTTGTATGGGGCATTTGGGGAGCCATTCAACTCCACAGAAATTCAACTTATTACAATTGGTACTGGCAGACTGTAGCAGATCAAGGCTTTGCTATTCCCCCAAGACCCCAGTTTTGGGGTTTTTTTAAAGGCATTTATTAAGTGCTTATGTGCCAGGCAGTGTACTAAACAATGGGGTAGGTACAAACTAATCAGGTTGCACATTGTCCATGTCCCACCTGGGGCTCACAGTCTAATCCCCATTTTACAGATGAGGTAACTAAAGCATGGAGAAGTTACGGGGTTTGCCCAAGGTCACACAGCAGACAAGTGGCAGAGCTGAGATTAGAAGCCAGGCCCTTCTGAGTCGCATCCACTAGGCCACTCTGCTTCTCTAATCCCGGATCGGTGCTTTTCTTTTTTGTGGATTTTCTCATGGGGTAGCATCAAAACATTTAACCAGGATATTATCTGAATATTGCTTTAGGCACTGAGAGGGACCCCAACACCTTACAACTCAAAATTCTCCAAGCAGATGGGCTAACATTAGCTCTGTTGCATAGGATTGACTACTGGATCTGCCACTGCCTAGGAGACCCGCCTCAGGAAGCATGCTTCAGGGAGCATCTAGTGTGCACCAACAGTCTGCCCTATCCCTGTGCTTAGAACAGTGCTTGATACATAGTAAGCGCTTAACAAATACCATCATTGTTATTATTCTGACTCTGTCGATGCCTGGCCCTACCTTCCTGGAATGAGGCAGATCCACCAGCCTCTGCCCAGGGATGGAATTACCACTGGCCAGACTCAGCTCCCCACACCCTCAGTGGTGGTGAGAAAACCATGCTGAGCCACTCTGCAGACCCTCTTCAGATGCACCAAAACTCCTGTCAGGGTCAGGAGGCTGCAGCCTCAATAAGTTGTAGCTTCAGTGGGGAGGAGAGGGTCAGAGCTTAGAACAGGGTACATATTTAATATTCTTTGTACATGTTTACTATTCTGTTTATTTTGTTAATGGTGTGCATCTAGCTTTACTTCTATTTATTCTGATGACACCTGTCCACATGTTTTGCTTTGTTGTCTGTCTCCCCATTCTAGACTGTGAGCCCGTTGTTGGGTAGGGACCGTCTCTATGTGTTGCCAACTTGTACTTCCCAAGCGCTTAGTACAGTGCTGTGCACACAGTAAGCGCTCAATAAATAAAATTGAATGAATGAATGAATGAACAGTGCTTGGCACATAGTAAGCTCTTAACAAATACCATAATTATTATGTCTTCTCGTCTTATGCCGTCGAGTTGTCTCTGACCCATAGTGGTGCCATGGACTCATCTCGCCCCACTTACATCTGCAATTGTGTTGGTAGTGTATCCAAGGAGTTTTCTTGGTAAAAGTGGTTTACCATTGCCTCCTTCCAAGCAGTAAACTTGAATCTCTCCCCTTGACTCTTTCCCATGCCGCTGCTGCCCAGCACAGGTGAGTTTTGACTTGTAGCAGGTTTCCTTCCACTTGCTGGCCACTGCCCAAGCTAGGAATGGAATAGATATGCCTCTCTGTAGCTCTCCCACCCCATAGTCGAGACTGGTAGAGAACTGGAAACTCCAGGTGTGACCCTGAAAAAAAGACTAGGGATCTGGGTGAGAGGATATGAACCTATCTATAATTCATTTACTTCTATTAATTTCTGTCTTCCCATCTAGACTGTGAGCTCATTGTGGACAAAGTGTCTGCTATGCTGTTATGCAGAAATCTCCCAAGTGCTTAGTACAGTGCTCTGCACACAGTAAGTGCTCGATAAATATGATTGATTGAGCACCCTCTGCTTTTTAAACAAACCCCGCTTTGCCAACTATATAATAATAATAATAATGGCATTTGTTAAACGCTTACTATGTGCAAAGCACTGTTCTAAACACTGGGGTGGCTACAAGGTGATCAGGTTGTCCCACGTGGTGCTCACAATCTTAATCCCCATTTTACAGATGAGGTAACTGGGGCACAGAGAAGTTAAGTGACTTGTCCAAAGTCACACAGCTGACAAGCGGCAGAGCTGGGATTAGAACCCATGACCTCTGACTCTCAAGCCTGGGCTCTTTCCACTGAGCCACGCTGCTCCTCCATGGGGAGGAGTTACTAGGGCAACACTCATGGAGCAAAGATCCACAAGGAAAAAGGGAACCCTCAGTCAAATAATTGGTGGTATTTATTGAGCACTTACTTTAGGCAGATCACTATGCTAAGAGCTAGGGAGAGTCCAATAGAACTGGTAGGCATAATCCCTGCCCTCAAGGAGATTACAGCCCAATGCGCCCATGTCCCGCGACCCCTAGAGAAGCAGTGTGGCGTAGTGGATAGAATACGGGCCTGGGAGTCTGAAGGTCATGGGTTCTAATCCCCGCTCTGCCACATGTCTGCTGAATGACCTTGGGCAAGTCACTCCACTTCTCTGTGCCTCAGTTACCTCGTCTGTAAAAATGGGGATTGAGACTGTGAGCCCACGTGGGACAGGGACTGTGTCCAACCTGATTTACTTGTATCCACCCAGTGCTTAGTACAGTGCCTGGCATATAGTAAATACTTAACATAATACAATTATTATTGCTTCTGCTACTGCCAAGTCCCATTCTCACATTATTGTAAAAATGATCATATAAAAATGCTTATAGGGGAAATGAAAAGCAGTAAAGGCCAGACTAGATTCCCACTTCTTCAACTAGAATATTAACATATGTTAAAGTGTTTAAAAATGGACATGCAGCGATAAATCGTGGTATGTGTAAAGTTTCAAGTATTTGGGACAAAGTTACATGAGGCCAGGCATGTTAAATTTATTGTTAGACCAAATTCTTTCTTATGAAATTTCTGGTGGGCAGGCTTGCGAAGGAATGGGAATAAAACCGGGAAAGGGTCATGCATAGATTGATTAGCTGAGAATTCGTGTCAGTTGTGCTTAAATCAATCAATCAGGCTCAGAATCAGACTAAGATCTAGCTTCCACTCTCTCCAACTCCCACCATTTTTAGAATTCAGATATTTTTTAAATTTGTTTTATGAGCTAGATAGGCTTTTGCCAGAAAAAAAGACCCCTAGGCCTTGAGTTTTACATTCCCAGAGCTAAACTAATGACTTTAAACTCTGACTTGAGTGAATTTCCAACCCCTGAAGACAAAGCTGCATTAAAGATTTGGAAGTTCATTTAAATCAAAGTTAAAATTATTACTGTCTCTCAGGAAGCAGATCTGTGAATTGTTTAACAGAACCAGAGGGAATTCCACTGGAGTATTTGTACTCCTGCCTCATAATCTACTCAGGAAATCTAGAGTACTTTAACAAGTTTTAGAGATAAATTATTAATTCACTTCTCTCCCCAGAAATCATTACATCCCTCTATCTCATCTTAGTTAACACTAAAAAAGAACATTTTATAGGCACTTTCTTGAAGAAAGTCTTCAAAGTAAAGTAAATCACGTAGTGTAAAGTGGTCAGGAAAGTTGTTTATGCTCATCTGTTACTTTAACCTAGTCACTCTCAATTTTGCAACCACCCAATAATTTTGGTATCTCGGCCAACAAAATATTCAGATCATCAAAATCATTTTGATACAATCTTCCTTGATAATTTAATTTTTCATGCATCATTATTTGTCTCAATACCTTCAACTTGAATCTTTAAATACAAGTAAGATGTTGTGTTGCCCTAGTAAATATTCGTTAAGAACAACTGCTCTACAATGACCATAAATTTATAATTCATAGACAGTGTGATTTAAAGTTAGGTTCAGAGCCGGATTAAGGCAACGGAAGGTTCAGTGCCATTGTGACCCCTCCAAGGCAAAATTCACTCCCTCCCAACGTTGCACCTGTGCACGCACCCACTCCTTCCCACACATGTTCAGGCCTTCTTTTGGACTGCCCTGCAGCCCTGTGGCGTGCACAGTGGGAGAAGAGCAGTTGTGGTTTTGTTAGGATTTGGGGAGCTCCTTATGAGCCTGGTGAGCCCTTTTTTAGGCAACAGGCTCCATGGCAGGGGTGAACCAGTGTTAGGGTACTTACTGATGAACTGCTATCACTGATGAACTGCTATCACTGGTCAAAGGTGCCCAGGGACTCCTGTCACTGTGGATTGGAGACACTGCTCACTTTTCTCAGTGCTTAAGAAAGGTAACACTGTTATTATTATTATTATTATTAATTGTATCTATTGAGTGCTTACTGTATGCAAATCACTGTACTAAGCCCTTGGGAGAGTACACCTGGCTTAGTGGAAAGAGCATAGGCTTGGGAATAAGAGGTCATGGGTTCTAATCCCGGCTCCGCCACTTGACAGCTGTGGGCAAGTCACTTAACTTCTCTGTGCCTCAGTTACCTCATCTATAAAATGGGGATTAAGACTGTGAGCCCCAAGTGGGACAACCTAATAACCTTATATCTATCCCAGTGCTTAGAACAGTTTTTGGCATATACTAAGCGCTTAACAAATACTAACATTATTATTATTGTCATTATTATTATTATGCTCCTCCTCCACTCCCCATCACCCCTGCTCCCTATCCCTGCTCTACCCCATTCCCTGTCCCACAGCACATGTGTATATTTGTACATATTTATTATTCTATTTCTTTTATTAATGATGTGTATATATCTATAATTCCATTTATCTATTTTAAAGCTATTGATGCCTGTCTACTTGTTTTGTTTTGTTGTCTGTCTCCCTATTCTAGACTGTGAGCCCGTTGTTGGGTAGGGATTGTCTCTGTTGCCGAATTGTACTTTCCAAGAGCTTAGTACCGTGCTGTGCACTCAGTAAGCGCTCAATAAATATGATTGAATGAATGAATACACTATAGCATCAAACATATTTGATACCCACAACGAGCCATTCTAGTGAGGGAGACAGACATTAATATAAATAGTTAAATAAATAAATGGCAAATAAATACATATGTCCTGTGGGGAAGGGAGAGAGGAGCCCTTTGTTGGGTAGGGACCGACTCTATATGTTGCCGATTTGTACTTCCCAAGCGCTTAGTACAGTGCTCTGCACACTGTAAGCGCTCAATAAATACAATGGAAGGAAGGAAGGAAGGAAGGAAGGAAGGAAGGATGGAAGGAAGGATGGAAGGAACAAGTGTGAGCGGCGCAGAAGGGAGTGGGAGAAGAGAACTTAGTCGGGAAGGCTTCCTGGAGGAGATGTGCCTTCAATAATGCTTTGAAGTGGGGGGGAATTGGGTGACACTAGGTGACAAATTATGTATAACCCTCTTTAATAATAATTCTTATTAACACTGGTCAGAAATAACAATACCTGAGATTTGAATATGTCTTTCTTCCCAAGAATTCCTTGAGGGCAGGGACCTTGTGTAGTAATTCTACTGCAATCTACCAAACACTCAGAACTCAGAAGGACTTGAGTTCTAATCCCGGCTCCACTGCTTCTCTGCTGTGAGACCTCAGGCAAGTCACTCGACTTCTCTGATCCTCAGTTACCTCATCTGTAATATAGGGACTAAGACTGTGTATCCCATGTGGGACGTGGACTGTGTCCAACCTGATTAACTTGTATCTACCCCATTGCTTAGTACAGTTTCTGGCACATAGCAAGTGTTTAACAAATACCATTAAAATAAAGAACTTTTTGAGGGCAGGGACCATTGTGTACTAATTCTATTACGATCCCCAAACACTTAATACAGTGCTCTGCATACACTTGTCTTATGCCATTGAGTCGTCTCCAACCCATAGCAACGCCATGGCCACATCTCTCCCAGAGCATCCCACCTCCACCTGAAATCGTTCTGGTAATGTAGCCATAGAGTTTTCTTGGTAAAAATACGGACCTGGTTTACCATTGCCTCCTTCCGCACAGTCAGCTTGAGTCTCCACTTTAGCTCTCCCTCCCTCTCTCTCTCATGCTGCTACTGCCCAGCACAGGTGAGTTTTGACTAGATGCTCAATAATTAATATGGATTGATTGATGGATGAATTGTTTTTTCTTTTCTTCCCCGATCCTCACCTTCCTGCTCATTACTGTTACTGCAGGTCACCCTGGAAACAGTTCTGGGCTAGCAAATTTATTTCCTTCAAAATCAACAGTGAATGAAAATCCAGCAATTCCACATGAAAACATGGGAAGAAAATATTATTTTACCTCCTTGGTTTTCCTGTTAATTAATCTGTTAACAAGGCCGAAGAATGCTGAGGCACAAAATCGGTCCTTTGTTTTAATAACCTAGATGAGGTGGGAGTTTGTTTTTGCTTCATTGTCTAAAGCCCAGGTAGCGTCTCCGCACCTCTTACAGTGGAGTGGCAAGGCAGGAAAAGAGAAACTTGATAAATATTCGGCAATGTGATAATTAACGTAAATAGGAGGAGGAGGGAGAAAACTAAAGGATTACTTGGGTGTGCACACTGGTTTTGATTCCTCATGAACAATTCCTACAAAAGCCTTTTCCCTCCCATCAGACTGTAAAATTCTTGAGGGTAGGGATGGGGTCTACCAACTGCATTGTACTCTCACAGACATTTAGTACAGTTCTCTGTGCACAGAAACAATAACTGTGGTATTTGTTAAGCACCTGCTATGTGCCAAGCACTGTACTACACAATGTGGAAGGGACCAGGTAACCAGGTTGGACACAATTCCTGACCCACATGGAGTCCACAGTCTAAGGGGAGGGAGAATAAGTAACAAGCCCCCATTTTATAGATGAAGAGACTGAGGTGCAGTGAAGTCACAGAACAGGAAAGAGACAGAGCTGGGATTAGAACCCAGGTCCTCTGGCTTCCAGACCCATGTTTTTTTTTTTCATTAGGCCATGCGGCAAGCATTCAATAAATACCATTGATTGATTGCACTTGAAAAGAGACCATCGTTCTGTGGTTATCTGGTCACAAAGTGAAGCAAAGAGAACAGAAAGAGAATGTACCTTTTAATTCAAGATCCTGGAAGCAGTTTGGCCAAGCTATTCGATGTCACTGCCTCGGGTTCCTCGTCTCTATAATATAGTATAACACTTTATGTGACTATTCGAAGACAGAGTCCCATACCAGTCAATCAATCAATCAATTAGTCGAGTGCCTACTATGTACAGAGCACAGTACATGTGAGTACAGTACAACAGAATTAATGGTCACATTCCCTACCCATAAGGAGCTTTCAGTTTAGAGGGGGAGACAGACGTTAATACAAATAAGTAAATTATGATACATAATTTAAAGATGTGTACATTAGGGGGTAGGAGTGGGGTGAATATTGAATGTCCAAAGGTTACAAATCCAAGGCCCTGTGCTGGAAATGGGCAAATCCTGCTGGACTTCTCTGTGCTGGCTCTGTCACCGAGGTATCGCTTCACTCTCCTCATAGGAAGGTCGGGGTCAAGGGTGCTGTTAGCAGTCTTGGATTCTCTCGGATTAGCAAAATGAATTACAGCCTGAGAAAAATGGTAGAAAAACACCAGGTGTTGTGAGAATTAAGTAATGAAGTGATTCTAAACCTTTGGACGAGTAAGGAGGGTTTATAGGGTCTACCTATAAAAAAGCACCATGGCCTGGCGGTAAAAGAATGGGCCTCGGAATCAGAAGGAACTAGGTTCTAATCCCAGGCCTGCCACTTGCCTGTTGTGTAACCCTGGGCAACTCCCTTAACTTCTCTGTGTCTCAGTTACCTCATCAATAAAATGGGGGTTAAGACCGTGAGCCGCATGTGGGACATAGATCAGGTCCAACCTGATTAGCTTGTATCTACCCCAGTGCTTAGTACAATGCCTGGCAAATACCATTTTTTTTAAATGTGGTTTTTCAATCAATCAATCAATCAATCAATCGTATTTATTGAGCGCTTACTATGTGCAGAGCACTGTACTAAGCGCTTGGGAAGTACAAGTTGGCAACATATAGAGACAGTCCCTACCCAACAGTGGGCTCACAGTCTAAAAGGGGGAGACAGAGAACAAAACCAAACATACTAACAAAATAAAATAAATAGATATGTACAAGTAAAATAAATAAATAGAGTAATAAATATGTACAAACATATATACATATATACAGGTGCTGTGGGGAAGGGAAGGAGGTAAGATGGGGGATGGAAGGAAGCAGCAGCCTGAGGAGAAGCAGTGTGGCCTAGTGGATAGTGTGTGGGCCTGGGAGTCTGAAGGACCTGGGTTCTAATTCCAACTCTGCCACTTGTCTGCTGTGTGACCTCGGGTAAGTCATTTCACTTCTCTGGGCTTCAGTACCTCATCTGTTAAATGGGAATCAAGATTGTGAGCCCTAAGTGGGACAGGGCACTGTGTCCAATCTGGCTTGCCTATATCCACCCCAGCGCTTACAACAGTGTCTGGCACATAGTTAAGTGCTTAAGAAATGCCACAGTTGTTATAAGCACTTAGTACAGTGCTCTGCACACAGTAAGCGCTCAATACATATGATTGAATGAATGAATGACTCCAGGAGCTGGAGACCGCAGGTCCAGGGGAGCGGAGCCCCTGACTAAAGGGGCTCTGGACAAGGACAAGGTGGGGAGGGAGATGGCGTGTCCAGGGCGGGACATGCTTGGGGCATAGACAGGGGCATGCCTACGGGGCGTGTCTGGGTGTGTGTTAATAAATTAATAATAATAATAATAATGATGGCATTTATTAAGCGCTTACTATGTGCAAAGCACTGTTCTAAGTGCTGTATAAATAATAAAGATGACATTTGTTGAGCGCTTACTATGTACCAAGCACTGTTCTAAGCACCGAGGGGGAGACAAGGTGAGCAGGTTGTCCCACGTGGGGCTCACAGTTTTAGTCCCCATTTTACAGATGAGGTAGCTGAGGCCCAGAGAAGCGAAGTGACTTGCCCAAAGTCACACAGCTGAATGCCCTCCCTCTGCCCATTTGCCAAGCTAGCTCTCTTCCTCCCTTCAAGGCCCTACTGAGAGCTCACCTCCTCCAGGAGGCCTTCCCAGACTGAGCCCCTTCCTTCCTCTCCCCCTCATCCCCTTCTCCATCCCCCCATTTTACCTCCTTCCCTTCCCCACAGCACCTGTATATATGTATATTTGTTTGTACATATTTATTACTCTATTTATTTTACTTGTACATATCTATTCTATTTATTTTATTTTGTTAGTATGTATGGTTTTGTTCTCTGTCTCCCCCTTTTAGACTGTGAGCCCACTGTTGGGTAGGGACTGTATATGTTGCCAACTTGGACTTCCCAAGGGCTTAATCCAGTGCTCTGCACACAGTAAGCGCTCAATAAATCTGATTGATTGATTGATTGATTCTAAGCGCTGGGGGAGATGCAAGGTGATCAGAGAAGCAGCGTGGCTCAGTGGAAAGAGCACGGGCTTTGGAGTCAGAGATCATGGGTTCAAATCCCAGCTCTGCCCATTGTCAGCTGGGTGACTTTGGGCAAGTTTGCCTTCCCAGACTGAGCCCCTTCCTTCCTCTCCCCCTCGTCCCCCTCTCCATCCCCCCCATCTTACCTCCTTCCCTTCCCCACAGCACATGTATATATGTTTGTGCATATTTATTACTCTATTTATTTATTTTACTTGTACATATCTATCCTATTTATTTTATTTTGTTAGTATGTTTGGTTTTGTTCTCTGTCACCCCCTTTTAGACTGTGAGCCCACTGTTGGGTAGGGACTGTCTCTATATGTTGCCAATTTGTACTTCCCAAGCGCTTAGTACAGTGCTCTGCACATAGTAAGCGCTCAATAAATACGATTGATGATGATGATGAAGTCACTTCACTTCTCTGGGCCTCAGTTCCCTCATCTGTAAAATGGGGATTAAGACTGTGAGCCCCCTGTGGGGCAACCTGGTCACCTTGTAACCTCCCCAGCGCTTAGAACAGTGCTTTGCACAGAGTAAGCGCTTAATAAATGCCATCATTATTATTATTATTATGATCAGGTTGCCCCAGGTGAGACTCATAGTCTTCATCCCCATTTTCCAAATGAGGCAACCGAGGCACGGAGAAGTGAAGTGACTTGCCCGAGGTCACCCAGCCGCCAAGCGTCGGAGTCGGGATTAGAACCCAGGCCCTGTGGCTCCGAGGCCCGGGCTCTTTCCACTGAGCCACGCCGCTCCCCGACCTTGGGCTCCCAAGCCCGGCTCTCGGCACTAAAATCACGCCGGTTCGGGGGGCGGGGGCCCGGGAGGAGGGGGCGGGGCCCGGGGCGGGGGCGGGTCGGTGTCCCTATAAGGAGGCTGTTTGTGGGGGTGTGGGGGGGAGCAGCCGGCTTCTCCGCCCCTCTGCTCCGCTCCGCTCCGGTCCGCATGGAGTCCGCCCTGGAGTCCGCGGCCCTCCTCCTCGTCAGGTCAGCCGCCCCGCGCTCCCTTCTCCTCCCTTCTCCTCCCTTCTCCTCCCTTCTCCCCCCTTTTCTCCCCCCTTTTCTCCCCCCTTTTCTCCCCCCTTTTCTCCCCCCTTTTCTCCCCCCTTTTCTTCCCCCCTTCTCCCCCCTTCTCCCCGCCGTGCCGGGTTGGTCCGGGTCGGTGCGGGGGCGCCCCCTGCTGGCCGGCCGGGCGCCTCGCGCTCCCCTGCGGGACCCCCGGACCGGACCGAGCGCCCAGGACTGAACACCCCCCCACCCACACACCGGACACCCCCCCACACACACCCACACACACACACACACACACACCGGGCACCCACCCACACACACACCGGACACCCACACACACCGGACTCCCATATACACACACACACACACACACACACACGCATACACTCACCGGACACACACTGGACCCCCCACACACACCCTGGACACCACCCCAGCCCCCTCCACACCGGACACCCACACACCCACCTAAACACACACCGGACACCCACACACTCACCGGACCCCCCCCCACACACACACTCACCGGACCCCCCCACACACACACTCACCGGACCCCACACACACACACACTCACCGGACCCCCCCCACACACACACACACTCACCGGACCCCCCCACACACACACTCACCGGACCCCCCCACACACACACTCACCGGACCCCCCCCCCACACACACACTCACCGGACCCACCCCCCCCCCACACACACACTCACCGGACCCCCCACACACACACACTCACCGGACCCCCCCCACACACACACTCACCGGACCCCCCCCACACACACACTCACCGGACCCCACACACACACACACACCCCGGACCCCCCCCCCCACACACACACCCCGGACCCCCCCCACACACACACCCCGGACCCGCCCCCCACACACCCCTGGCCCCCCCCATACACCCCGGACCCCCCCACACCCACAGACCCCGGACAGCACCCCCACACACACACACCCCGGACAGCACCCCCCCCACACACACACACCCCGGACACCCCCCCACACACATGGCTCAGTGGAAAGAGCCCGGGCTTTGGAGTCAGAGGTCATGGGTTCAAATCCCGGCTCCCCCCCTTGTCAGCTGTGTGACTTCAGGCAAGTCACTTAACTTCTCTGTGCCTCAGTTACCTCATCTGTAAAATGGGGTTGACTGTGAGCCCCACATGGGACAACCTGATCACCTTGTAACCTCCCCAGCGCTTAGAACAGTGCTTTGCACATAGTAAGCGCTTAATGCCATCATTATAATTTGTACTTCCCAAGCGTTTAGTACAGTGCTCTGCACATAGTAAGCGCTCAATAAATACGATTGATGATGATGATACACATACACACACGCCGGACCCCCCCGCCCCCCCCCCCCGGGCTCCGCTCCTCTCCCTGCCCCCGTGGCCACCCCACCAGCCGCTCCCACCCATAGCTACACAACCACGGGGAGGTTGGGGCCGGGGACGGACGACTATACCATGCAAATCCAAGTTTTAGTCATTGATCGATTGATCGATCGATCGATTGATTTTTACCGAATTTGTTAACTGCTTATCATGTGCCAAGCCCTGTTCTAGGCTCCGGGGGAGGAGATACAGGGCCATCAGGTTGTCCCACATGGGGCTCCCAGTCTTAATTCATTCCTTCAATCGTAATTATTGAGTGCTTACTATGTGCAGAGCACTGTACTAAGCGCTTGGGAAGTACAGTTCAGCAACAGAGATCATCCCTACCCAACGACGGGCTCACAGTCTAGAAGTGGGGAGACAGACATCCAAACAAGTAGACAGGCATCAATAGTATCAGTATAAATAAATAGAATTATAGATATATATATATACACACATTCATTCAATCATATTTATTGAGTGCTTACTGAATGCAGAGCACTGTACTAATCAATCAATCATATTGAGCGCTTACTGTGTGCAGAGCACTGTACTAAGCGCTTGGGAAGTACAAGTTGGCAACATATAGAAAGTCATCATCAATCATATTGAGCGCTTACTATGTGCAGAGCACTGTACTAAGCGCTTGGAAAGTACAAATTGGCAACATATAGAGACAGTCCCTACCCAACAGTGGACTCACAGTCTAAAAGGGGGAGACAGAACAAAACCAAACATACTAACAAAATAAAATAGATAGTGCTTGGGAAGTACACATCATTAATAAAATCAATAGAATAACTGTACTTTATACACAAGTGCTGTGGGGAGGGGGGTAGAGCAGAGGGAGGAAGTTGGGGTGATGGGGAGGAGGAGCAGAGGAAAAGGGGCACTCAGTCTGGGAAGGCCTCCTGGAGGCTGTGAGCTCTCAGTAGGGCTCTGAAGGGGGGAAGTGTGATTGTTTGGCTGATGTGAGGAGGGACAACATTCACCATTTAATCCCCATTTCATAGATGAGATCTATACATTTAGATACAAGTCATTCAGGTTGGGCACAGTCCCCGTCCCACATAGAGCTCACGGTCTTAATTTCCATTTTACAGATGAGATCTATTCAATCGTATTTACTGATCACTTAACGTGTGCAGAGCACTGTAATAAGGACTTGAATCTGTACAATTAGATACAAGTCATTCAGGTCGGTCACAGTCCCTGACCTACATAGGGCTCACAGTCTTAATCCCCATTTTCCAGATGAGGAACTGGGGCACGGAGAAGTCTAGTGGCTTGCCCAAGGTCACACAGCAGACAAGTGGCGGTGGTGGGATTAGAACCCATGTCCTCTGTCTCCCAAACCCAGGTTCTTGCCATTAAGTCATGCTGCTTCTCAATAATTCTGGTATTTCAGTGTGCAAGGAGCACAGAGACAGGAGAGGAAGGTAGGGGAAATGAGAGCTTCATCAGGGAAGGGCTCCTGGAGCTGAAATTTTAACAAAATTTTGAAGGTAGGGAGAGTCATGGTCTGTCAGCTATGGAAGGGGAGGGAGTTGCAGGATTTGGTTGCTTAGTACAGTGCTCTGGATGTAGTAAGTGCTTAATAAATACTATTACTACGGGACAGTCTTAGTTTAAGGGGGGCAGAAAAGCCCTCCTCTACCCTACCCCCTTTACAAAGGTAGCCCTGCCCCTTGCTCTGGGGAGGGCCAGGTTGTCACCGGGCCAGTGACTCTTGCCTTAGCCAGCTGGCGGTCTTGTTGCCTGCATGGAGTGCAACCCCAAAGTTGCGGATGTGGAAATAAGGGAGATCATGTAACATGTACAGTGCTTTTCACGAAGTAGGCGCTCAATAAATCTGATTGATTTCAAATTTGCCTTTGTTGATCAGTCTTCCGGCATCCAAGGGTAATGACAAACTAGCCGAGCTGTGCAGGAAGCAGATGTGAAAGTCCAGAAGTGTGCTGTATTTTCCCAAAGTCCTTCTCCTGTTAGGCTGTGGAAACACTCCATAACAATGTTCACTGTCTTTTGTGTCTCTGGCCTTCTCTTTTGGATTAGTCTTTTTATCTTATGACAAAAGTGATAAGGGCCTTAACTTTAATCAATCAATCAATCGTATTTATTGAGCGCTTACTGTGTGCAGAGCACTGTACTAAGCGCTTGGGAAGTACGAGTCGGCAACACATAGAGACAGTCCCTACCCAACAGCCTAGAAGGGGGAGACAGAGAACAAAACCAAACATACTAACAAAATAAGATAAATAGAATAGATATGTACAAGATATATACAGGTGCTGTGGGGAAGGGAAGGAGGAAAGATGGGGGAGATGGAGAGGGGGACGAGGAGGAGAGGATATTCATATAATAATATCCTCTCATAATATTAAGATATTCGTAACTGTGTCTCTAGCAGAAATTTTTCTTAATGATATCTAAGACCCCCTTCAGATGCACCAAAACTATAAATTTTATGGTATTTGTTAAGCACTTAGTATATGCCCACCGCTGTAGTAATTACTAGGATCCTGTCAAGTCGTCTCTGACCCATGGTGACTCCACAGACACATCTCTCCCAGAACAACCCACCTCCACCTGCAGTCGTTCTGTAGTGCATTCATAGAGTTAGCTTGGTAAAAATAAGGAAGCGGTTTACCATTGCCTCCTTCCGCGCAGTAAACTTTAGTCTCTGCCCTCGACTGTCTCCCATGCCGCTGCTGCACAGCACAGGTGAGTTTTGACTTGAAGCAGATTGCCTTTACCTCCCTAGCCACTGCTCAAGCTAGGAATGGAATGGGTAGGCCTCTGCTTGACTCTGCCTCCCATAGTGGAAACTGGTAGATTACTGTCCAGGTGCAATCCTAAAGGAGGGGGTAGTACTGGAATAGACACAAGATAATCGGTTGGACACAATCCTTCCTCAGTGTGGGACTCTCAGTCTTAATCCCCATTTTACAGGTGAGGTAACTGAGGCACAGAGGAGTTAAGTGACTTGCCCAAGGTTACACAGCAGACAAGTGGCTGAACCAGCATTAGAACCCAGGTTCACTTCAGATTTACAATGCTGTCTTCTAGCGCGGGGAAGCAGCGTGACTCAGTGGAAAGAGCACGGGCTTTGTAATCAGAGGTCATGGGTTCAAATCCTGGCTCCGCCAATTGTCAGCTGTGTGACTTTGGGCAAGTCACTTAACTTCTTTGTGCCTGTTACCTCATCTGTAAATGGGGATGCAGACTGTGAGCCCCACATGGGACAACCTGATCACCTTGTATCCCCTCGGCGCTTACAACTTTGCTTTGCACATCATCATCATCATCAATCGTATTTATTGAGCGCTTACTATGTGCAGAGCACTGTACTAAGCGCTTGGGAAGTACAAATTGGCAACATATAGAGACAGTCCCTACCCAACAGTGAGCTCACAGTCTAAGAGCTTAACAAATACCATCATTATTATTATTATTTTAGAAATCCACCCACCCCATAGTGAATACTAATAACCACTGTGTCAGGAAGTGTATATTTACCACAATTACTCATCTATCACAGTCCTTTTGAAGAGTAACTCCAAATACCAGCATTCCCAGTGACTCCATATTGAAGTCAAGTTTATGTTGTGTTTGAGAAGACAAAATCGTTCTAAGTGCAAAATCTTGACTCTTTAGTTGGGGAAAACTATTCACACTAGTTCCTTGAGATCAGGTAAGCTCCTTGTGTAATTGTACTTTGTTACTGTAATCTCCCAAGTACTTAGTACAGTGTTCTCTACTCAGTAAATACCACAGATTGATCTTGCCCATCAACACTCTTGTTCTCTCTAAAGCACTTAGTATGGCACTCTGCACACAGTAAGCACTTCACAAAATAGCCTTGAATGACTATTAAAATGTCGAAGCCAAGGCTAAAGGAAATTGCCTAATTTGTAACCATTTGAAAGCCTGCAAGAAAGATGGTTTATTTTACGGGCAGTGCCTTGTTAATTATGAGGATTTGGCATATAAGGCTTAATGTAAAACAAAACTTCCTAAAGACTTAAAAGTACCATGCTCAGCTGGAGTTTGAATCACTAAAACTGGAATTCATTAATACCAGATTGCTGCTTGTGGCTTAGCTTTAAAACTGTAGCTTTTTTAGATGGCTCAGAAAGCCAGAAATGATTTTTCACACTGATTCAAATTTCCTCTGAAAAAGTTGATCTTACATAAAAATAGAATGAAACTTAAGTTCCTGAGGGCAGGGATCATTTCTTCTGAATCTATTGTACTTAGTACAGTGCTGTACAAATAGTAGACTTTTTTATGGTATTTGTTAATTGATCTATTAAAACTAGCCTTATCTCCAACCCAGAGGCAATATGTTAAATATGGAAATAAAATTGCTTCAAACCACATCTTAGATGCCCAGGCTTTTTAGACTCTGACAAGGGGTGGTTTGCAACTAGTTCTCCACCTTTTAGTGTAAAGGAAAAGGTCATGAGTTCTAATCCTGGCTCTGCCACATCTGCTGTGTGGCCTTAGGCAAGTCACTTCACTTCTCTGTGCCTCACTTACCTCATCTGTAAAATGGGGATTGAGACTGGGAGCCCCACGTGGGACAGGGACTGTGTCCACCCTAATTTGCCTGTATCCGCCCCAGTGCTTAGTACAGTGCTTGGCACATAGCGTTTTACAAATACCACAATTAGTAGTAGTAGTACTTTGCAAATACCAGCTGAAAAATTTGTGGTATACCCAATCACCCATTCTTCCTAGATGAAAAGCAGCATAGCCCAGTGGAAAGAGAAGCATGGCCTAGTGGAAGTCAGAGGACATGGGTTCTAATCCTGGCTCCACTGTGTGTCTGTTGTGTGACCTAGAGCAAGTCACTTAACTTCTCTGAGCCTGTTACATCATCTGTAAAATGGGGATTAAAACTGTAAGCCCCATGTGGTTCAGGGACTGTATGTGACCTGATTACCTTGTACCTGCTCCAGTGCTTAGAACAGTGCTTGGCACATAGTAAGCGCTTAAGAAATACCACAATTACTATTATTATATCTATATCTATGTATATCTATTATATCTATTCATGTTCTAGTTTGCTTGGGATCCTTTTGGAACAATAGATAATTTCAGTAACCTTGAATAAAAATTTTTGCCTCTGTTTGAGTTGCAAAAGTATAGAGTGTATAATAATAATAATAATAATTATTATGGTATTTGTAAGCGCTTACTATGTGCCAAGCACTATTCTAAGCACTGGGGCAGATGCAAGGCAGTCAGGTTGGACACAGTCCCTGTCCCACATGGGGCTCACAGCTTCAGTCCCCATTTTCCAGATGAGGTAACTGAGGTACAGAGAAGTTAAGTGGCTTGCCCAAGGTTACACAGCAGACAAGTGGAGGAGCCGGTAATATAGAAATTTGTTTTTAAAAAGTTAGTCATGGTAGTATTGCAGCTGACCCCATCCTCCCTCTGGCCTGGAACTCCCTCCCCCTCCATATACAACAGACCAGTACTCTCCTCACCTTTGCAGCCGTATGAAAATTACATCTCTTCCAAGAGGCATTTCTCAACTACGACTTCTTTTCCCTTACTCCCTCTGCCTTCTGCATTACCTGGGTACTCAGATCTGTACCCCTGAATACTTGATATTCAACCCACAGAATTTACATTTATTTATAATTACCATCTGTCTCCCCTTCTAAACTGTGAGCTCCTTGTGGGCAGGGAATGTGTCTACCAGTTGTTGTATGGTGCTCTTCCAAGAGCTCTTCCACGTGATCAATAAATAACGTTGACTGATCTTCAACCATCTACCCTCTAACTCTAATATCCATTCAATTAATGGTTACTATAATATGGTTTTCTTCTCTTCCACTATTCCCCCAAGGTTTTAGCCGTAAGGTTCTTCAAAAATATAACCCCTGTGCTAGGAGAGTATTGGGTGTACAAGACTGTCTCTTCCCCTATATCCCTCTTCTTCCTCCTCTTCCCCCTTCCACCCCAAACCCAACGATCATAAAACCTTATTAAACGATGAGAATCATCCCTTTCCATAGGCAGGCCATTCCAAAATCTATAGAGCAGTGGTTCTTAACCTTTAAGACCCCAGCTTTACCTTCCTTGTAAGAGGAAGCATGTGTTTCTCAGATAATTCTAATTAATCTCACATTCCTTATGCTGCCTCCTGCAACTGTCAACTCTGAGCTTTAATACCAGTAAGTGGGATAAGTAGTCAGCTCTTACACACACTACTTTAATCTTCAAGATATGCTGCATCCCTGGTTTGTCACATTCCCTTACTTAGCAAATAGCGGGGAAGAGAATGTGTGAGTTGCCCTGCACAAAGCCCCAGCACTATATTCAGTTCCTTCATGCAGGTTCTTGGTTCTGAAATATCAAAATGTGAAATGTCAAGGCTCCACCTTCATCAGAGTAGAATGATTACCCTGCTGGGAACTGTTGCTTGAGTGTGAATGTGATCCTCCTCTTTTTTTTTTTTTATTAGTATGGAATTTAAATGCTTACTATGTGTCAGGTACTGTACTCAGCGCTGGGGTAGATACAAGTTAATCAGAGTAGAAACAGTCCATGTCCCACAAGGGGCTCCCAGTATTAATCCTCATTTTACAGACTGAGGCACAGAGAAGTTAAGTGACTTGCTCAAGCTCACTCAGCAGGCAAATGGCAGAGCTGGGATTAGAACCCAGGTCCTTCTGACTTCCAGGCCGGTGGTCTATTCTCTAGACCATACTGCTTCTGTTTCACTGATAGATGTTAAGGATCATAACTCTAATTAAAAGTGAGACCAACTTCCTCCCCAAACACAAGGAATGGAGCTTTAAATTATACAGCTAAGATTGATCTAGAGGTGTCCTGCCACTTTCCTAAAATAGTAATTCTTGCAGGTTTCAGTCTACTAATGGCCTTCATTAAGCCCTCACTGTCTGCAGAATACTGTACTGCGTTGTTGAGGAAGTACAATATTGTTGAGTTGGTAGACCTGATCATTACCCATAAAGAATTTACAGTCTACAGAGGGGAGATAGATGATAAAATAAATTACAGATAGGAAAATAGTAAAATATAAGGACATTTATATAAGTGCTGTGGGTCTGGGGTGAGTTTCTGTTGTCTTTTATCCAAGTTATGTCTCTCTTTCCTGGAATGATCAGGATGAACTCTGCATTGGTTAGCTTGTCTTTTCCCTTTTTAGGGGGGCGGGGGGAGCGCCTTTCATAAATTCTAGCCTTATATATATAGTCACACAAATGTCTGACCACTTGTATAAGACCACCTACCTATTCAGAAAATACAAACATAATCCATGCAAACCACTTTGATTAGAATTGATTTTGTTGCTATGATAGATAGTGGGGCCGAAGTTCTCCTGTTGGTGTACAAGGTCCTTCGGGTAAGCTGTGATTCTGCCCAGATCATTTTTCTACATAACCATTCAATCCATGTTTTCTCCACTCCTCAAGAGCCTCCAATGGCTGCCCATCCACCTCTGCATCAAACAAACTCCTTACCGTAGATGTGACTGTGAGCTCATTGTGGGCAGGGATTGACACTCTTTAATGCTGTATTGTACTTTCCCAAGCACTTAGTACACGGTAAGTGCTTAATAAATATGATTGAATGAATTTAAAGTGCTCACTCACCTTGTCCTCCACTACCTTACCTCCTTGATTTCTTACTACAACCCTGCCCCCCTATTTCACTCAACCTACTCAGTGTACCTCAATCTCAGCTCTCACCGTCAATCCTCCCTCCCTCTGGAATGCCCTCCCTCTTCACAGCCATCAGATGATCACTCTTCCCACCTTCAAAGCCTTATTAAAAGCACATCTCCAAGAGGCCTTCCCCAACTAAGCCTCATTTCTTCTTCTCCTGCTTCCTTCTTGCACTTGGATTTCCACTCTTTAGTCAACCCTCCCTCAGCCCCACAGCACTTCATTCATTCATTCAATCATATTTATTGAGCGCTTACTGTGTGCAGAGCACTGTACTAAGTGCTTATTATGTACACATCTATAATTTATATAAATGTCAGTCTCCACTCTAGACTGTAAACCCGGGCTCCCCCTCCCCCTCCCATCCCCTTACTGTAGGGGTTCCTCAAGGGTCAGTTCTTGGTCCCTTTCTGTTCTCTATCCACACTCACTCCCTTGGTGAACTCATTTGCTCCCATGGCTTCAGCTATCATCTGTATGCTGATGACACCCAAATCTACATCTCTGCCCCTGCTCTCTCTCCCTCCCTTAAGTCTTGAGTCTCCTCCTGGTTCAAGACATCTCCATCTGGATGTCTGCCTGCCATCTAAAACTCAATATGTCCAAGACTGAGCTCCTTATCTTCCCTCCCAAACCCTGCCCTTTCCCTGACTTTCCCATCAATGTTGACGGTACTACCATCCTTCCCATTTCACAAGCCCGCAACCTTGGTGTCATCCTCGACTCTGCTCTCTCGTTCACCCCTCACATCCAATCCAACACCAAAACCTGCCGGTCTCACCTCTGCAACATCGCCAAGATCCACCCTTTCCTCTTCATCCAAACCGCTACCCTGCTCATTCAATCCCTCATCCTATCCTGACTGGATTACTGCATCAGCCTCCTCTCTGATCGCCCATCCTCCTGTCTCTCCCCACTTCAATCTATACTTCACGCTGCTGCCCGGATCATCTTTGTGCAGAAACACTCTGGGCATGTTACTCCCCTCCTCAAAAATCTCCAGTGGCTACCAATCAACCTGTGCATCAGGCAAAAACTTCTCACTCTCGGCTTCAAAGCTCTCCCTCACCTCACCCCCTCCTACCTCACCTCCCTTCTTTCCTTCTACAGCCCAGCCTGCACCCTCCACTCCTCTGCCTCTAACCTCCTCACCGGGCCTCGTTCTCACCTGTTCCGCTGTCGACCCCCGGCCCACGTCCTCCCCCTGTCCCGGAATGCCCTCCCTCTGCCCATCCGCCAAGCTAGCTCTCTTCCTCCCTTCAAAGCCCTGCTGAGAACTCACCCCCTCCAGGAGGCCTTCCCAGACTGAGCCGCCTCCTTCCTCTCCCCCTCCTCCCCCTCTCCATCCCCCGCCTTACCTCCTTCCCCTCCCCACAGCACCTGTATATATGTTTGTACATATTTATTACTCTATTTTACTTATTATTCTATTTTATTTTGTTAATATGTTTTGTTTTGTTGTCTGTCTCCCCTTCTAGACTGTGAGCCCGCTGTTGGGTCGGGACCATCTCTACATGTTGCTAACTTGTACTTCCCAAGTACTTAGTACAGTGCTCTGCACACAGTAAGTGCTCAATAAATACGATTGAATGAATGAATTAACCCATTATTAATAATATTAATAATAATAATAATGGTATTTAAGTGCTTACTATGTGTCAAGCACCGTTCTAAGCACTGAGGTGAGTACAAGCAAATCATATTGAACACAGTCCCTATCCCACACGGGGCCCACAGTCTTAAACTCCATTTTACAGATGAGGTAACTGCGGCACAGAGAAGTGAAGTGACTTGCCCAATGTCACACAGCAGACGAGAGGTAGAGTTGGGATTCGAACCCAGGTCCTTCTGACTCCCAGGCCTGTGCTCTATCCACCGGGCCATGCTGCTTCCTACTCAAAGTGGGCAGGGAATATGTTTACCATTGCTGTTATAATGTACTCTCCCAAGCACTTAGTACAACGCTCTCTACGCAGCACTCAACAAATATGCTTGATTGATTCTTGTCTGACATTTGCTTTGGGTAATCTTCACTTGCCACTTCCTGGTTTCAGGCCTCTGACCTTCATGGGATCCCAGACCAAGAAAGTGCTGCTCTCGCCCCTCATGAGCCCACCGCGCCCTTTCCGTGTCTCCAACCATGACAGGAGCAGCCGTCGAGGGGTGACTGCAAGCAACCTGAAGGAGCTCATTAGCAAGGTGTGGACCATTCACTCCCATTCCCCTCACCTCCCATTGCTGGGAAAAGCAAATCGTGCCAGCGCTAGCCTCTAAGCTATCCATCTATGGATGTAAAAGACCAAAAATCTCCTACCAGATTTGCCCCAAGTTGCTGTTCAGAGCTTCCCAGCCTTCCAGAATCAGCACTTGAGAATCTTATCTCCTCCAGCAACCCATGACTACCCCCAGCCCCACCCCCACTCACAGACTCATCGTGGCTAGAAAAGCAGCGTGGCTCAATGGAAAGAGCACAGGATTTGGAGTCAGAAGTCATGGGTTCAAATCCCAGCTCCGCCAATTGTCAGCTGTGTGACTTTGGGCAAGTCGCTTAACTTCTCTGTGCTTCAGTTGCTTCATCTGTAAAATGGGGATTAAGACTGTGAGCCCCCCGTGGGACAACCTGATCACCTTGTAACCTCCCCAACGCTTAGAACAGTGCTTTGCACATAGTAAGCACTTAATAAATGCCATTATTATTATTACCAGGTAAATTGTAGCTAACAAATGAGAGCAGCAGAAAGCAATAACATACATTAACTCTGCAACAATAATAATAATGATGGTATTTGTTATGCACTTACTATTTGTCAAGCACTGTTCCAAGAGCTGGGGTAGATGCAAGATAGGTTGGACACAGTCCCTGTCCCACAAGGGGCTCACAGTCTTAATCCCCATTTTATAGATGGGGTAACTGAGACACAGAGAAGTGAAGCGATTTGCCCAGGTTCACACATCAGACAAGTGGTGGAGTGGGATTAGAACTCAGGTCCTTCTGATGCCCAGGCCTGTGCACTATCCACTAGACAATACTGCTTACCCCCTGGGTGGTAACTGGAGGGGTAAGGGTTACTTTGATCATGATCCTTAAAGTGGGAGCCAGTCATACAGTTTGCTCTTAAAAAAAAAAAAAAAAAAAAAAAGAAAGAAAAAGTATTAAGTCCTTACTATGTGCCAGGCACTAGGGTAATCAGGTTGGACACAGTCCATGTCCCACATAGGGATCACAGTCTCTAGCCCCACATTATGTACGATGTAACTGAGGCACAGAGAAGTTAAATGGCTTGCCCTGGGTCACACAGCAGACAAGTGGCAGAGCTGGGATTAAAACCCAGGTCCTCTTGACTCCCAGGCGCATACTCTATTTACTAAGCCATACTTCTTGCTCTTTCTCAAGAGCAAGTCAAGGGAAAGAGAGGAAATCTCCTTTACGGGTCTTAAAGTGAGTTGAAAGTAATATTGTACTGCACTGACATGTAAAATGTAATTTTCCTTGGAATATAATTTTTCATCTTGTGGAAAAAATAACAGATTTAAACTGTAAAGACATTCTGGGCTAATGACTCTTTTTAAGCCTAACCTTGTAACTGCCAACATGAGCTTTGTATTGCTAACTCGTGATCTTTGTTTCCTTGTGTCTAATTTATTTATTCTCAATGTAGACCCTGGATGCCTTAGCGATAACTACTGGACTGATAACTGTGGTACTGGAGGAAGATGGCACAGTGGTGGATACGGAAGAATTCTTTCAGACCCTCAGAGATAATACACGTTTCATGATCTTGGAAAAAGGACAGAAATGGACCCTGGTAAGCAAAACCACAATGAAGTTCTTAAATATCTGTTCTCATTCCTTCTTAGACTGAGTCCCATGTGGGACTCTTTTGCCACCAACCTCTCACCCACATCCTGCCTCTGATCTTGAAATAAGAGCCTCATCATATCCGACAGATCATCACTCTTCCCCACCATGAAAGCCTTATTGAAAGCACATCTCCAAGAGGCCTTCCCTGACTTGGCCCTTATTTCCTTTTCTTCCATATCCATCTGCATCACCCTTGCACTTGGATTCCCACCCATTATTCACCGCTCCATCAGCCCCACAGCACTTATATATGTATCCAGAATTTATATCAATATCTGTCTCCGCCTCTAGACTGTAAGCTTGTCATGGGCAGGGAACATGTCTACCAGTGTACTCTCCCAAGAGCTTAGTAGAGCATTCTGCACACAGTAAGTGCACAATAGATACGATTGATGTGGGGCAGGAACTCTATCTGCCCCAATTATCTTGTATCTACTCTATAGAGTGCTTTGCACTTTACAGACACTATTATGAGTAATTACATTTAACACCCTTCTCCTCACCACCCCCATATTCTCCCACTCTGTAAAAATGCTTACTTCCTATATTTGTTTTGTGTAGTGGTAGTTATCAAGCACTCAATGGGTGCAATGCACTGTTTTAAGTGCTAGTACTAGTAATAGTATTTATTAAGCACTTAATGAACTAATTGCTGGACAAGAATTTGCAGGTGGGAATTAGACATGGTCCTTGTCCCTTTGGGGGGCCACAGTCTAAGAGGGGAAATTATTTTATTTAAAGAATAGTGATTACGGTTGTAAGCTTTTGTAAGGGAGGTGGGGAGATTACGAGGAACTGAGGTAATGGGGTTAGGTGACTCTCCATATTCAGTTGTATTGGAGTGCTTAGAGTGCTATGTGCTTAGCGCTTATAACAGAATTGGTAGACACATTCCCTGCCCACAATGAACTTACAGTCTAGAGGGGGAGATGGACGTAAATTTAAATAAATTATGGGTATATAAAGTGCTTTGGGGCTGAGGGAAGGGAGAGTAAAGGTTGCAAATCCAAATTCAAGGGTGACACAGAGGGGATTAGAAGAAGAGGAAATGAAGGCTTAGTCGAGGAAGGCCTCTTGGAGATGTGCTTTTAATCAGGTTTTGAAGGTGGGGAGAGTGGTTGTCAGATATGAAGAGGGAGGGCGTTCCAGGTCAGAGGTAGGATGTGGGTGAGAGGTTGATGGTGAGATACATGAGATGGAGGTACAGTGAGTATGTTGGCTTTAGAGGAGCGAAGTGTGCAGGCTGGGTTGGAGTAGAAAATCAGGGAAGTGAAATGGAGGGGGCAAGGTGATTGTTTAAAGCCAATGGTAAGGAGTTTCAGTTTGCAGTGGATGGGCAACCACTGGACGTTTGTGAATGGAGAAACATGGATTGAACATGCCATTCTCCTTGTGTGTTGGATCCTGTCCAACTTATTCATGGAATTTACTTGTCATTCAGTTCCATACAAGTCACTATTTCTCTAACCTGGAATCGCCATGAGAACAAGTAGAGATGGAAGTACGGATGCCGGGAATCAGAACTGGTAGATGTGAGAGCGGGAGGGCAGACTGCATGGAAAGACCGAGGCTTCCCCAGAGAAGCTCTCTGCAGAACTGTTTCCCAAGCACTTAGTACAGTGCTTTGCACACTATAACCGCTCAATAAGTATGATTGAATGAATGCAGTCTGTACTTCAAAACAGACTGAATTGAAGAGACTCTGCTTGTTGTCCACTAGGTGTCTCCTTATAGCAACAAAAGGACTTAGTGGGGAAACCCAGACCTAATAATAATAATGATAATAATAATAATAATAATAATAATGGTATTTGTTAAGTGCTTACTGTGTGCAAAGCACTGTTCTAAGCTCTGGGGAGGTTACAGGGTGATCAGGTTGTCCCACGGGGGTCTCGCAGTTTTAATCCCCATTTTACAGATGAGGGAACTGAGGCACAGAGAAGTTAAGTGAGTTTCCCAAAGTCACACAGCTGACAAGTGGAGGAGCACATGGGACAACCCCATCATCTTGTACCCCCCACCACTTAGAACAGTGCTTCGCACATAGTAAGCACTTAAATGTTTAGAAAAGCAGCGTGGCTCAGTGGAAAGAGCCTGGGCTTTGGAGTCAGAGGTCATGGGTTCAAATCCCAGCTCCACCACTTGTCAGCTGTGTGACCTTGGGCAAGTCACTTAACTTCTCTGGGCCTCAGTTTCCTCATCTGTAAAATGGGGATTAAGACTGTGAGCCCCACATGGGACAACCTGATCACCTTGTATCCCCCCCAGCACTTAGAACAGTGCTTTGCACATAGTAAGCACTTAACAAATACCATTATTAATATAATTATTATTATTACCTCTGACTCCAAAGCCTGGGCTCTTTCCACTGAGCCACGCCAAAACATCCTTTCACAGAATTACCCCAGTGGCAGCCGAACATCTCTAACCACATGAGGGCCAATGCTGCTTTTACACAGGTGCTCTAAAGGTTGATTTTAGAGTACGTATTTTACATTCAATCGTATTTATTGAGTGCTTACTGTGTGCAGAGCACTGTACTAAGCACTTGGAAAGTACAATTTGGCAACAGGTAGAGACAGTGTCTACCCAACAACGGGCTCACAGTCTAGAGTGAAGTACACTTAGAGAAGCAGCGTAGCTTGGGAGTCAGAGGACATGGGTTCTAATCCCGGCTCTGCCACTTACCTGCTGTGTGACCTTGGGCAAGCCACTTAACTTCTCTGTGCCTGTTACCTCATCTGTAAAATGGGGTTAAGACTGTGAGCCTCACATGGGACAACCTGATTACCTTGTATCTACCCCAGCACTTAGAAAAGTGCTTGGCACATAGTAAGCACTTAACAAATACCATAATTATTATTATTGTTATTATTAGTCAAAGAGCAAATAGCAGGTAAAAAATTTCTACAGGAAATGCCTGCTCCATTCAGTTAGTCTTGTCAATGAGTTAAGGAAAGCATTTGTCTGAAGATGCTGAGGAAGAGAGAAAGGCAAAATTATACTATGGCTCTGAGCAAAACCAGCACTAGGTTCCAAAAAACTTCCCAAACTCTCATGTTTGATAGCACCAAAGGAACTTGCTCCTTTCTCCTTTTGAACTTATCCCCCAGGAAAGGAAGAAAAGGGAGATTGGAGAGAATTGGTGGGAAAAAGTGTAATTTGGGACTAGTTCCATATCATTGTTTGCATCATATAGACACACATCTCTGGTCATATGATCATCTCTTAATTGGCCTGAGAATCACCCAAGGAGACAGCTGCACTGACCCCCCTCACCCAGTTGCCAACTTGTGTTGAATTTTGGCCAGGCCAAACCAGGCAGGCTGTGAAAGTCAGTCAATCGTATTTATCAAAAGCTTACTGTGTGCACAGCACTGTACTAAGTGCTTGGGAGAGCACAATACAACAGTAAACAGACATTCCCTGCCCACAACGGGTTTACAGTATAGAGAGGGAGACAGGCATTAATATAAATAAATCGCAGATTTGTACTTAAAGTGTTGATGCTGGGAAGGGTGACGAATAAGCGCTCAATAAATATGATTGAATAAAGGGAGCAAGTCAGGGTGACACAGAAGAGAATGGGAGAAAAGGAAAAGAGGGCTCAATCAGGGAAGGCCTCTTGGGGAAGATGTGCCTTCAATTGGGATTTGAAGCTGGGGAGAGTCATTGTCTGTCAGTCAGGGTCCCTGTGGTAGGACCTAAAACAATGCACTCTCCTTAACCATTGGATTGATACTGAGACTTGTTTGGAACTGAGATTAGTTATGGGGAATTTTCCTCTTAAACAATTCTCTCCATAAATGCCTCTTTGACTATCAAAAGATGAGAGAGGAGGAATTGGATGTGGGGCTGTGCTGTTTTGCATCTTTGAAAGAAAAAATGAAGTCACCCTGCCATTGCCACCACCAAACCAATTTACAGATCCCCTCAGCTCCAGTTTCTAGATTGAAAAAGTCGATGCTGTTCAGTTCTTGGCTTAAAGTCAATCAGTTGTACTTACTGAGCACATACAGTACCAAACACTTGGGAGAGTACAATATAACAGAGTTGGTAGACATGGAGCTTACAGTCTAGAGGGGGAGACAGACATTTATATAAATAAATTACAGATAAGTACATAAATGCTGAAGGAGGGGTGAATTAAATGTTACAAATCCAAGTGCAAGGGTGATGCAGAAATAATAATGATGTGCATATAGCTATAATTCTATTTATTTTGATGATTTTGACACCTGTCTACATGTTTTGTTTTGTTATCTGTCTCCCCCCTTCCAGACGGTAAGCCCGTTGTTGGGTAGGGACCATCTCCATATGTTGCCGACTTGTACTTCTGCACATAGTAAACACTCAATAAATATGATTGAATGAATGAGGGCCTAGTTAGGGAAGACTTCTTGAAGGAGATGTGCCCTCAAAAAGTCTTTGAAGGTAGGAAGACTGATCAGATAGGAAGAGGGTGGGCATTCCAGGCCAGAGACAGGACCTGGGCAAGGGATCAGTGGTGAGAGAGAGGAGATCAAGGTACAGGGAGTAGGTAGGCATTAGAGTGAAGTGAGCTGGCTGGGTTGTAATAGGAAGTCAGAGAAGTTAAGTAGTAGGGGGCAAGGTGATCAAATGCTTTAAAGATTTACAGAAGCTTAGATGCTGTGAGTTCTAATCCCAGGTCAGCTTCTAACAGTGATTTCTTTTATTGTCTGTCTCCTGCTTGTGACTGTACGCTCCTTGTAGGCTGGGATTGTCACCCACCCCATTGTAACCCCACTTCCCAAGTGCATAGTGGTATTATGCACAGAGTAAGCACTCAGTAAATACCATTGATTGACTTACCCTTCTCTGCCTGGCTCCTCCTTTAAAATGGAAACTGTGCTAACTATACCTCTCAGTGATGTCTGTAATTATCAAGTGCTCTGAAGTCAATGAATATAGACAAAGTACAGAATGTTAATGAACTAACTGCCAGATGCAGTGATCTGTGGCACCTTGCATCTCCTGGCCTCTCATCAGCATGGCATAATGGATAGAGAAGTAGCGTGGTTCAGGGGAAAGACCATGGGCTTTGGAGTCAGGGGTCATGGGTTCAAATCCCGGCTCCGCCAATTGTCAGCTGTGTGACTTTGGGCAAGTCACTTAACTTCTCTGTGCCTGTTACCTCACCTGTAAAATGGGGATTAAGACTGTGATCCCCACCGTGGGACAACCTGATCACCTTGTAACCTCCCCAATGCTTAGAACTGTGCTTTGCACATAGTAAGTGCTTAATAAATGCCATTATTACTAGTATTTTAGAGCATGGTCCTGGAAGTCAGATGGGAATGGGTGCTAATCACAGCACCACCAGTTGTCTGCTGTGTGACCTTGGGCAAGTCACTTCACTTCTCTGTGCCTCAGTTACTCGTCTGTAAAATGGGGGTTGAGACTGAGCCCCATGTGGGACAGGGACTGTGTACAACCTGATTTGCTTGTATCCACCCCAGCACTTAGTACAGTGCCTGGTACATAGTAAGCACTTACTAAATACCATTATCATTATTATTATTTTACTCTAGTCATCATCAATCGTATTTACTGTGTGCAGAGCACTGTACTAAGCGCTTGTCCATGTTATATGTTATTGCTATGCAGGACCTCACCATTCTGCTTCGAGTTGTCCGTTTCATCCAGGTTAAGTGGTCCTGGCAGCATAACCATGATCCTAAGCAGTAGGTAATAGAATAGCTATTTAAACATGATTTTTTTTTAATGGTATCTATAAAGTGCTTTGTGCCAGGCACTGTAGTAAGCTCTGGGATAGACACAAACTAATCAGGTTAGACACCACATGGGGCTCATAGTCTTAATCACCATTTCACAGATGAGGTAACTGAGGCACAGAGAAGTTAAGTGACTTGTCCAGGGTCACATAGCCAACAAGTGGCGGAGCTGGTATTAGAATCCAGGTCCAATCTGGAAGGATGTCCCCCCTGCCCTAGCTCCTTCCCCTCTCCACAGCACTTGTATATATTTGTACAGATTTATTACTCTATTTATTTTACTTGTACATATTTACTATTCTACTTATTTTGTTAATGATGTGCATTTAGCTTTAATTCTATTTGTTCTGATGATTTTGACACCTGTCTATGTGTTTGGTTTTGTCTGTTTCCCCCTTCTAGACTGCAAGCCCAGTGTTGGGTAGGGACTGTCTCTGGATGTTGCCGACTTGTACTTCCCAAGCGCTTAGTACAGTGCTGTGCACACAGTAAGCGCTCAATAAATACGATTGAATGAATGAATTCTGCACGTGTAATTGTTTTACGAATTCAAGCTTTTCATTAGTTAGAGTGCAAATAGCTTCAGGTTTCAGTAGAAATGACCTAGGTGGATGCTAAAATTATGGTATTTGTTGAGCACATACTAAGAGTCAAGCACTGTTCTAAGTGCTGGGAGTTAGGTTGGACTCAGCCCCTGTCCTACATGGGGATCACAGTCTACATAAGAGGGAGAACTCGAACCCCTTTTGTTCTCGAACTACACTCACTTCCTTGGTGACCTCATTCGTTCCCACGGCTTCAACTATCATTTCTACGCTGATGACACCCAAATCTACATCTCTCCCCCTCCCTCCAAGCTCACATCTCCTCCTGCCTTCAGGACATCTCCATTTGGATGTCTGCCTGCCACCTAAAACTCAACATGTCCAAGAGTGAACTCCTTGGCTTCCCTCCCAAACCCTGCCACTCCCTGCCTTTCCCATCACTGTTGACGGCACTACCATCCTTCCCATCTCACAAGCCTGCAAACTTGGTGTCATCCTCGACTCCGCTCTCTCATTCACCCCTCACATCCAAGCCGTCACCAAAACCTGCCGGTCTCAGCTCCGCAACATTGCCAAGATCCGCCCTTTCCTCTCCATCCAAACCGCTACCCTGCTCGTTCCAGCTCTCATCCTATCCCGTCTGGACTACTGCATCAGCCTTCTCTCTGATCTCCCATCCTCGTGTCTCTCCCCACTTCAATCCATACTTCATGCTGCTGCCTGGATTGTCTTTGCCCAGAAACGCTCTGGGCATGTTACTCCCCTCCTCAAAAATCTCCAGTGGCTACCAATCAATCTGCGCATCAGGCAGAAACTCCTCACCCTCGGCTTCAAGGCTGTCCATCACCTCGCCCCCCTCCTACCTGACCTCCCTTGTCTCCTTCTACAGCCCAGCCCGCACCCTCTGCTCCTCTACCACTAATCTCCTCACCGTGCCTCGTTCTTGCCTGTCCCACCATCGACCCCCAGCCCACGTCATCCCCCTGGCCTGGAATGCCCTCCGTCTGCCCATCCGCCAAGCTAGCTCTCTTCCTCCCTTCAAGGCCCTACTGAGAGCTCACCTCCTCCAGGAGGCCTTCCCACACTGAGCCCCCTCCTTCCTCTCCCCCTCGTCTCCCTCTCCATCCCCGCGTCTTACCTCCTTCACTTCCCCACAGCACCTGTATATATGTTTGTACATATTTATTACTCTATTTATTTAACTTGTACATATCTATTCTATTTATTTTATTTTGTTAATATGTTTGGTTTTGTTCTCTGTCTCCCCCTTCTAGACTGTGAGCCCACTGTTGGATAGGGACTGTCTCTGTATGTTGCCAACTTGGACTTCCCAAGCACTTAATACAGTGCTCTGCACACAGTAAGCACTCAATAAATACATTTGATTGATTGATTAAACCCAATATGTAAACAACTTTTCTTAAATTCTACCTTCTACTTCAGGGCACAAACTCCATCTCAACCATAAAACGGCAGAAGAAGGCAGGAATAGCTAAAGTCACATTTGATTTGTACAAGTTGAATCCCAAGGACTTCATCGGGTGCTTAAATGTGAAAGCCACTATTTATGAGATGTATTCCATCTCCTACGACATCAAGTGTGCCAGAGCAAAGACTCTGCTGAGGTAAGTTGTCTTCACTTAATATTTATCGATGCTCCTGTTCATACAAAACACTAATAATAATAATAATAATTATAGCATTTAAGTGCTTACTATGTGCCAAGCATTGTTCTAAGCACTGGGGTAGATACAAGGTAATCAGGTTGTCCCACATGGGGCTCACAATCCCTATTTTACAGATGAGGTAACTGAGGCACAGAGGAGTGAAGTGGCTTGTCCAAGGTTACACAGAAGACAAGTGGTGGAGCCGGGATTAGAATCCATGTCCACTGAATCCCAAGCCCATGCTCTTTCCAGTGAGCCATGGAATGGGATCTCCAAGCCTCCGTTGTCCCAAGGCTTTTGGCATCTGAGGTGTTTCCCTCCTAGTGGAATTGTCTTCCTTGCTCCCTGCCCATATTCTTTCTGTAGTTCCCAGGGTGGGGTATGATTCAAAGGAATGAACCACTGGCCCCTCGCTCCTTGATGTTGTAGCGAACAGTCACCCACAAGTTGAATAGCCTCAGATTAATAACAGTAATAATAATGATGGCTTTTATTGAGCGCTTACTATGTGCAAAGCACTGTTCTAAGTGCTGGGGAGGTTACAAGGTGATCAAGTTGTCCCACAAGGGGCTCACAGTCTTAATCCCCATTTTACAGATGAGGTAACTGAGGCACAGAGAAGTTAAGTGACTGCCCAAAGTCACACAGCTAATTGGTGGAACCAGGATTTGGCTCTGATTCCAAAGCCTGTGCTCTTTCCACTGAGCCACACTGCTTCTCATTACTGCATTTACCCTTAAATTCAAGCGATGTGATAATGCTAGCAGATCTGCCCTTGATGTCCGTCTGTTATAGCCTAAGATGGTATACAGCAGACTCTATTGGGAATTTGTCTTTAGATCAGAAAGAAGACTTTCTGAAAGGTAACTGAAGATATCCCTGGGGTATTGGTTTGAGATTTGGCTAGGGATGACTTGTGTAGTGTCAGTGGAGAGTAGGAAAGGAGGGAGAGGAGAGCGCAAGACCTCTTCCAAGCACATGGAATGACTTGACAATGGCTCTAGGAGGGCCACTGCTTCCCCTCCGTCTCAGCTCCTTGTGAGCAAGGAAGGTGTCCTGTGCCTAGTACAGTGCATTGGATTCATAGGTGCTCAATAAACACCATGATTACTACTGATATTACTGCGATAAAGGCCCTGTTCCTGACTGAAAGGACTCACCATTCTGTGTAGTGTTCCTACAACCACTAGTCATTAAAATGAGTGGTTTGGTAGGGAGAAAGAGGTGGTTCTTCGTAACTAATGAAGGCCTGAATGCCCAGAAAAAAGGCAGTGCAGACTTCTTCTCCAGGGGATTATAATCTCAGCTCCACCGTTTGTCTGCTGTGTGACCTTGGGCAAGTCAGTTCACTTCTCTGTGCCTTAGTTACCTCATCTGTAAAAGGGGGATTGAAACTGTGAGCCCCACATGGGACAGGGACTGTGTTCAACTCGATTTGCTTGTATCCACACCAGCACTTAGTACAGTGCCTGGCACATAGTAAATGCTTAACAAAAACCATCAGCATTATCATTATTACTATTCCAAATGGCTGAGGCCTCAATGTCTTCCTTCTCTGCTCTAGAAGCCTCAATTGGGTCAGTCCAAGGAAGCTGCTGACTTGAAGTCCTCAGAAAATGACAGCTAGCATTTTGTTGCAATCTATCTTTCAAGAAAATCTTTGCCGGCAGTTACTCGGGGATTTCTTCTGACTAGTTCTCATCAACTGAGGGATCGAATGACCCTCCCTGCCTGAACAAGTATTTCCTAAATCTCCACCACTGCTAAAAGTGTTGCCTGAGTGCAGTTGTCTGTATTATGCAGCTGTTGTGAGCTAAGGCCCCTTAAGAAAACTGCACCTGGCATAGGGAGGGTCGTGCTTCTTTGAGGCCCCAACCACAGAGGAGAGCTTTTACATGGATGAAGCCAAGCTCACCATTTGCAGTCAGACAATGCTGCCCTTTACTTAGTAATTTAGGGTTTTTGGTATTCGGTGCAGGAGGGCAGGACAGGTGAGACTACTTCTTCAAAAGCTCTATTGGCTTTGGAACTGGATGAGGGTAGGAAATCATGCTTGTGAAAGAGCTTTTACTACCTAATAATATTTAATAATTGTGGTTTTTGTTAAGCGATTACTATGTGTCAGGTTCTGGGGTGGAGACAAGCTAATCACGTCAGACTTAGGGCTCTCAATCTAATTAGGAAGGAGAACAGGTATTGAATCCCCATCTTCAGATAAAGTCCCCCTGAGACGCAGAGAAGTTAATAATGACGGTATTGGTTAAGCGCTTACTATGTGCCAAGCACTGTTCTAAGTGCTGAAGTTAGCACTTCTTTTAGACTGTGAGCCCACTGTTGGGTAGGGACTGTCTCTGTGTGTTGCGAATTTGTACTTCCCAAGCGCTTAGTACAGTGCTCTGCACATAGTAAGCGCTCAATAAATACGATTGATTGATTGAAGTTAAGTGATGTGCCCAAGGACCCACAGCAGGAATATGGCAGAGCTGGGATTAGACTGTAAATTTATTATGGGTAGGGAATGCGTCTGCTAATTCTATTGTAGCGTACTCTCCCAAGTGCTTAGTGCACATAGCAAACGCTCAATAAATACCACTGATTAGAACCCAGGTCCTCTGACTCCCAAGCCCATGGTCTTTCCACTAGACCACACTACTTCTACCCAACGAAGGATTAGTCTCCCCAGTCACCTATACACTTGAATCCTCACCCTCCTAAGAACTCAAATATTCACCCCAATCCTTCCCTTCCCTCGTGCTTATGAACATAGTGTTACATTCCCCTATCTTTAATTTTAGTGTCTGTCTTCCCCATTAGCTAGTAAGCTCCTTAAGAGCAGGGATTGTGTGGATTAACACTATTTTATTCCCCAACTGTTTAATGCAATGGTCTGCACAGAGTAGAACTACAATAGCATTGATTTGATTGATACACCAACAGTTCAGTAAAAAGCTAGGTTTCATTCCATCTGAGAGAATGTCAATTAAATGGGAAGGAGGACCAGAATCCCGGAGTTAAACGTGCAGTCCCTGGGCCCCTGAGGTATCTTGTCTCTAATGGGGTAAGGCCACTAAATATTTTAGTGACACTATATCATTCTGCTTCTACATGTTGCTGCTTCTGCTTAACAAATACCACAAGTATTATTAACTCTAGTCAAGTAAAGGAAAAGCTTTTAAGAAATTCGAATCAGCATAATGGTGCTTTTAATGATAATGAGCAGGGCTATTTTGAAGTGAAAAAACAGGGGGCCGCCCCCTTAACCTGAACAAAGAGCATTTGCCAATGCTGTTTCATCCGTAACCTTGGTGTTGGCCTTGAGTCATTGCTCTCACTCAGTGCACATTTTCAATCTGTCACAAAATCCTGTTGGTTCAATCTTCACTAGATTGCATAAAGTCATCCTTTTCTCTCCATCCAGACCATTACCATGTTAATCCAAGCATTTATCCTAACCCGACTTGATTACTGCAGCAGCCTCCTTGCTGACCTCCCTGCCTCCTGTCTCTCCCCACTCCAGTCCATACTTCAGTCTGCTGCCCAGATCATTTTTTCTACAAAACTGTTCAGTCAGTATTTCCCCACTCCTCAAAAACTCCAGTGGTTTCCCGTCCACCTCTGCATCAAGCAAACTCCTTACCCTCAGGCTTGAAAACACTCAATCACCTTGCCCCCTTCTACCTTACCTCCCTGATTTTCTACTACAACCCAGTCCACCCACTTGGTTCCTCTGTCAACCTACTCCGTGTACCTCTGCCTCATCTCTTTTACACCAATCCCTCTCCCATTTCCTGCCTCTGGCGTGGAACTCCTTCCCTCTTCATAGTCAATGGAAGATCACTCTCCCCATCTTCAAAGACTTATTAAAAGCACCTCTCCTCCAAGAGGCCTTCCTTGACTAAGCCCTCATTTCCTCTTCTCCCACTCCCTTCTGCATCACCCTTGCACTTGGGTTTGCATCCTTTATTCACTCCTCCCTTGGCCCCCCCATCACACATATCTGTAACTTATTTATATTAATGTCAGACTCCCCCTCTAGATTGTAAGATTGTTGTGGGCAAGGAATGTACCTACCAACTCTATTACTCTTGTACTCTTCCAAGTACAAGGACTCACAGCATGGCTCAGTGGAAAAGAGCACAGGCTTTGGAGTCAGAGGTCATGGGTTCAAATCCTGGCTCCACCAATTGTCAGCTGTGTGACTTTGGGCAAGTCACTTAACTTCTCTGGGCCTCAGTTGCCTCATCTTTAAAATGGGGATTAAGACTGTGAGCCCCCCATGGGATAGCCTGATCACCTTGTAACCTCCCCAGCGCTTAGAACAGTGCTTTGCACATAGTAAGCGCTTAATGAATTCCATTAAAAAAAGTACTTAGTACTCTTCACGTAGTAAGCACTGAATAAAAACGATTGATTTGTGAACTGAAATAATACTTGAGGCCCTAGCAGCGAGTATTAGAAATAGATAGATAAACCTGGCTTTCAAGCTCTTCTATATAATAATAATAGTAATAATTGCGGTATTAAATGCTTATTATGTACCAGGCACTGTACTAAGCGCTGGTGTGGATACAAGCAGATCGGGTTGGGCACAGTCCCTGTCCCGTGTGGGGCTCACCGTCTCAATCCCCATTTTACAGGTGAGGTAACTGAGGCCCAGAGAAGTGAAGTGACTTGCCCAAGGTCACACAGCGGACAAATGGCAGAGTCGGGATTAGAATCCATGACCTTCTCTTCCTCTAGATTGCAGGGTCATTGTGGGCAGGAAAAGTGCCTGTTTATTGTTACACTGTACTCTCCCAAGTGCTTAGTACAGTGTTTTGCACAATGTAAGTGCTCAATAAATATGACTGAGTGACTATATGGGGAATATCTCCTCTCCTGTTCCACCCACAAAATTGAAGCACTTACTGAGCACCTACTGTATTCAGAGCACTGTACTGGGCACGAATAATAGTTAAACACAATTCCTATCCTCCTGGAATTTACCATGAAGCAAAGGAGGCAGACACAAAGTAAATAAAGATTTGGAAGAAAGAGGATGTAAAAATGGATATGATGATAGACGAGCTGTATAGAAGTAGCATGGCGGAGTGGAAAGAGCATGGGCCTTGGAGTGAGAGGACCTGGGTTCTAATCTCAACTCTGCCACTCGCCTGTTGTGTGATCTGAGGCAAGTCACTTAACCTCAGTTAAGTGCCTCAGTTTCCTCAAGTGTAAAATGGGGATTCTCCCTCTACTTAAACTGTGAGCCCCATTTTGAGCAGGGATTGTGCCCAACCAGATTAACTTATATCTACCCAAGCACTCGGAACAGTGCTTGACACATAGTAAGCACATAACAAATCCAATAATGCAGGATAATACAGCAGCAACATGGCCTAGTGGATAGAGCACAGGCCTGGGAATCCAGAAGGACATGGGTTCGAATCCCAACTCTACCACTCGTCTGCTGTGTGATGTTGGGCAAGTCACTTCACTTCTCTGTGCCTCAGTTCCCTCATCTGTAAAATGGGGATTAAGCCTGTGAGCTCCATGTGGGACAGGGACTGTGTCTAACCTGATTAACTTGTATGTACCCCAGTGTTTAGTACTGTGCCTGGCACATAAATGCTTAACAAATACTGTAAAAATAATAATAGTAGTAATAATGTGTTTCATTACAAGGTGAGCACCTAATTGCGAGGAAGTTAAAGGGGAGGGCTTTGAAAATGGCGAGAACTACATCCTAGTGGATTTGAAGGGGGAAGGGAGTTCAGGCTGGAAAAAGAGCATGAGCTAGTGAGTCAGAGGAAGAAGTGTCAAACAAAGCACAGTGAGATGAGACCAGCCGGGATGTAGTGGGAGAAGTAAGAGAGAACTGATGGAGTGCTGTAAATCCAGTAGTTGAAGAGTTTCTGCTTGATCCAGTGGGGAATGGGTAACCATTTGGAGATTTTTGAGAAGTGAGGAGATGTATGCATGGGTCTGGCATGGGAGACCTGGGCTCTAATCCCATTTTACCATTTGCCTGCTCTGTAACTGTGGACAAGTCACTTAACTTTATCTCAGTTTCATGAGAAGCAGCGTGACAGTGGAAAGAGCACAGGCTTGGGAGTCAGAGGTCATGGGTTCTAATCCCGATTCCTCCGCTTGTCAGCTGTGTGACTTTGGGCAAGTCACTTAGCTTCTCTGTGCCTCAGTTACCTCATCTGTAAAATGGGGATGAAGACTGTGAGCCCCACGTGGGACAACCTGCTGAGCTTGTAGAACAGTGCCTGGCACATAGTAAGGGCTTAACAAATGCCATAATTATTATTATTATTATTTCCACATCCGTGGAATGGGGATTAAATACCTCTTCTTTTTTTTCTACGGTATTTGTTAAGCACTTACTATGTGCCAGGCATACATAGTCTGACATCCAGAATGTTTATCTTGCATCTACCCCAGCGCTTAGAACAGTGCCCGACATGTAGTAAGTGCTTTATAAATACCATTAAAAAAAGGATAATACCAAGGTTATGGGCTTCAGAAATGGGGAGGATGGGGTGTTGTCAACTGATGGATTACAGTCTCCACTCAAAGTTCACCTCTCACAAATCTCTGTGAGTAATCATAGCCAGCATGATCCATACATAATCTACTTCTCATTCTTGTATATTTTTTTATAGTCTCTGTTAAGTGCTGACTAGGTGCCAGGCACTGTACTAAACACTGGGGTAGATAGAAGATAATCAGGTTGGATACAGCCCATGGCCCATTCAGTCTTAATCTCCATTTTACAGATGAGAAAATTGAAGCACAGAGAAGTTGTGATTTACCCAAGGTCAAGCAGCAGACAAGTGGCAGAGCTGGGAAAACAAACAAAACAGCCTCCTTGTGGTGTTACTCTTATTTTGCTCATTATGGCCTTTCCTTCAAGAGTTTAATCCTTTCTCCAAGTTATATCCTCAAGTATAATATATTTTGGGTGGGTACTCCAGTTAATACTGATTCGGCTCCACAGCACTTATGTATATATCCATAATTTTAATGTCTGTCTCCCCCTCTAGACCATAAGTTCCTTGTGGGCAGGAAACATGTCTACCAAGTATATAATACTGTAGTCTCCCAAGCTCTGCACATAGTAAGCACTCAATAAATATAGTTGATTTAGGTGTGCAACCCACATTGGAGTTTGGAAAATGAATTTGTCGAAGTGCAATCAATAGAAATTAAGGTTGAAACCCAAAGTTGGTACCACCCTTCACTCAAGTGGAGAGGAAAAGCATCCTAAATATATAAAAAATAGTTGGGTTATCCACCTCTTAACTACTTTGTTGTTGTTCCCAATATGTTGTAGGCAACTGCTTCGGTTCCTGTCCTGTGTGGCTCAAGCAACAGGACAATTCCTTGTCTACACTGGGACTTATGTGCTGCACGTGCTGGGTGAAAGTGAGGATGATCGTCTCTTCTTAACGAACAAACACTAAAGGGTGGAGGATGTAGGCAACAGAAGTGGATGTTTTAACATTAGGTGAGAGGAATCTAGTAGACCTCTGTTCCATCCAAATGTATAACTTTTTTTTTAGTGGGGTGCTTATGTTCTTTTACATGTCATTTCCAAGTAATTTTGTGCACTTGTCTGGGAATATTTTGAGGGTTATGCCTACAAAAGGGGTGATGTGTAGAAGTCTCCTGTAGTGAAAGAAAAAATACCTTTAACATGCCACTTTTGAGCCATGGAAACCAAAAAGAAGATGAACCCTATGGTGTGGCTAGGAGCAGCATACTGAACATATTAGACTGGGTTGATTCCTCACACACTGAAATAGGCATGAATAAACTAGCTCAAAAAAAATTACATTCTTCTTGCATTTTTGGTAAACCCTTGTGACTCGCTCTAGCCCTAGTTTTCAGATGAATCTGAATTGTCAATGGCACTGCTAGAAAACTCTGTAAATTTGTCAAGAAGTTTAAAAAGTCTTTTATTTTGATGCCGTAAAATGTTTCCAAGGAGTTCTCTTGCTTCAAATTTTAAGGGCCAACTGCAGTCCTTTATCTTGGTGTGAAAGAGTAGGATGAACATACTGAAATTAAAATGTCCAGCATATTATACTAACTCGGTCCTCCAAGATGTCCAACGCTGTCTTTTGTTTATCATGGCAAAAAGCTACGTGGCAAATATTATGATAAGTGCTATCCTTGATGCCCTGCCTCAGAGTTAGGTATAGACTTGCTAACATCCCTAATCTTTTATTTCGTTCAAATAGCCTATTAATTGTTCTCTCATTCATGAGCTCACCCAATCCATTTTTTGAATTTTTTTCTCTCCTGCAGCCACAGCTAATGTTATGTTCACCTATAAAAAATTGACTTTAAAAACCCAATCTCAGTTCATGAGACCAAAACCATAACCACTGCTAAGGAAGTCTGCAAAATAAAGATTTCCAAAGATGGTCAGCTTTTTTTCACTTTCTTCTTTTAATGACTCATCTCCACACTTGTTCTTAAAGTGAGGTTGGGTTAAAAACCTATCTGATGATTCTTTCCTATTCAGCATGGTTGGAGAGAGCCAGTTTAATGTTCAGTGAAGGTTATCAAGCCTATAGGATAGGATATCAAGCTGGAGAAGCAGTGTGGCCCAGTGGAAAGAGCATGGGCTTTGGAGTCAGAGGTCGTGGATTCAAATCCCGGCTCTGCCACTTGTCATCTGTGTGACTTTGGGCAAGTCACTTAACTTCTCTGGGCCTCAGTTATCTCATCTGTAAAATGGGGATTAAGACTGTAAGCCTCCCGTGGGACAACCCGATCACCTTGTAACCTCCCCGTGCTTAGAACAGTGCTTTGCACATAGTAAGCGCTTAACAAATACTGGTACTATTATTATTATAGCTCGAGGCTTGACTTTCACCACTAGCTTGGCTCTTTTTTTGTGTGAGGGAGAGGGAGGTTGAATATAAACCCCCCCAAAAACTCCCCTGATCAGGTATTTAAGGGTCAGACAGAATTCTTGGAAATTGCCCATATTTGAAAATGACAATACCGTGTGTGTGTGTGTGTGTGAGAGAGAGAGAGAGAGAGAGAGAGAGAGAGAGAGAGAGAGAAAACTCATTGTGGACAGGGATTGTGCCTGATAGAAGGTCATGGGTTCTAATCCTAGCTCCACCTTTTGTCTGCTCTATGACACTGGGCAAGTCACTTCAGCGTGGCTCAGTGGAAAGAGCCTGGGCTTTGGAGTCGGAGGACATGGGTTCAAATCCTGGATCCGCCAGTTGTCAGCTGTGTGACTTTGGGCAAGTCACTTAACTTCTCTGTGTCTCAGTTCCCTCATATGTAAAATGGGGATTAAGACTGTGAGCCCCCCGTGGGACAACCTGATCACCTTGTAATCTCCTCAACGCTTAGAACAGTGCTTTGTAAAAATAATGATGGCATTTATTAAGCGCTTACTATGTGCAAAGCACTGTTCTAAGCACTGGGTCATAGTAAGCACTTAATAAATGCCATTATTATTGTTCTCTGTGCCTCAGTTCCCTCATCTGTAAAGTGGGGATTGAGACTGTGAGCCCCACGTGGGACAGGCGTTGTGTCCAACCTGATTTGCTCATAACCACCCAAGTGCGTAGTACAATGCCTGGCACATAGTAAGCACTTAACAAATACCACAATTATCATCATTGTTATCTTGTACTCTCCCAAGTTCTTAGAACAGTGCTTTGTCTAAAGTAAGTGCTCAATAAATATGATTGAGTGAGTTGTCTCTCTCTATTTTTCTCTTTGTCTCTTTCTCTCCTTCCCCCTCACATAATGATCGGTAGGGTGGAGAGACAGAGAGAGAATATGAATCTGTCAAATAGAGATAGACAATGTAAATCTGCCACAGCAGTTTGAAAGTAATGCCAATCATTCTGTAGCATTTGAGTGCCTACCATGTTGAGTGTCGTACTAAGCTCGGAAAAATACAATGGAGGTAAAAAAAAAAAAAAGGGTTGCCTGCCTTGAAGGGGCCTACAATCTAAGGGGGAAGACACCCAAACACAACTGGAGAAAAGATAAAGATAAAACTGGACTATCCAGTTTCTCTTGAAAAACAAAGATGGACAGAGGAGTAAATAGGGAATAAATTCTAAGGATGGCAGCTTGCTTTCATTCCCCCTTCTAGACTGTGAGCCTGTTGTTGGGTAGGGACTGTCTCTATATGTTCTTGACTTGTACTTCCCAAGTGCTTAGTACAGTGCTCTGCACAAAGTAAGAGCTCAAAAATACGATTGAATGAGTGAAATTCTCTTCCTCTCCTCCCTTTCCTCTGTGCAATTTTACTCTGTGCTTATCCATAAAAGTAAAGAGAAAAACATCTTGTTGCTAAAGGGAAATGTTGTCAATCTGTTTGATTTTCTAGCTCAGACAGTTAAGAATACAAAATCGTCATATTGGCTTTGGGATTCTTTAGGTCTCTTGATTCCAAGAGTTTCTTCTTTGGCCTCTGTCGTGCTTTGGCTTCTTGCTTGTTGTACAGTTGCGTCACTTTCCAACAATTCAGCGCTCCTGGAAAGTTAGCCTGCCTAGTTTCCAAAAAAGGAATTTTCACTGAAGGGCTTGATCCTGTTGACTCAGCCCCTGCGCTCATTCTGCAGGCAAAATAGAGCTGTTCAGACCCTACCCTATCCCTGCTGAGAATACCACCAACTCCAAAGACAAACAAATGCTCATCTAACTGGATTTTCGAGCTGCTTATCTTTGAATCAAGGCTTATGTATTTGTATTTATTGTTGTTTGTACTTCCTAAGAAAAGGGCCATTAGTTTGGGGGGCTCCCAAACCAAAGGTCACTTTTTCCTAATTGGGGGGAATGGGGGTTGAAGAATCAAGTGGTGAGTGAATAAAATGGGGAAAACTTTTTCACCCAGTCTGGCCAGCTATTTTTCATTGAATACTAACTCAACCCAGAAAGAATTTGTGGGGAACCTAAGATGACCATCTGTTCACTTTGTTTTTTGTTTCTCCCCAGCTGTTTTCCCTGCTAATTGACAGACTTTCCAGACCCTCAGAACTTTCATTCATTCATTCAATCGTATTTATTGAGCACTTACTATGTGCAGAGCATTCATTCAATCGAATTTATTGAGCACGTACTGTGTGCAGAGCACTGTACTAAGAGCTTGGGAAGTACAAATCGGCAACATATAGAGATGGCCCCTACCCAACAATGGGCTCACAGTTTAGAAGGGGGAGACAGATAACAAAACAAGTAGACAGGCATCAATAGCATCAAAATAGATAAATGGAATTATAAATATATACACATCATTAATAAAATAAATAGAATAATAAATATGTACAAATATACACAAGTGCTGTGGGGCGGGGAAGGGGGTAGAGCAGAAGGAGTAGGGGCAATGTGGGGGAGGAGGAGCAGAGGAAAAGGGGGGCTCAGTCTGGGAAGGCTTCCTGGAGGAGGTGAGCTCTCATTAAGGCTTTGAAGCAGGGAAGAGAGCTAGTTTGGTGGATGTGAGGAGGGAGGGCATTCCAGGCCAGGGGGAGGAGGTGGACCAGGGGTCAACTCCCTTCACTGACCCTGGGGCTCCCTCTTCTACCTCCCCGGCTGCTTCTTAGTCATGTTCTTGTCTACACTGAATCCCCCTATCTATTCTGGGGTCTCAGTCAAGACATACTCAGTTAAAGGTCTTTCTTTTCTAATTATTGTGCTTACTTGTGCTAAAATAAAAGATGAAGAGTTCAGACACAATCTCTGTCCCACATTATGCTTATGGTCTAAGTGGGGGAAGATATAGATAATAATAATGGCATTTATTAAGTGCTTACTGTTTGCAAAGCACTGTTCTCAGTGATGGGGAGGTTACAGGGTGATCCGGTTGTCCCACGTAGGGCTCACAGTCTTCATCCCCATTTTACAGATGAGGTAACTGAGGCACAGAGAAGTTAAATGACTTGCTCAAAGTCACACAGATGACAAGTGGCCGGGCCAGGAACCCATGACCTCTGACTCCAAAGCCTGTGCTCTTTCCACTGAGCCACACTGCTTCTCTGCTTCTCATACTTATAAGTGTATGTATATCAGTTAAATATACATGTACAAAATAACAATGTAGACTGTAAACTAGTAGGCAGGGATCAAATCTACCAACTTTGTTTTATTGTACACTGTTCTGCCCACAGTAAGCACTCATTAAATATCATTGATTAAAATAAGTAGGTAAAGGAGTACTTGTAATACATCAAACCTTTTCACCTAAAAAAGAAACCCCTAAAATTTAGAATCCTGATGCCCACCAAGAATGCGTTTCCAAGCTTGGAGCTCATAGTGAAAGCAACTTATATATAAAATCATTGTGGGGTTTGTGGGTTGATTTTGAAGCAACAAAACACAATTGACCTACTTTGCTATATTTACATACACACGTAGAGCCAATTAAAAGTTTCACTGGGCAGATGCATGTGAACAGATTTCTTCGGCTCTGGCCAAAAATGTAAAAGAACCTATGGAAGTATTTTCTCTGAATTGTACCATGTGAAAGATGAAAGGACAAAAGCTACTTTTGAACTAATATTAGTTCATTTGAAAACTTGTCCTAAACCATCTAGTAAAATTGTTTCCAGTGATAGAAACTCATGAATCTCCCTGTATGCCTGACCTAGTATTTTATCACCTCGACAGTCAAATTGTTACATATGGCCAATCAAAATCTCACCAGCCTTAATTTAGTCCGTTTCCTCTGGATCATTGTCCCATGAAAATGGACAAACTAGATTTGTTAATATTTGTACTGTAACATGTAAGCTGCCGCAGCTTAATGAAATTTAAACTTCGGATCCTTTACGGGAAAGATGGAAGGTGCAGATGGCAATGTTATTGTCATCACTGTGGACTGTTAAATCAGTTTCTGACTAGCTTATTTCACTTTGTTTCTCTGAACGGAAGAAAGTTATGCAAATCCGTTTTCTTCAGAAAATAGGACTTTGTGTTAAGCACTTTTAAAATTCTTTTCACCCACCAGATTTGTTTGCGACCGAGAAAGAATACATAACTTCATGCCTCTCTTCGTGCTTACTGAATGAAAGGATTGCATTCATTGGGTACTGTATTAGGCATGGTGGAATCTGGGATTTTTGGGCACTAGGTCAGGCCTTGAGCTGGGGAAAGTAAGGAGTTTTGAGCCAAACACTTTCTCCGTGGTCACTTTGGAAGGGAACCATGCCACACCATGTGTTCGTATAAAGCCAAAGGATTTTCCTCTGCAAATTATTTCTTTTCTGTTTCACAGCAGTGCAATCTATTGTCTGACAGCAGACAGCCTTAATCCTGCATCTTTCAAAGGGCTGGCTACAGTGTTTAGCACGTGGCTGGCAAAAAAGGTGATTCAGCATGGGATGAGCCCAGAATGGATGCCACCCTGACCTCTCCTGTTCTTAGCGCTCACGGCATCCCAGAATGCTCCGTGCTTGCAGTATCAGGGATGGTGGTCAGCCAGCCCCAACACTTCTCAAAGGCTCGGAAAGAGAGGACATCACAAAGCCAGCTCATATTTGGTTCTTGCCATCCTCAACCCAAATCTCCTAGGGTTGGGACGAGTTCCAGAAGCCAAAGAGAGTGTGATCCTCAGCTGCTGAAGGATAATCCATCTGGCATGGCATTCCACCCACGATGGCCACCATGCCCCAAACTGCAATTCAGATGGTCATATAAAAATAGGTCAGGAGCCTCTGAGTTGCCACTTCTGCTGTAGCAGCACTGTTTGTGCTAAAAGCAGATGAGTGGGAGGAGCAAGGCTGTTCTCTGGCCCTGAAACTTGAGATAATCATTTGTCAGGATGCCTTGAAAGCAGCAAACTCAGATGTTTAGAACACATGTGAATGCCCACTCAATAGGTGCTGTGTTATTAGTGGATACTTCAGGAAGGATAGAAGGTATAAGGCAATGATCAGAGGATAGAGAGTAATCCGACCTCACCCCTGCCCCCAAGTAAATGTTTAAAAACTCCAGAAGAGACAAAGGAGAAAGTGATCTACAATCTACTCTTTGAGGAAACTTTTTAAAGTTGTGTTACAGTACATTTTTTTCTTTAGTAAGTGTTCCACATCTCAAGGATTTGATGAATGATTTGTAATCCTGTGGTTCCCTTAAACTTGAAGTGCAAGCTCTCTGCTGAAAGAGATAGCAGTTTGAATAACATTTGGGAGGATACTTGCAAGTTTGTCTCATAAGAAGGAGCACAGGAAGATTATCCTACTTTGTCTGTGCCCGGGTGTTAGGAATTCCTTGTTCCAATCATTTTAAAACATAGTTTTTTAGTATTTACAACGGGTCCGTGATAAGGGTGCAAATCGCATCAGGGGTGTTTGGTCAGCTTACAGATTTGGCTAGGTGTGCTTATCAGTTCTGCCAATCCCAAATCGAAGGGGAATTTTCAAATCAAAATCCCATCATGGTGCCACCTCCCCCTATGATTGACACTTGACACTGACCCTTGGTGGCATCAGCAGTTTTCCGTCTAGGAACAGAGCCAGAACTCAAACCTCCAAATTTCCTGACTTTGGATCTAGTCCTGAGACCATCAGAACCCTAGTAACTCTTACAGTGGCCTCCTGGGAGTCAGAGGACCTGAGTTCTAAACCAGACTCTGCCATGTGTCTGCTCTGTGACCTTGGGCAAGTCACTTCACTTCTCTGGACCTCAGTTACCTCATCTGTAAAATGAGGATTAAAGCTGTGAGTCCCGTGCGGCGTATGGACTGTGTCCAACCTGATGATCTTGTATCTAACCCAGGGCTTAGTTCAGTGCCTGGCACATAGCGAGCCCTTAACAAATATTATTTAAAAAAAAACATGAATCTAGTCAGTCCCAGGACAAACCTGACAATTTGAAGAACTCTGCTAGATTGAAAGCTCTTGAGAGCAGGGATCATGTCTACCAACTCTGTTGTACTGTTCTCTACCAAGCGCTTAATGCAGTGCTGTATACACAGTAAGCGCTCAATAAATACCATTGATTGACTGGCTGAAGAATGAAAGGCCAGTAGTAAGAAAAATTGTTAGAACCATCTCATATTCTGGAGAAGATTAGGGAAGAGAGGTTTACAGACTTAAGAACTCCAGTATTCACGTAAAGAAAAAAGGAAACCAGGATTTAATCAATCAATCAATCAATCGTATTTATTGAGCGCTTACTGTGTGCAGAGCACTGTACTAAGCGCTTGGGAAGTACAAGCTGGCAACATATAGAGACAGTCCCTACCCAACAGTGGGCTCACAGTCTAGAAATTCTGTATTGAGCCAACAGAGAAATAAAGGAAATGGCTGAGAGTCTGGCTGCCACAGATTCCTCAGCCAAGCAGCTGAGAAAAGTCAGAGAGAAAGTTTTGGCCCCTTGCTTTGGTCTCCACAGTTGGTAGTATTGGCTTCTGGCAAAAAATCCTGTGAGGAAAGAGTGCTTGCCAACAAACCAGCAAGCAAATCCAGAGACATCTCACTGCCCCATCTTTGTGTCATTCTTACCCTTTAGAAAGGGTACTTATTCCAAATCTGCAGTTGATCCCTAAAAGGCACTACGATTGGGCATTCCCAGAATACACTTTATTTTGGTAAGGATTACACAACCGCTTCCTATTCTTGCCTTCTGGATCTTACCTGGTAAAAGAACCCTGGCTTTCAATCCCAAAGACCTATGCTCTGGCATCTTTTGGGAGTGATTGTGATGTACCACAATGTTCCCATCCTGAAGCTAACCTTGCAATACAGTAGTACTTTCAGGATTTGCTCTCATGGAGTGTTTGCTTTTTTTGGTGAAGGGCTTGCTTGTTCTATCCAAGAACAGTGCTTCAGTGTTAAAGGGGAAGGTTGAAAATCTAATTCATGATTCATTTCAATGCAAAATAAACTGTTTGCAACCTATATTTGTGATTAGAATTTTTCCTTTGCTCAGGAAATTGGCTGGCTACATAAAACAAGAATTCAGTACTTTCCGATCAAACATTTCCAACAGGTCTGATCAGAATTCTTTGCATTTCTAATAGGAGGCGGGGACAGTTTGAAGGGGCATATGATTTGCAGAAACAGATATCCCTCATCCTCTGACTACTGCTGAGTCACTGAAAGGTTTCAGGCAAGGCCCTGCATCTCTCTCGGCCTTCACTTCCTCCTCTATATAGAGGCAGAGCCCCCTGAAAACCTGAAAGGACAGCATGAGATGTCACTGACTCACATTACTCAGAATCCCAGGGCAAGAAGCAGGAAAAGGGATCTAGAGAGGTCATCCAGTCCACTGCCCAACCTCCAGACTTCATGATTATTCCTAAACCAGCCCTTGGAGCTGAGACTCTATTTGGCTTTTAAAGATCTCCATGGAAGGAACAAAATTCCTCCCTCTGAAACTCAATGTGGCTCAGTGGAAAGAGCACGGGCTTTGGAGTCAGAGGTCAAGGGTTCAAATCCTGGCTCTGCCAATTGTCAGCTGTGTGACTTTGGGTAAGTCACTTCACTTCTCTGTGCCTCAGTTACCTCATCTGTCAAATGGGGATTAAGACTGTGAGCCCCCCGTGGCACAACCTGATCACCTTGTAACCTCCCCAGAACTTAGAACAGTGCTTTGCACATAGCGCTTAATAAATGCCATTAAAAAAAAATCATCCTCATTGTCTAACCCACATCCTTCACTCGGCAGGTTAAGCACATTTCCTCTTGTTCGGGCTTCAGTGGAGGAAGGAAACAGCCGACCACTGAGTACATTCAAAGACTGATTTTGTCAGCCGCCAGTCTTTAGCTCTTCCTCTGGTTTTATTTTCCAGGTCTTTAATCATTGCTGAGCCTCTCTGCCTAATGTTTTTCCTGTTCTTCACCTCCTTCTCAAATTCCTTTAGGAATAAGATCCCAAAAATGAAGTCAAGCAAAGAAGTCATTGGAAATGCTGGAAATGATTTTGGCTGCTCACGAGGAAGAAGACTAAACTGATTTGTAGGCCAACATCTGCCTCTCTCAGGACTGGCCCTAATACAAATTTATATTCCTTCATTTGTGCTTGCATTTGATCCCTATTAACTGACTGGCTTCAGTGGGTTGAATGTCAGAGGTACCTGGGCAGACAGGAGAATAATAGTTGGTTCTAATCTGGTAGCCTTTAAAAGGGCAGTTGGTGTTCTTCATTTGCTCCCAGTGGCTCAGTTTAAAAGCTCCCAGTGGCTCAGTTCTAAAGAAGTCCCCAACCCCCACCAATAAATCCCATTTCTCTCCTCTGCCCAGGCACTGTGAATGTTGAGGGGGACAGAGGCTGAAACAGCTAAATATGCTACCCAAAACTCTTACGATCTGCTTAGCACAGGCCTGAAGTTAATTTACACTGCGGGCTTACAGTGCTCCAGTGCTTAGAACAGTGCTTTGCACATAGTAAGTGCTGAACAAATGCCATCATTATCATTAATCTTCCATAAGTTGCCTAGCCAGAGTACATCCTACAGCAGCTTGTGTTTGAATATATTCATATTTTTGTCTGGGATATATGTCACTAAATGGGAGTGATTTTTGCCTTCATGAAACAAAACTGAGAGGACTTTTCTCTCCCGAAAAATGTGACTAACAACCACCTCTGGGGCTTCGGTGCTCTCACCGGGGTGACCGACAGTCCTTGAAGTAGAATTTGGAGCCCTGCATGGGGTCCGAATTGTGGAAAGGTGGGTTGTACAAGGGCCTTTCAGTTTCAGGGCCCCTTGGACTGGTGTGACTGCAACCTGAAATTGGCGTGGCAGCTGGGATATCACTCCACACTGGAGAAGAATTGGAATTGGACCTTCACAGAAGTGCCTATAGGCTGCTGGGACTTGTAGCCCATAATCCGAGCTGCCCTTAAGGAAAGCCATGTTTGCAAATCAGAAAGCACATTCAGTGAGTCCAGGGCCAACCAGATGTCAGACCAGGGGTGAGTCCCACCTGGAAGAGCTGTGGTAAGGGTGCTTCCCTGGAGACCCCTGCCAAGGGCCAATGGGAGGAGGGTCCTGGGTATGAGAGGGATTGGAAAGAAGTAGCGGGCTTTGAGGAAACGCTCTGCTGCCAGGAGTCCTGGGCCACTGGGAGAAGCTAAGGATAAGGGTACCAGAGAATTCCAGTCATCTTAATAGCAATGTGGCCTAGTGGAAAGAACACAGGCCTGAGAGTCAAAAGAAAGTGGGTTCTAATCCCAGCTCTGCCACATGTCTGCTGTGTGACCTTGGGCAAGTCACTTCACTTCTCTGGGCCTCAGTTACATCACCTGTAAAATGGGATTTAAGAGTGTGGGACAGGGACTGCGTTTAACCTGATTAACTTGTATCTACCCCAGTGCTTAGAACAGTGATTCGCACACAGTAAGCATTTAACAAGTACTATTATTATTATCATTAGGTGGAAGGGAGAATGGTTATGGCTTTGTGGGAATTAAAGTTCCTTGAGGGCATTTATTCATTTATTCATTCATTCATTCAATCATATTTATTAAGTACTTACCATGTGCAGAACACTGTACTAAGCCATTGGGAAAGTACAATACAATAAACAATGACATTCCTTGCCCACAGTGAGCTCACAGTCTTGGGGGGAGAGACAGACATCAATACAGATAAATAAAATTATCGATACATTCCTGTGGGGCTGGTGGGGTCGGGGTGGGGGAAGAGCTAAGGGAGCAAGTCAGGGCAACACAGAAGGGAGTGGGAGAGAAGGAAAAGTGGGGCTTAGTCTGGGAAGGCCTCTTGGAGGAGATGTGCCTTCAATAAGGCTTTGAAGGGGGAGGAGAGTAATTGTCAGATTTGAGAAGGGAGGGTGTTCCAGACTATAGGCAGGACATGGGGAAGGGGGCAGCTGCAAGACAGGCAAGATCGAGGCACAGTGAGAAGGCAAGCACTAGAGGAGCAGTAGTGGGCTGGGTTGTAGAAGAAGAGAAGTGAGGAGAGGTAGGAGGGGGCAAGATGATGGAGAGTTTTAAAACCAATGGTGAGGAATTTTTGTTTGAGACGGAGGTGGACGGGCAACCACTGGAAATCTTTGTGGTGAGGGTGGTGACCTGTCCTGAACGTTTTTATAGAAAGATGATCCCAGTAACAGTGTGAAGTATGGACTGGAATGGGGAGAGGCAGGAGGTTGGAGGTCAACAAGGAGGCTGATGCAGTAATCTAGTCAGGATTGAATGAGGGGACTGTGCCTAATTTTTATACTATTTGAATAGGGTAGAATGAGATTCAGTGAAAGTCGAATAATAATCATAGTCCCTCTAGACTGTAAGCTCATTGTGGGTGGGGAATGGGTCTGTTATATTGTTCTATTGTTCTCTCCCAACAGCTCAGTGCTCTGCATGCAGTAAGTGCTCAATAAATACGGTTGACTGTGACTGACTGACAGCCATCAGAGGAATGACTTTTTGCTAAGGTTCTATGAAGTTTAAGGGGCGGTGTGAAAAGCAATCATCAGAGCCGTCATATGACTGGCATAGCCCGAGTGCCCCAGCTCCTTGAGTCACGGGATTTCTAAGCACCTAGTCATCCCCAGAATCATGCCTGCCTGTCTGCTTCAGAGCCTGGCCCCAACTGGTGCAGAATGCCCCAGCATGCCGGAGTGCTTCCAGGCAGTTCTGTTTTGTTGTTTTTTTTTAAAGAGAAGCAAATTATAATGTGATCTCATGACTGAGAGGGACAGCCTCAGGGAATCAATCATCCTCCAGCCCCAGGATGTCAAAACAAGAAAGAAGCAAACCCTTTGATTGCCACTCACAGCCTAATCCTCCTACCTTTGTTGCTGTTACTCCATTCAATCATTCATTCATTCAATCATTTGTATTTATTGAGAGCTCACTGTGAGCAGAGCACTGTACTAAGCCCTTGGGAAATGATGATGATGATTAAGATGATGGCACTTGTTAAGCGCTTACTATGTGCCAAGCACTGTTCTAAGCACTGGGAGGATACAAGGTGATCAAGTTGCCCCACGTGGGGCTCATAATCTTAATCCCCATTTTACAGATGAGGTAACTGAGGCTCAGAGAAGTTAAGTGACTTGCCCAAGGTCACACAGCAGACATGCGGCAGAGCCTGGATTCGAACCCGGGAAAGTACAATACGACAATAAACAGTGACATTCCCTGCCCACAAGGAGCTTACAGTTTAGAGGGACTATGATTTTTTGACTACACTCTAATAGCCACAGATTCATGGATGGAAAGTACTTCTCCTTCATGGTGGGAAGCAGGTGTCAGGGGGCCCAGACCTTAAACTCAGCTGTTTGACTTGGGCAAGTCACTTAATTTTTCTGGGCCTCAGTTTCCTCATCTGTAAAATGGGAATAAAATACCTGTTCTACCTTCCTCTTAGAATGTGTGTCTCATATGGGTCAGGGATTGTGTCTGTCCTGATTATCTTGTTATCTTCCCTAGTGTTTAGTAGAGTGCTGAACACATAGTAAGTGCTTAATGCCTTTACTGGACATGCTCTGGGCACGTCACTCCCCTCCACAAAAATCTCCAGTGGTTGTCTTTCAACCTTCAAATCAAGGAAAAACTCCTCACTCTCGGCTTCAAGGCTGTCCATCACCTTGCCCCCTCCTACCTCACCTCCCTTCTCTCCTTCTACAGCCCAGCCTGTATTCTGCCACTAACCTCCTCAATGTGCCTCATCCTTGCCTGTCCCTTCATCAACCCCTGGCCCACATCCTTCCTCTGGCCTGGAATGCTCTCCCTCCAAACATCTGCCAAACTAGCTCTCTTCCTCCCTTCAAAGCCCTACTGAGGAGCTTCACCTCCTCCAGGAGGCCTTCCCTGATTGAGCCCCCCTTTTTTCTTCTCCTCTTCCTCCTCCCCTCCCCATCGCCCCCCTCCCTCTGCCCTACCCCCTTCTCCTCCCCACAGCACTTGCATATATTTGTACATATTTACTATATTTATTTTATTAATGATGTGTATATAGCCATAATTCTATTTATTCTGATGGTATTGACAGCTATCTACTGGTTTTGTCTTTTTGTCTGTCTCCCCCGCTTCTAGACTGTGAACCTGTTGTTGGATAGGGACCGTCTCTATATGTTGCTGATTTGTACTTCCCAAGCACTCAGTACAGTGCTCTGCACAGAGTAAGCGCTCAATAAATATGATTGAATGGATGAATGAATGCTTAATAAAAACCAGTTATCGTTATTATTATTACTCTCCCAACCGCTTAGTACAATGCTCTGCACAGGGTAAGTGCTCAAAAAATACCACTGATTGTAGATGGATTGACAGATGTGGAGACATACTCACTGCTTGCTCTGGAGGTGAGAGCTTCTGCAGATCTTAAATCAGGAGGGATGGCCCAGATCTCCAGCCTGTTACTCTTAGATCTCGGATCCTCTTGGAACAACATAGGAAGGGTTAATAATAAAAACCGTTATTTGTCAAGGACTTACTAGGTGCCAGGCACTATACTAAGCACTGTAGAAGATACAAAATAATCAGGTCAGACAGAGTCTCTGTTCCATATGGGGCCCAGAGACTAACTCTAAAATAAACAACAATAGACTAGGGGGGGAATTTCTGGGGCTCCAGCTAATTTTGGGCCCCACAATTCTGACAGGAGAAGGAGGCCTTCCCAGACTGAGCCCCCATTTTCCTCTCCTCCTCCCCATCTCCCCCCTGCCCTACTTCCTTCCCCTCCCCACAGCACTTGTATATATTTGTACAGATTTATTACTCTATTTATTTTACTTGTACATATTTACTATTCTATTTATTTTGTTAATGATGTGCCTCTAGCTTTATTTGTATTTATTCTGACGACTTGACACCTGTCCACATTTCTGTTTTGTTGTCTGTCTCCCCCTTCTAGACTGTAAACCCATTGTTGGGTAGGGACCGCCTCTATATGTTGCCGACTTGTACTTCCGAAGCGCTTAGTACAGTGCTCTGCACACAGTAAGCACTCAATAAATACGATTGAATGAAGGAACTCTGAAGGCTCCTGGCCTGCTGGGGAAGAGTCACAGAAGGATGGCAATAGGACAGCCCCTCACACAGACAAGACTTTTCAGTGATTGACTGAATCAACCACTGATTCAAGTTGGTCTTAAAACTAAAAGCAGAAGGCACCCCAAGGCTCAGCCCAGAACAGAGAATTTTCAGGTCAAAAAGAGTCCTTCCTTAACCTTCCCTTACTATCCTTGCCCCCCTAAAGACTCAAGGCCACCAAGACAGATAAAGCCAGTATTTACTTAGAGTCAATAAGTAATATGGTGAGTTGAAACACCATCTAAAATGTGTTTTAAGAAAACAGGGATAGTTTTCAGGGTTTCAACTATAGAAGATGGTTCTAAAGTGTCTGCAGCTCAGGATGTTGTGTAGAAAGAGTTCTGCTATAGGACCTTTTCCCACCGTCTGTAAAAGAAACTTGATAATGCAGACCTGGGGACATCAAGGTTCCTCCTCATTCAGTCTGCGATGAGGCAAAGGATAAACCAACAAAATATCTCCATCCCCTTGAATGGTTTGATGTGCACAAACCATGTGGTCTGACAATGATGAAATACTCGTAAGAACCAAATCAAGAAAGAAAGAAATAGTCCCAAACAAAAAAGAGAGGAAAACAACATGGGAATTATCAAGTGAGGAAATAAGAGGTTTCAAAAAAAAAGCGAAAAAAAATTATGTAGATGAATGAAATGACAAAGATTTCATGATTGCAAAAAGTGAGAGACAGGAAACGAATGAAATGAAGTTTAATAATGACTTGTACTTCCCAAGCGCTTAGTACAGTGTTCTGCACACAGTAAGCACTCAATAAATACCATTGAATGAATGAATGAATGGTGAGGATGGGAGGGAGGGGGAAGGGAGAATAATAATAATAATAATAATAATAATAATAATAATTGATATTTGTTAAGCACTTACTATGTGCAAATCACTGTGGCTTGCCATTCATGGGGCTCGGTTTCCCTCCATGAATGAATGAATAACTTCCAGAAGAACAGGGAAAGGAAAAAAATGTGAGGAGAGAGGGAGGAGTCAAACTAGAAGGAAGGTTAGAAGTTCTTCCATACCTATGATCTCATTCTTCCCTCTTACAATAAGTATCCCCGTGGGGCAGGGAATTGTATCTACATTTTATGGATGGGAAAATTGAGCCTCAGAGAGATGCAATGACTATTTTGGGTGAGTCAGTCACAGAGCTGGGAGAGCCCAGGCCAAGTGGCTAGTACGGTGCTTTACACTCGGTAGGCACCCAATAAATTCATTCATTCATTCATTCATTCAATCGTATTTATTAAGTGCTTACTGTGTGCAGAGTACTGTACTAAGCACTTGGGAAGTACAAGTTGGCAACATATAGAGACAGTCCCTACCTAACAGCGGGCTCACAGTATAGAAGAGGGAGACAGACAACAAAACAAAACATATTAACAAAATAAAATAAATAGAATAGTAAATATGTACAAGTAAAATAGAGTAATAAATATGTACAAACATATATACTGGTGCTGTGGGGAGGGGAAGGAGATAAGGCAGGGGGGATGGGGAGGAAGAGAAGGGGGAGAGGAAGGAGGGGGCTGAGTCTGGGAAGGCCTCCTGGAGGAGGTGAGCTCTCAGTAGGGCCTTGAAGGGAGGAAGAGAGCTAGCTTGGCGGATGTGCAGTACTGTATGTGCTACTGTATCAGCTTCCTCTCCGATCTCCCATCCTCTTGTCTCTCCCCGCTTCAATCCATATTTCACGCCGCTGCCCGGATTGTCTTTGTCCAGAAACGCTCTGGGCATGTTACTCCCCTCCTCAAAACTCTCCAGTGGCTATCAATCAACCTACGCATCAGGCAGAAACTCCTCACCCTGGGCTTCAAGGCTGTCCATCCCCTCGCCCCCTCCTACCTCACCTCCTTTCTCTCCTTCTACAGCCCAGCCTGCACCCTCCACTCCTCTGCTGCTAATCTCCTCACCGTGCCTCGTTCTCGCCTGTTCCGCCGACGATCCCCGGCCCACGTCATCCCCCTGGCCTGGAATGCCCTTCCTCCCCACATCTGCCAAGCTAGCTCTCTTCCTCCCTTCAAGGCCCTACTGAGAGCTCACCTCCTCCAGGAGGCCTTCCCAGACTCAGCCCCCTCCTTCCTCTCCCCTGCCATATCTCCTTCCCCTCCCCACAGCACCTGTATATATGTTTGTACATATTTATTACTCTATTTATTTTACTTGTACATATCTATTCTATTTATTTTATTTTGTTCATATGTTTGGTTTTGTTCTCTGTCTCCCCCTTCTAGACTGTGAGCCCACTGTTGGGTAGGGACCGTCTCTATATGTTGCCAACTTGTACTTTCCAAGCGCTCAGTACAGGGCTCTGCACACAGTAAGCACTCAATAAATACGATTGATTGATTGATTGATTGATTGATGTGCGGAGGGAGGGCATTCCAGGCCAGGGAGAGGACGTGGGCCAGGGGTCGACAGCGGGACAGGCGAGAATGAGGTTATTGACCTTTCCAAGTAGGCTGGCAGGAGACTGCAAGCCTTCTCAGTCAACTTCAGCCGACAGTGTGGCTGGGATTCCCAGGTTTCAGACCTGCTGCCTGCAGTAGACTGTTTGAGTACAGGAAGACATGGCTGAGCTGTGGTTTCCTTACTGGTATGAGGAGAGGGGGCAAATGGGACCTTTTGCTTCGGCTTTATTCAAGTGCTTGGAACATAGTAAGCGCTTAACAAATGCCATCATCATCATTATTATTATTTAAACCCTGTACTTTGGTCCACTCCCTGCTCCGACAGAACCGTCCCTGCTGGGAGTTGGGCCCCAGGCTGGTTCAGGCCCTCCTCTGCAAAATGAGAGTTAAGACTGTGAGCCCCCTGAGGGACAACCTGATCACCTTGTAACTGCCCCAGCGCTTAGAACAGTGCTTTGCACATAGTAAGCGCTTAATAAATGCCATTATTATTATTATTTTATTATTATTATGTGGCTAGGAAGACAAGGCCTCCAGCAGCCTGGGAGGGAGGAAAACCAACTTTTTCTGGGAACGGTCTGCCTGACCCACTCAGGCCACAAATTCATTCATTCATTCATTCAATCGTATTTATTGAGCGCTTACTGTGTGCAGAGCACTGTACTAAGTGCTTGGGAAGTACAAGTTGGCAACATCTAGAGACGGTCCCTACCCAATAGTGGGCTCGCAGTCTAGGAGGGGGACACAGACAACAAAACAAAACCTGTGGACAGGTGTCATGTCATCAGAATAAATAGAAATAAAGCTAGATGCACATCATTAAGAAAATAGTAAATTATGTACAAGTAAAATAGCGTAATAAATCTGCACAAATATATATACAGGTGCTGTGGGGAGGGGAAGGAGGTTGGGTGGGGGACTGAGGAGGAGGAGAGGAAAAAGGGGGCTCAGTCTGGGAAGGCCTCCTGGAGGAGGTGAGCTCTCAGTAGGGCAACAATCCTCAGGGTGGAGGCTTGGACGGAGGCTGGGGCCAGGAGGAGCCGGTCTTTCTCCACCTCTAAACTGTAAGCTCATTGTGGGCAGGAAATGCATCTGTTTATTGTTATATTGCACTCTCCCAAGCACTTAGTACAGTGCTCTGCGCACAGTAAGTGCTCAATAAATACAACTAACTGATTGAGTGTGCGGGTCTCAGACCCTGTTGGGATTGGGGGTGAGGGGACTTGGAGGAGGATGGTGATATGTTCATTTAGCTTTAATGCTATTTATTCTGACGACACCTGTCCACGTGTTTTGTTTTGTTGTCTGTCTCCCCCTTCTAATAATAATGACGGCATTTATTAAGCGCTTACTATGTGCAAAGAACTGTTCTAAGCGCTGGGGAGGTTACAAGGTGATCAGGTTGTCCCACGGGGAGCTCACAGCCTTCATCCCCATTTTACAGATGAGGTAACTGAGGCACAGAGAAGTTAAGTGACTTGCCCAAAGTCACACAGCTGACAAGTGGCAGAGCCGGGACTTGAACCCATGACCTCTGGCTCCCAAGCCTGTGCTCTTTCCACTGAGCCACGCTGCTTCTAGACTGTGAGCCCGTTGTTGGGTAGGGACCGTCTCCATACGTTGCCAACTTGTACTTCCCAAGCGCTTAGTCCAGTGCTCTGCACACAGTAAGCGCTCAATAAATACGATTGAATGAATGAATGAATGGTGAGGATGGGAGGAAGAGGGGAAGGGACGATGTGGCTTGCCGTTCATGGGGCTCAGTTTCCCTCCACCCCCCAACTATTGTGCAGTCCACACTCTTTCCCCTCCCCGACCTTCCATGCAGATGGAGGCAGTGAGGCCCTACTAACTTCTACAACTCTGGGGACTCTGATCCTGGACTGGAGGTAGGGAAGGGGAAGGAAATCAATCAATCAATCAATCGTATTTATTGAGCGCTTACTGTGTGCACAAGCACTGCACTAAGCGCTTGGGAAGTACAAGTTGCCAACATATAGAGACGGTCCCTACCCAACAGCGGGCTCACAGTCTAGAAAGGGGAGACAGACCACAAAACAAAACATATTAACAAAGTAAAATAAATAGAATAGTAAATATTTACAAGTAAAATAAATAGAGTAATAAATATGTACAAACATATATACAGGTGCTGTGGGGAGGGGAAGGAGGTAAGGCCGGGGGATGGGAAGGAGATAAGGCGGGGGGATGGGGAGAGGAAGGAGGGGGCTCAGTGTGGGAAGGCCTCCTGGAGGAGGTGAGCTCTCAGTAGGGCCTTGAAGGGAGGAAGAGAGCTAGCTTGGCGGATGGGCGGAGGGAGGGCATTTCAGGCCAGGGGGAGGACGTGGGCCGGGGGGAGACGGCGGGACAGGTGAGAACGAGGCACAGTGAGGAGGTTAGCGGCAGAGGGGCGGAGGGGCTCTGTGCGGTGGGCGGGGCTGTAGTAATAATACTAATAATGATGGCATTTATAAAGCGTGGCTCAGTGGAAAGAACCCGGGCTTTGGAGTCAGAGGTCATGGGTTCAAATCCCAGCTCTGCCACTTGTCAGCTGTGTGACCTTGGGCAAGTCACTTCACTTCTCTGGGCCTCAGTTACCTCATTTGGAAAATGGGGATTAAAACTGTGACCCCCTCCGTGGGACAACCTGATCACCTTGTAAACTCCCCAGCGCTTAGAACAGTGCTTTGCACATAGTAAGCACTTAATAAATGCCGTTATTATTATTATTATACAGCACTTACTATGTGCAAAGCAATAATGATAGTATTGGTTAAGCGCTTACTATGTGCAAAGCACTGTTCTAAGTGCTGGGGGAATACAAGGTGATCAAGTTGTCCCACGCGGGGCTCACAGTCTTCATCCCCATTTGACAGATGAGGGAACTGAGGCCCAGAGAAGTGAAGTGACTTGCCCAAAGTCACACATCTGACAATTGGCAGAGCTGGGATTTGAACCCAAGAACCTCTGACTCCAAAGCCCGGGCTCTAGCCAGAAGCAGCGTGGCTCAGTGGCAAGAGCACGGGCTTTGGAGTCAGAGGTCATGAGTTCAAATCTCAGCTCCGCCAATTGTCAGCTGTGTGACTTTGGGCAAGTCACTTTTTCATTCATTCAATCGCATTTATTGAGCACTTACTGTGTGCAGAGAGCACTGTACTAAGAGCTTGGGAAGTACAAGTTGTCAACATATAGAGACGGTCCCTACCCAACAGCGGGCTCACAGTCTAGAAGGGGGAGACAGACAACAAAACAAAACATATTATCATAATAAAATAAAATAAATAGAATAAATATGTACAAATAAAATAGAGTAATAAATACGTGCAAACATATATACATACATACAGGTGCTGTGGGGAGGGGAAGGAGGTAAGATGGGGGGGATGGAGAGGGGGACGAGGGGGAGAGGAAGGAAGGGGCTCAGTCTGGGAAGGCCTCCTGGAGGAGGTGAGCTCTCAGCAGGGCCTTGAAGGGAGGAAGAGAGCTAGCTTGGCGGATGGGCAGAGGGAGGCCATTCCAGGCCAGGGGGATGACATGGGCCGAGCGACGGTGGGACAGGCCAGAAAGAGGCACAGTGAGGAGATTAGCGGCAGAGGAGCGGAGGGGCTCTGTGCGGTGGGCGGGGCTCTAATAATAATAATAATAATAATAATAATAATAATAATAATAATGGCATTTTCATTCATTCAATCATATTTATTGAGCGCTTACTGTGTGCAGAGCACTGTACTAAGCGCTTGGGAAGTACAAGTTGGGAACATATAGAGACGGTCCCTACCCAACAGTGGGCTCACAGTCTAGAAGGCATTTATAAAACGTGGCTCAGTGGAAAGCCCGGGCTTGGGTTCAAATCCCGACTCCGCCACTTGTCAGCTGTGTGACCTTGGGCAAGTCACAACTTCTCCGGGCCTCAATTACCTCATCTGTAAAATGGGGATTAAGACTGTGACCCCCCCCCCCCCCCCCCCCCCCCCCCCCCCCCCCCCCCCGTGGGACAACCTGATCACCTTGTGATCTCCAGTGGCTACCAGTCAATCTGCACATCAGGCAGAAACTCCTCACCCTGGGCTTCAAGGCTGTCCATCCCCTCGCCCCCTCCTACCTCACCTCCCTTCTCTCCTTCTCCAGCCCAGCCCGCACCCTCTGCTCCTCAGCCACCGCTAACCTCCTCACCGTTAGGCCTCGTTCTCGCCTGTCCCGCCGTCGACCCCCGGCCCACGTCCACCCCGGGGCCTGGAATGGCCTCCCTCTGCCCATCCGCCAACCTAGCTCTCTTCTTCCCTTCATGGCCCTACTGAGAGCTCACCTCCTCCAGGAGGCCTTCCCAGACTGAACCCCTTCCTTCCTCTCCCCCTCGTTCCCCTCTCCATCCCCTCTGTCTTACCTCCTTTCCTTCCCCACAGCACCTGTATATATGTGTATATGTTTGTACATATTTATTGCTCTATTTATTTATTTTACTTGTACATATCTATTCTATTTATTTTATTTTGTGAATATGTTTGGTTTTGTTCTCCGTCTCCCCCTCCTAGACTGTGAGCCCACTGCTGGGTAGGGACTGTCTCTACATGTTGCCAACTTGGACTTCCCAAGCGCTTAGTACAGTGATCTGCACACAGAAAGCGCTCAATAAATACGATTGATTGATTGCAACCTCCCCAGCGCTTAGAACAGTGCTTTGCACATAGGAAGCACTTAATGAATGCCATCATTATTATCATGATTATTATTTCCACTGAGCGGGGGGCCGGGGCCCTTCATTCATGCATTCAATCGTATTTATTGAGCTTTTACTGTGTGCAGAGCACCGGACTAAGCGCTTGGGAAGTCCAGGTTGGCAACATCTAGAGACGGTCCCTACCCAACAGTGGGCTCACAGTCTAGAAGGCATTTATAAAACGTGGCTCAGTGGAAAGCCCGGGCTTGGGTTCAAATCCCGGATCCACCACTTGTCAGCTGCGTGTCCTTGGGCAAGCCACCTCACTGGGCCTCAGTTACCTCATCTGTAAAATGGGGATGAAGACTGTGACACCCCCCCCCCCGTGGGACAACCTGATCACCTTGTAACCTCTCCAGCGCTTAGAACAGTGCTTTGCACACAGTAAGCGCTTAATAAAGGCCATCATTATTATTACGATTATCATTTCCACTGAGCCGCGAGGGGCCGGGTCCCTTCATTCATGCATTCAGTCGTCTTTATTGAGCGCTTACTGTGTGCAGAGCACCGGACTAAGCGCTTGGGAAGTACAAGTTGGGGACATCTAGAGACGGTCCCTACCCAACAGCGGGCTCGCAGTAAAGAAGGCATTTATAAAACGTGGCTCAGTGGGAAGCCCGGGCTTTGGAGTCAGAGGTCCTGGGTTCCAATCCCGGCTCCGCCACTTCATGCGTTCAGTGGTATTTATTGAGCGCTTACTGTGTGCAGAGCACTGTACTAAGCGCTTGGGAAGTACAAGTTGGGAACATGGAGAGACGGTCCCTAGCCAAGAGTGGTGCCGGGCGGGGCTCCCTGAGCGGCGGGGGGGGCGGGGCTTTCCGAGGGGGGCGGGGGGCGGGGCGGCCCCGGCCAGTGTGTCCCCTGCGCGGCCGGACCAGGACAAGGACCCGCCCGGACCGACGCCTCCCGCCCGGACCGACGCCTCCCGCCCGCCGCAGCCATGCGGGAAATCGTGCACATCCAAGCCGGACAGTGCGGGAACCAGATCGGCACCAAGGTGGGCCGGGGGGGGGGGGGGGCGGGGGGCCGCGGGGCCGGGGACGAAGTGCCCGCAGCAGTTGGCCGTGGACCCACCACTCTCCCGCCGCCTTCTCCCCGGCCCCCCGGCCTCGGCTGCGCTCACACGCGCCGGCAGTCCGGCAGCTGCTGCCGCTGCTGCCGCTGCTGCCGCTGTTGTTCGCCCCCCTGCCCACCCACCCGCCGCCCCGACCCGCACAGGTCTCTCCCCCCACCGGGCCCGGGCCCCGCCCTGACCGGCCCTAAACCAGATTGGGGCCGGGGGGAGAGGGCGAGGGGACGGTCGGGACGGGGGGACAGGGGGAGGGAGAGTCGGGGCAGGGGAAGGGGAAGGGCGAGAGGGAGAGGGGAAGGGGGAGAGGAGAAGGGGGAGGGGGAGAGGGAGAGGGGAGGGGGAGAGGGGAAGGGGGAGAGGGAGAGGAGAAGGGAAAGGGGGAGAGGGAGTGGGGAAGGGAAAGGGGGAAAGGGGGAGAGGAGAAGGGGAAGGGGGAGAGGAGAAGGGGGAGAGGGAGAGGGGAAGGGGGAGAAGGGGAAGGGGGAGAGGGAGAGGGGAAGGGGGAGAGGAGAAGGGGGAGAGGGGAAGGGGAAGGGGAGAGGAGAAGGGGGAGAGGGAGAGGGGAAGGGGAGAGGAGAAGGGGGAGAGGGAGAGGAGAAAGGGGAGGGGGAGAGGAGAAGGGGAGGGGGAGAAGGGGAGGGGGAGAGGAGAAGGAGAGGGAGAGGAGAAGGGTGGAGAGGGAGAGAAGAAGGGTGAGAGGGAGAGGAGAAGGGTGAGAGGGAGTGGGGAAGGGGGAGAGGAGAAGGGGAAGGGGGAGAGGAGAAGGGGGAGAGGGAGAGGGGAAGGGGGAGAAGGGGAAGGGGGAAGGGGGAGAGGGAGAGGGGAAGGGGGAGAGGAGAAGGGGGAGAGGGAGAGGGGAAGGGGGAGAGGAGAAGGGGGAGAGGGAGAGGAGAAAGGGGAGGGGGAGAGGAGAAGGAGAGGGAGAGGAGAAGGGTGGAGAGGGAGAGAAGAAGGGTGAGAGGGAGAGGGGTAGGGGGAGAGGGGAAGGGGGAGAGGAGAAGGGAAGAGGAGAGGAGGATGGGGGACGGGGGAGAGGAGAAGGAGAAGGGGGAAAGGGGGAGAGGGAGTGGGGAAGGGGGAGAGGAGAAGGGGAAGGGGGAGAGGAGAAGGGGAGAGGGAGAGGGGAAGGGGGAGAGGGAGAGGGGAAGGGGGAGAGGGAGAGGGGAAGGGGGAAGGGGGAGAGGAGAAAGGGGAGGGGGAGAGGAGAAGGGGAGGGGGAGAAGGGGAGAGGAGAAGGGGAGGGGGAGAGAAGAAGGAGAGGGAGAGGAGAAGGGTTAGGGAGAGGAGAAGGGTGGAGAGGGAGAGGAGAAGGGTTAGGGAGAGGAGAAGGGTGGAGAGGGAGAGGAGAAGGGTTAGGGAGAGGAGAAGGGTGGAGAGGGAGAGAAGAGGGGTAGGGGGAGAGGGGAAGGGGGAGAGGAGAAGGGGAAACAGAGAGGAGGAGAGGGGAAGGGGAGAGGAGAGGAGGAGAGGGGAAGGGGAGAGGAGAGGAGGAGGGGGGAAGGGGGAGAGGAGAAGGAGAAGGGGGAGAGGAGTAAGGGGAAGGGGGACAGGGGGAAGGGGGAGAGAAGGGGGACGGGGGAAGGGGGAGAGAAGGGGGACAGGAGGAGGGGGGAAGGGGGAGAGAAGGGGGGCAGGAGGAGGGGGGAAGGGGGAGAGAAGGGGGGCAGGAGGAGGGGGGAAGGGGGAGAGAAGGGGGGCAGGAGGAGAGCGGGAAGGGGGAAAGAAGGGGGAGGGCTCCACAGCGAAGAGGGTTGGGCACAGGGGGCTCTTAGGCCGGGGAGAGGAAGAGGGCAGTAGGGGCAGCTGAGCCAGCCTCCCTCCCTCCCTCCCTCACTGACTCTCCTTCCTTCCCTTCCTCCTCCCTCTTCCTCCTCTAGTTTTGGGAAGTTATCAGCGATGAGCACGGCATCGACCCAGCCGGAGGCTACGTGGGTGACTCGGCGCTGCAGCTGGAGAGGATCAATGTCTACTACAATGAGTCATCCTGTGAGTGGCCCCCGCCCGCCCGCCCGGAGAGACCCAGGCCCGGAGAGACATACTCCTTGTCCCATAGGGGCTCATGGCCCAAAGTGGGAGGGAAATTTGCCATATCGTTGAACTGCTGCAGTGAATTCGATTCAGGTCCCTCACTTTGCTCTGGCATTTTCTTTCTTTTCTTCTTCTTTTCGGCTTAGTCACTGAGAAGGTTACTCTGTTTCGGGGTGTGCCCTTTAGAGAGCCCAGGTCCCCATAAATACTTTTGATGGGCTGGGTCTGGCCATCCCAATAGGTTACTCTGTTTCGGGGTATGCCCTTCAGAGAACCCAGGTCCCCATAAATACTTTTGATGGGTTGGGTCTGGCCATCCCAATAGGTTACTCTGTTTCGGGGTATGCCCTTCAGAGAACCCAGATCCCCATAAATGGTAATAATAATGGCATTTATTAAGCGCTTACTATGTGCAAAGCACTAATAGCTGAATACTAAGAGCTGAATAAATAATTCTGATGGACTGGGCCTGACCGTCCCAGTAGGTCACTCAGTTTGGGGCTCCCTCCCCGGAGTCCAGGTTGCCCTATGTGGTTTAGTCTAGCACGGTCTGGGACCCCTTGGCCCTGCCCGGCTACAGCCTGGACTCCCGGAGGGCGGGATCTGGGACCAGCCTGGTTTCTCCATGCCTCCTGCCTGGGGTCTTGGGTCCACCGGGACCCTCCAGGGGCAGCTCTATCCCCAGGGGGCTCTATGAGGTGGTCACAAACTGGAAAGCAGTTCAGCTCCGTCACCTTTTCCCTGACCTGTGGAGTTTCACCACTGATGCCACCCCATACGGCAGAAAGAGAGAGAGAAAGGGAGAGGGTGGTCGCACTATGGCATGAAGGCCTAGAATGAGGATTTTAGAGTGGTCATTTCCATTATTTCCTCCGCCCATACCCACCCACAAAGGAGATAGCCAAGAGTTGTTTGTCCTCATTCATTCAATTGTATTTATTGAGCGCTTACTGTGTGCAGAGCACTGTACTAAGCGCTTGGGAAGAAGTACAAGTTGGCAACATATAGAGACGGTCCCTACCCAACAATGGGCTCACAGTCTAGAAGGGGGAGACAGACAGCAAAACAAAACATGTGGACAGGTGTCAAGTCGTCAGAACAAATAGAATTAAAGCTAAATGCACATCATTCTCGTGATTTGCCCTTACGATTTACAGGGAGAGGATGGGGCAGTTCTGCTTCATTCGCAGCCGTCCCCCTCCCCCTCCAGAGCATCCAAAGACTCCATCTTTCGGGATAGGTGAAATTGAGTTCTTTTGGCTCAGCAGGTGAGAAAAGCACCTTGCACGTGAAAGCAGTGGTGCTAACGAAGAGAGATGTATGCCTCCTTTTTCAGCAGCAGCTCGCCTATTTTGGGAGTCACTTGGATGGCAGCAACGCTGAGCCCTCAAGCTGAGAGCTGGGGAATGTGGCATATGCACAATGGATGCCTAACCAGCTGTGCCAGCAGGAGCTCAAGAAGGAGCACTATCATGGGGAGCCAGGAACTTCCCTCTTCACTTGGCAAGCAAACACACACGCACACCTTTCTTCCATTTGCTCCTTCCCCCACAATCCAGGAGCAAAATTCAGCCCCTTCTGCCTAATCCAGGCAGCTGAATTTTCTTGTGTGCCAATGATGGTGTTATGGGTGAGGACAGGGACAGATTTAGAGTAGGGGAGAAAGAGGGAGATGATGGGGACAGTCTAGGGGAAAGACTGAAAAGTAACTTAAAGGGACCATTTTCTTTTCTTTCAGCCCAGAAATATGTGCCCAGAGCCATCTTGGTGGATTTGGAGCCGGGAACCATGGACAGCGTGAGGTCTGGTCCCTTTGGTCAGCTCTTTCGGCCTGACAATTTCATCTTTGGTAGGTACATTGCCCTGCTCGCTTGCTCTTACATTCTCTATCTCTTGTGTATTCTCTCTGTATCTCTGTCTCTCTCTCTTCTCCCCGTGCCCCCATCTCTCCCACTCTCTCACTTAAAGGCCTCATAGGCTGATGGATGGAGAAATGGATGATGACTCAGGAGATTTAGATTGTAATTTTGTCTTCACCACTGACTTGCGTGTGTCCTTGACCAAGGGACTTCCTCTCTCTGGGCCTCTGTTTCTCTGTCCATGAAAATGGAAATGACATTCTGTCCCAGGGAGGAGAATTCCTTAGATAAGGGATGTGAAAGCTCTTTGTAAAGGTCCTGAGAAGCAGTGTGGATTAGTGGAAAGAGCATAGGCCTGAGAGTCAAAGGACATGGATTTTAATTACAGCTCTGCCACTTGTCTGCTATGTGACTTTGGGCAAGCCATTTAACGTCTCTATGCCTCAGTTCCCTCATCTGTAAAACGGGGATTAAGACTGTGAGCACCATGTGGGACAAGGACTGTGTCCAAGTGATTAACTTGTATCTACCCCAGGATTTACGACGGTGCTTGGCACATAGTAAGCACTTAACAGATACCATTAAAAAAGACAACTTAAATTTTTGATTATTACTTGCCCTCTGTTCAAATGGGCCTCAATAAAACAAGTGCCTCTTTTCTTTGCAGGGCATTATCTGCCCCTTAGTTATACCTGCCAGATTCCCTCTGGGATGTCAGCCTTTCCAGAGGGGTCTGGTGGAAAATGCACAGGTCTGAAAATCAGGTGACCTCTAGTCTAGCCCCAGTTCTAACACTGGCGCCAGCCTGCTCTACGACCTTGGGCAAGCGCCTTAACCTGTCTGACCTCAGATTCCTCATCTCTGTAATAGGGATGGTGCTACTTGGCCCTCCCCAAGGGATGTGGTGAGGAGAACATGAGATCACTGCTGCGAAAGCGTCTTAGAAAACCCAAGCACCCTATAAATTTTAGGCGGTTATTTTATAATAATTACTGGGATGATCACAAGCCCGACTCCGCAGAACTTGGATTGTGGGGAGGGGTGGAAGTGACCCTCTGAGGTCACACAGTGAGGTGGAAGTTGCTTCTCACCCAGCTGGCCAGGAAAATGCCCAGAACACACCTGCGGGTGAGTGACAACTTGGAATTCCTAGAATTCAAAGAAAAGTCTTAGAATAACGTGTTATACAATAGTATTTATTAAGGGCTTACTATGTGCCAAGCACTGCTGTAAACTTTAGGGTTGATATAAGTTAATAATAATGATGGTATTTGCTAAGCGCTTACTGTGTGCCAACCACTGTTCTAAGCGCTGATCATCATCATCATCAATCGTATTTATTGAGCGCTTAGTGTGTGCAGAGCACTGTACTAAGCGCTTGGGAAGTACAAGTTGGCGACATATAGAGACAGTCCCTACCCAACAGTGGGCTCACAGCTGATCAGGTTGGACACCGTCCCTTTCCTAAATAAGGCTCACGGCCTAAGTAGGAGGGAAGAGGATTTAATCCCCATTTTACAGATGAGGTAACTGAGGCCTAGAGAAGTGAAGGGACTTGCCCGCAGTCACATGGCAGACAGGTGGCGGAGCCAGGATTAGAACCCAGGTCCTCTGAGTCCCAGGCCTGTGCTGTATCCATTCATTCATTCATTCGTATTTATTGAGCACTTACTGTGTGCAGAGCACTGTACTAAGTGCTTGGGAAGTACAAATTGGCAACATATAGAGACAGTCCCTACCCAACAGTGGGCTTACAGTGTAGAAGGGGGAGACTACACACCAGGCCATGCTGATTTCCTAGCGTTGCTAGTGGAGACGTGACACAGTGCTGAAAGAGTAAAGTGGGACAGTCATCCAGCTCCCCAGCTGCACAGGTCACTGGCTGTGCCTGCTTGGGGCAAACCAGTGATTGGAAAAAAAATTCAGACTAACTGGGGCCAAAGAACTGATGAACCTTGAGTGCTAGAACGGTGACTTTTCATTCACGAGAAGCAGCGTAGTTCAGTGGCAAGAGCCCAGGCTTGGGAGTCAGAGGTCATGGGTTCGAATCCCTGCTTTGCCACTTGTCAGCTGTGTGACCTTGGGAAAGTCACCTCACTTCTCTGGGCCTCAGTGACCTCATCTGTAAAATGGGGGTGAGGACTGTGAGCCCCACTTGGGACAACCTGATCCCCAAGCACTTAGAACAGTGCTTTGCACAGAGTAAGTGCTTAACAAATACCATCATTACTATTATTGTTATTGTTATTCATTCACTCTTATTTAAGCGCTTACTGTGTGCAGAGCACTGTACTAAGGGCTTGGGAAAGTACAATACAACAATAAACAGTGATGTTCCTTGCCCACAATGATTTCACAGTCTAGAGTGGGGGAGACAGATGTCAATACAAATAAATAAAATGACATATACGTCCGTAAGTGCTTTGGGGCAGGGGAGGGAGAGCAAAGGGAGCAAGTCGGGGTGACGCAGACGGGAGAAGGAGATGAGCAAAGTGGGGCTTAGTCTGGGAAGGCCTCTTTTGGAGCTGTGCTTTCAGTAAGCTTTGAAAGGGGGAAGAGTAATTATCTGTTGGATCTGAGGGAGGGAGGGAGGGCGTTCCAGGTCAGAGGCAGGACGTGGGCCAGTGATCGGCGGCGAGACAGGCAAGATGGAGCCACAGTGAGAAGTTTAGCGCTCTCCCAAACCCTTCCTACTGTGCTCTGTCCACAGTAGTAGTAAATATTATTTATTAAGTAGTCAGTGCTCAAAAAGTACTATTTTTTATTATTCTAAAGTAGTATTATTGACTATTATAATTGTTATAAATACTAGTCTTACATTGTGAGCCCACTGAGGGAGAGGGACCGTGTCTAATTCCCACCTGTATGTTCTATTCATTCATTCATTCATTCAGTCATATTTATTGAGCGCCTACTGTGTGCAGAGCACTTCCTAAGTGCTTGGGAAGTACAAATCGGCAACATAATAATAATGATGGTATTTGTTAAGCGCTTACTATGTGCAAAGCACTGCTTTAAGTGTTGGGGAGGTTACAAGGTGATCAGGTTGTCCCGCGTGGGGCTCACAGTCTTCACCCTCATTTTACAGATGAGGTCACTGAGGCACAGAGAAGTGAAGTGACTTGCCCAAAGTCACACAGCTGACAATTGGCAGAGCTGGGATTCGAACCCATGACCTCTGACTCCAAAGCCCGTGCTCTTTCCACTGAGCCAGACTGTTTCTGTATAGAGATGGTCCCTACCCAACAACGGGCTCACAGTCTAGAAGGGACTTCCAGTACTTTGCACCATTCCCTGCACACAGGAGGCACTTAATAAATACTATTGTTATTATTACTACTATTGATTGACTGAAAAGGAGGCAGCTTCATTTTGAGGCTTACTAGAGGAAGATTGGGAACTCCTGTTGTTCATTGTAACTTCTGTGGAGCCAAACAGGGTGGGGATGGGGATGCGGATGTGCAGGCTGGGTGGCTCTGACTGTGAGGCTGAATGCTTAACTCTCCTATCCTTGGCCCAAAAGCCTACCAATTGACAGCTGTTTTATTTATTTTTATTATGGTATCAAGTGCTTACTGTGTGTCAAGCACTGTTGTAAGTGCTGGAGTAGATACCAGATAATCAGGTCAGACACAGTACCTATCCCACAGGAGGCTCACAATCTAAGTTGGAGGAAGGCTTAATCCCTTTTTTACAGATTCGGCATCATCATCAATCGTATTTATTGAGCGCTTACTATGTGCAGAGCACTGTACTAAGTGCTTGGGAAGTACAAATTGGCAACATATAGAGACAGTCCCTACCCAACAGTGGGCTCACAGTCTAAAAGGGGGAGACAGAGAACAAAACCAAACATACTAACAAAATAAATAGAATAGATTGTACAAGTAAAATAAATAAATAAATAGAGTAATAAATATGTACAAACATATATACAGGTGCTGTGGGGAAGGGAAGGAGGTAAGATGCGGGGGATGGAGAGGGGGACGAGGGGGAGAGGAAGGAAGGGGCTCAGTCTGGGAAGGCCTCCTGGAGGCCTTCATGCATTCATTCAATCGTATTTATTGAGCGCTTACTGTGTGCAGAGCACTGTACTAAGCCAGATGAGGTAACTGAGGCACAGAGGAGTAAAATGGCATGCCCAATTTCACACAGCAGACAGTGGCAGTGCCGGGATTGGATCCCAGGCCCATGCACTGTCCACTAGACCATGCTGCTTCTAAACTGTTGCCTAGTCGGGCTGGCAGCTCTACGTCGCTCCCCTCATCTCTCTGCTGGTTTCCTTGGGCTCGAAGGAATGCTCGGGAGGTAGCAGGGGGAGGAAAATAGGTACGGAGGCTGGAACAGCTCAAAGTACTTTGAGTCAACCAAGCAGTACTGGGTGAACTAACCTTTAACCCCCCCTCAAGGTCCTCACTTAAGGTTAGATTGGCCCCAAGGGTCAGATTTGCCCTGAGCAGAATTGGGTCAAAAGAATTTTCTCTTCACGTGTAGACTTTTCTCCATCAGCCCGAAGACACACTGAGCTTTTTGCCTTGCTGCAGGGCAGAGTAGAGGCCAGAGATGCAGCAGGTGGGAGGCTAGTGGGTGGGCCCTGGGCCATGAATCAATCAATCAATCAATCGTATTTATTGAGCGCTTACTATGTGCAGAGCACTGTACTCTGTAATGAATGCCGTCTTGCTAGGAAACTAACCACAGTCAGTCATTCAATTGTATTTATTGAGTGCGTACTATGTGCAGAGCACTTGGCTTAGTGGAAAGAGCCCGGGCTCGGGCGTCGGAGGTCGTGGGTTCTAAACCCGCTTCTGCCGCTTGTCAGCTGCGTGACTTTGGGCAAGTCACTTCACTTCTCTGTGCCTCAGTTCCCTCATCTGTAAAATGGGGATGAAACCTGTGAGCCCCACGTGACCTTGTATCTGCCCCAGCGCTTAGAACAGTGCTTGGCACATAGTAATAATAATAATAATAATGGCATTTGTTAAGTGCTTACTATGTGCAAAGCACTGTTCTAAGCGCTGGAAAGCGCTTAACAAATGCCATCATTATTATTATTACTAAGCACTTGGGAAGGAATTTTTTTTTACTCTATTTATTTAATTTATTTGTACATATCTATTCTATTTATTTTATTTTGTTACTATGTTTGGTTTTGTTCTCTGTCTCCCCCTTTTAGACTGTGAGCCCACTGTTGGGTAGGGACTGTCTCTGTGTGTTGCCAATTTGTACTTCCCAAGCGCTTAGTACAGTGCTCTGCACATAGTAAGCACTCAATAAATACGATTGATGATGATGATGATGATGAATGTCTGTATATTGTTGGGTTGTGCTCTCCCAAGCGCTTCGTACAGTGCTCTGCATACAGTAAGCACACAATAAATACATGTGAATGAATGAACAATAAATAAAACAGACACATTCCCTGCCCACAATAAGGTTACAGTCAAGGGGGGGGGGGGGGACATTAATGTAAATAAATAAAATTACAGATTTGTACATAAGTGCTGTGGGGCTGGGAGGGGGGGATGAATAAAGGCAGTCAGCTAAGGTGATGCAGAAGGGAGAAGAGGAAAGGAGGGTTTAGTTAGGGAAGGCCTCTTGGAGGAGATGGGCCTTCAGTAAGATTTGGAAGGAGGGGAGAAAATCGACCTCCTCCCTTGCTGGGCCCTGCCAGGTTCTGAGGAGCTGCCAAGAATAGAGTCGGGGGCTAGAGATATTTTTTTTATTGCTTTTTGTAAAGCATACTGTGTTTCAAACACTGTTTTAAGCGCTGGGGTAGATACAAGTTAATCATAGTCTCTGGCCTGCATGAGGCTCAAAGTCTAACTAGAAGGGAGAACAGGTATTTAATCCCCAATTTACAGCTGAGGAAACTGAGGCACAGATTATTTAAAAGACTTGCCCGAAGTCACTCAGCAGGCAGTTGGCAGAGGCAGGATTAGAACCCAGGTCTTCTGGCTCTCAGGCCTTGGCTCTTTCCACTAGGCCATGCTGCTTCTAAGAGTTGTGGGGAGAGGGCAGACGGGGAGAAGTCCAGGGCTGGAGCTGTGGTGTGGCAGCAGAGATGCAACATTCTGGCAACGCTGGGACTCCCCATAGGGGAGAAAAACGAATCATCATCATCATCATCGATCGTATTTATTGAGCGCTTACTGTGTGCAGAGCACTGTACTAAGCACTTGGGAATCCCAAGTGCTGATGATAGCCAAGATGGGTGTTTAGGGGAAATTTCATTCGCTGTGGAACTGTGAGATTTTTGTTTCATTTTTCTTTCCGAGTGACTGTTTTTTGAGTCTTATCCTCCACTGAGGTGTGATGGTGGAGGTGGGGCTGGGATTTTTTTTCCCCACTCTATTGTGGAATATAGGCAAGACACTGCACCTCTGCAAAGTGGGTGTGTTTGTTCCCTTTCGCTCCTTACCTCCCAGAAATAGACGGTAAACTCCTTATGGGCAGGAACGTGCCTTCCAACTCTGTCGAATTGCACTTTCCCAAGTGTTCAGTACAGTGCTTTGCACACCGAAAGTGCTCAGTAAATACCACTGATCGACTGTAAGGGTGGTAACAAAGGAGATGAAAGAGGCGAATCTGCTTTGAGTGTTGGGGAATCATGGAGGGAGAGGTACCCAAGGTATTAAGATTGAAGCAGCGTGACCTAGTGGAAAGAGCACGAGCCTGGGTTCTAATCCCAGCTTTGCCACTTGTCTGCTGTGGTCACCTTGGGCAAGTCATAGCGTGGCTCAGTGGAAAGAGCCCGGGCTTTGGAGTCAGAGGTCATGGGTTCAAATCCCGGCTCCGCCACTTGTCAGCTGTGTGACTTTCGGCAAGTCACTTCACTTCTCTGTGCCTCAGCTACCTCATCTGTAAAATGGGGATGAAGACTGTGAGCCCCCTGTGGGACAAGCTGATCACCTTGTAACCTCCTCAGCACTTAGAACAGTGCTTTGCCCATAGTAAGCGCTTAATAAGTGCCATTATTATTATTATTTCACTTCTCCGTGCCCCAGTTCCCTCATCTGCAAAATGAAGATTTAATAACTGTGCTCCTGCCTACTCAGAATGTGAGCCCTATGTGGGACCTGAGTATCTTACAAGTACCTGCTGTAGAGAAGGTGGCTTTGTGGAAAGAGCTTGGGCTTGGGAGTCAGAGGTCGTGGGTTCTAATTCCGGCTCCCCCACTGCCAGATGTGTGACTTCGGGCAAGTCGCTTCACTTCTCCGTGCCTCAGTTACCTCATTTGGAAAATGGGGATTAAGACTGAGTCTCACCTAGGACAACCTAATAACTCTGTACCTTCCCCAGCGCTTAGAACAGTGCTTGGCACATAGTAAGCCCTTAACAAATACCATTATTACTATTACCTTAGCTCTTAGGACAGTGCTTGGCATATTGTAAGCACTTAATAAATACCACAATAATTATGATTTTTTCAATGGTTCGGGGTCTCCTGATCCCACCAGGTAGTAGTTGCTACAATTCCCAGCTGCTGAATTCAGGCAGGTTAGGTATAGTGAGGGAATCTGGGTTTTCCAGGATCCTGAAAGGATTTTTTTCAGGAGCGATACTAAGGGCTTTGCTGTGCAAGCTTCTCACTTGGGACCTTCTCTCCAGCTTCTGGGTCAGACGTCCCTATGGGTGACTAGGATGACGAATCGCTGCGGGGAGTTGTTCCAAAGAGCTGGGCATTGTGAATAATAATCATAATGATAATCGTGGTATCTGTTAAGCACTTACTATGTGCCAGCTGCTGTAATAATAATAATAATAATGATGATGGTATTTGTTAAGCACTTACTATGTGCAAAGCACTGTTCTAGGCACTGGGGGGATACAACATGATCAGGTTGTCCCACATGGGCCTCACAGTCTTAATCCCCATTTTATAGATGAGTGAACTGAGGCCCAGAGAAGTGAAGTGACTTGCCCAAAGTCACACAGCTGACAATTGGCAGAGCCGGGATTTGAGCCCGTGACCTCTGACTCCAAAGCCCGGGCTCTTCCCACTGAGCCACGCTACCTCTCTACTATGCGCCGGGGTGGATACAACCAAATCTGGTTGGACGCAGTCCCTGTCCCACTTGGGGCTCACAGTCTCAATCCCTGTTTTACGGATGAAGTAACTGAGGCACAGAGACATGAAGTGATTCACCCAAGGTCACACAGTAGACCAGGGATGAGCCGGGATTAGAACCTGTGTCCTGACTCCTAGGCTGGTGCTCTATCCACTGAACCATGCTGCTTCTCCTTGCGAAGAGGAGATAAGTCAGAGGCCGTGAGTGCCTCGTGAGACACCCCGGAGGAGCTGTTGAGGCTTGACTGCCGACTTGTAGATTGCAGCCTCCTGTCCTCTAGCCTGGAGTCTCCAGCTCTAATGTCACAACGTATCATTACAGGAGAGGTTCAGCATAACCCCTAAATATTTAACTGGAAAATGCAGTTGCTACGCTACTGAGCAAAATATTTTCAGAAGTCTCCAGCTTCCCTCTTTTGTCGACAGCGGGAGGAAAGCTGCGGGACAAATCCACGTGCAGTAAATATTTAGAAACCATGGTACACAGTAGAAATCGGGGGAGGGAGATTGAGAAGTGCAGGCTAGCGTTTCTCCTTGTCTTAGCTTGTACCGTTATACGCCTGCCCCGAAGCTTGCTATCTCCAGCCCCAAGTTGTTACTATTTGAATGCTCTTTTAAAATAATGGCCCCTGGCCCTGCTTTCTCTTCTCAAATGGTTTCATGGCAGCGTAGTCATTTGTCATTTGCTTTCCTGGGGTCTGAGGGCTCAGTGGTGTCCAAAGCAAGGGCTGGGCACTGGTGAGCTCCCTGGGCTTGCTGGGATCTGGTCCTGGGCAGGACACCAACTGCCTTTTTTAACTGTCGGGCTGTTCTGAGCTCAGTGCGGGCAGTGCAGCTGGGCAGGAAGTGGGGGGATTTTCCAGAGTCGGGAAGGAGTCATATCTCAGACAATAGTGGGGAAACAGAACAAGGAAATGGCTCATGTGAAAGGGTCAAAGGGCTGACCAGAGGGCTGACGGAGTAGCAGTGAGACCCCAGAGGGTCAAAGCAGTGAAAGAAAAGGGGGCAGTTCTTTCTCTCTCCCTCCCCTCCTAGGGAGCTGAGGGTTTGCCTGGGGTGCTAAAGAGAGGAGCTGCTGAAACCAGTTCTCCCTGGCAGAGTGGGCCCTCAAGTAATGGAGGAAATGAGGCCCAGAGAGGAGGAAATAGCCCTGGGAGACTCCCCAGCCCCCTCTCCACTCAATCATATTTCTAGAGCACTGTACTAAGCACTTGGAGAGTACAATTGAACAGATATTAAATTGCCCATACTGAGTTTACAGTTTAGAGAGGGAAACAGAGATTGATATAGCAGCGTGGCTCAGTGGAAAGAGCACGGGCTTTGAAGTCAGAGGTCATGGGTTCGAGTCCCTGCTCTGCCAATTGTCAGCTGTGTGACTTTGGGCAAGTCACTTCACTTCTCTGGGCCTCAGTTAACCTCATCTGTAAAATGGGGATGAAGACTGTGAGCCCCCCGTGGGACAACCCAATCATCTTGTAACCTCCCCAGCGCTTAGAACAGTGCTTTGCATATAGTAAGCGCTTAATAAATGCTATCATTATTATTATATACATAAATTACAAATGCATGCATCAGTGCTGTGGGGCTGGACAGGGCCGGGGTGGGGGCGGCGGCATAGGTGGGATGACTGAAAGGAGCAAGTCAGGATGATGCAGAAGGGAGTTGAAGAAAAGGAAAAGAGGACTGAGTCTCCAAGGAAGTCGGGGTAAAAGGACAGCCTGCAGGATCCGTGGCAGGGGACATTTTACTCTGAATGGGGTGGGTGGGCAAAGTAGGAAGAGCTGAGGAAAGGACCCCTTGGTTTTTAATATAAATATAAAATTGGTTTAGAGAAGCAGCGTGGCTCAGTGGAAAGAGCACAGGCTTGGGAGTCAGAGTTCATGGGTTCAAATTGCGGCTCCACCAACTGTCAGCTGTGTGACTTTGGGCAAGCCACTTCACTTCTCTGGGCCTCAGTTCCCTCATTTGGAAAATGGGGATGAAGACTGTGAGCCCCACGTGGGACAACCTGATCACCTTGTATCCTCCCCAGCGCTTAGAACAGTGCTTTGCACATAGTAAGCTCTTAACAAATACCAAAATTATTATTATTTAATATTGGCAGGGAATATGTCCGTTTGTTACATTGTACTCTCCCAAGCATTTAGTACAGTGCTTTACACACAGGAAGTGCCCAATAAATAAATATGAATGAATGAATGAATGGTCAAGCTGCGTAGTTATACCATCAACCCCTCACAGGACCAGACCCAAGGCTCTGAGCCAAAATCACTGAAGTTACACCCGGCTTGGGGAGCTCCCCTTTGGCCAGGAAACACAGGTGAAGGGAAAGGGGATGAAGCAGGTAACTACATATTGAAATTTCCTTTTGTTTTCATCTATGGACATGAAGGGAAATCGTCAAGTTTCAGTGCTTGAAGGTCTTGGCCCATCCCTAACTCTCTGGCCCTGGCATTATGTTTGTGGGATCTAATAATAATAATAATCAATCAATCATATTTATTGAGTGCTTACTGTGTGCAGAGCACTGTACTAAGCGCTTGGGAAGTACAAGTTGGCAACATATAGAGACAGTCCCTACCCAACAGTGGGCTCACAGTCTAAAAGATAATTGTAACAAAAATAATTTTAAAATGCTATTTGTAATTTATATTAATGTCTGCCTCCCCCTCTTGATTGTCAGGTCATTGTGGGCAGGGATTATGTCTGTTATGTTCTTGTGTTCTCCCAAACGCTTAGTACAGTGCTCTGCAAAGAGTAAGCGCTCAAGAAATAGACTGTAAGCTCTTTGTGGGCAGGAAACATGTCTATCAACTGTTATATTGTACTGTCCCAAGTGCGTAGTACAGTACTCTGCACACAGTAACTGCACAATTAATACGATCGATTGTGTGATTAAGAGCTTACTGTGTGCCAAACCCTGGGTCTAGGATCAATAAAAGCGGGCCATTTTGCAAGAGATGAATCCCAGTGGACAACTTGGATATTTGTGTGACTGGAGCAAGGGCGGCCCCCCCGCCAAATTTGGGGCACCTGTGGCGTTTACTAAATTATTTTTGCATGAAAATATAAGAACATCTGTAAAATGAGTAGTTCATTCCCTCCTACTTCGACTGCAAGGAACATTCATTCATTCAATCGTATTTATTGAGCGCTGTGTGCAGAGCACTGTACTAAGCGCTTGGGAAGTACAAGTTGGCAACATATAGAGACGGTCCCTACCCAACAACGGACTCACAGTCTAGCATGGCATAGCGCGGGCCTGGTAATCTGCAGGTCCTGGGTTCTAATCCTGGCTCCGCCACTTGTCTGCTATGTGACCTTGGGCCAGTCACTTCACTCCTCTGTGCCTCAGTTACCTCAACTGTAAAATGGGGATGAAGACTGTGAGCCCCCTGTGGGACAGGGACTGTGTCCAACCTGATTAGCTTATTCAGGCCTGGGAGTCAGAAGGTCATGAGTTCTAATTCTGCCTCCACCACTTATCTGCTGTGTGACCTTGGGAAGTCACTTCACTTTTCTGTGCCTCAGTTATCTCATCTGTAAAATGGGGATTGAGACTGTGAGCCCCACATGAGACAGGGACTGTGACCAAAACGATTTGCTTGTATTCCCACACCCCCAGTGCCTAGCACATAGTAAGCACTTAACAACTACCACAATTATTATTATTCAGTGCTGAGAACAGTGCTTGGTAAGCGCTTAACAAATAAAAATCATTATTATCTACCCAAGTGCTTAGAATAGTGTCTGGCACATACTAAGTGCTTAACAAATACTATTAAAAACATAACACAAAAACTGCAAGCCCCTTTTGGGACGGGGATTGTTTCTGGTCTGATTATTTTGTTATCTACCCCAGTCCTTAGTGCCTTGCTTGACACAAAGTAAGCACTTAACAAAAAACCACTTTTAGTAGTAGTAGTCGCCACAGCGCCGTTAACATTGGCATTCTGAAGCCTCGAGAAACCAAGACATCAATCCATTCGATTGCTGCAGCCGTGTCTTGGTCATGAAGAGACATGTCAGTGCTCGGCAGGCAGTGCCAGGCTGAAATGCCTTTTTGTTTGTGGTGAGTGTGCTGAAACTGGAGAAAGGTAGAGACTGACTTGGTCCATGTAGCGGGATAAAGCAGGGCCTGGCCCCTTTAGCATTCCTGGGTGACAAGACTGCCTCACCCAGACCATATCTGATCAACGAAGGTGAAGGAACCAGTAGACTGTTGCTCTAATTATAATTTTCGGTATTTGTTAACCGCACATACATACATACATAAATACAAGAAAATCAGGTTGGACAGTCCCTGACCCATACGGGGCTCAGAGTCTAAGGAGGAGGGAGAAAAGGTACTGAATTTCCATCGCACGGAGGAGGAAACCGAGGCACAAAGAAGTTAAGACACTGGCCCAAGATCACACAGCAGGCAAGCAGCGGAAGCAGGATTAGAACCCGTGACCTTTTGATTCCCAGGCCCAAGTTCTTTCAACATAAACCATCTCGCCTGCTTTTCTCGCTCTCTCTCTCGCTGAAGAGGAGTGGAGGGCAGGGAGAGGGAGAAGGAGGGAGAGAGAGACCCACCCTGCTCAAAAAAAGAAACCAAGGCCCTGATTTTGCTGTACAACTTCCCAGTCTCATCATCATCATCAATCGTATTTATTGAGCGCTTACTGTGTGCAGAGCACTGTACTAAGCGCTTGGGAAGTACAAGTTAGCAACCCACAGAGACAGTCCCTACCCATTCTCCTTTTCTACATGTGACAAGTGGAATGTGGTCACCAGATAATCAAAGCCTGGGGTCTGTTCCTTGCTTGGCCATGCACTCAGGGTTTACACACAAAAAATGATCCAGATAACTTGTTCCAAAAATCTCTCAACTCAATTTTTCAAGTGTTTCTGGCAGGATGTAGGTTTCTAGCCTAAATCACTGAGCCTCGGTTTTGTGGTTTGTAGGTTTTTTTTAAATTTTTACGGTATTTGTTAAGCACCTACTATGTGCCAGATGCTATTCTCAATGCTGGGCTAGATACAGGCTAATCAGGACAGAGTCCCTGTCCCATATATAGCTCACAGTCTTAAACCCCATTTTAGAGATGAGATAAGAGGCACAGAAATGAAGTGACTTGCCCAAGGTGTCACAGCAGACAAGTGGCAGAGCTAGGATTAGAATCCAGGTCTGTGCTCTAACCACTAAGCCGTACCGCTTCCCAATAACTGCTTCTCCAGTTACATACTAGAGTACGTGAGGATAAAGATGCCACCTGAATTCATTCATTCAATCGTATTTAGCACTTACTGTGTGCACAGCACTGTGCTAAGTGCTTGGGCAGTACAAGTCGGCAACATACAGAGACGGTCCCGAATGCACAGTAGTAAATGATGTCTCTTCCAATTTCCAGAATGGTAATCCATTGTCTACACTGTCACTTCACTTCTCGGTTACACTGAAAAAATCAGGGACTGGAAAACAGATTTCTGCTGCAGTCAGGCAAAAATCACGCATCCCAAACGACATTCTCAGATTCTTGGAACGGCTCGGAGGAAAGGCGCTATCTACTGCAAAGCCGTGGTGTGACTTAACACTCTGTTCGTCGTAGCTGTTTAGAACCTAGATGTCCCTGTTTTAACCCTCCATCTTCCTCTACACCTCTCTCCCCCCTTCCCCCCACTTTATTTCAGGACAAACGGGAGCGGGAAATAACTGGGCCAAGGGACATTACACCGAAGGCGCCGAGCTGGTCGATTCGGTGCTCGATGTCGTCAGAAAGGAGTGCGAACACTGTGACTGCCTGCAAGGCTTTCAGCTCACCCACTCCCTGGGAGGAGGAACGGGGTCCGGGATGGGAACGTTGCTCATCAGCAAAATCCGAGAAGAGTATCCCGACAGAATCATGAACACCTTTAGCGTCATGCCTTCGCCCAAGGTCTCGGACACCGTGGTGGAGCCTTACAACGCCACCCTGTCCGTCCACCAGCTGGTGGAAAACACAGACGAGACTTACTGCATCGATAACGAGGCTCTGTATGACATCTGCTTCCGCACCCTGAAGCTTACCACCCCCACCTACGGCGACCTGAACCACCTGGTGTCGGCCACGATGAGCGGAGTGACGACTTCGCTGAGGTTCCCAGGCCAGCTCAACGCCGACCTGCGCAAGCTGGCCGTCAACATGGTCCCCTTCCCCCGCCTCCACTTCTTCATGCCGGGCTTCGCCCCTTTGACGGCCAGAGGCAGCCAGCAGTACCGGGCCCTCACGGTGCCCGAGCTCACCCAGCAGATGTTCGACGCCAAGAACATGATGGCGGCCTGCGACCCTCGGCACGGACGTTACCTGACCGTGGCCACTGTCTTCCGGGGCCCGATGTCCATGAAGGAGGTGGACGAGCAGATGCTGGCCATCCAGAACAAGAACAGCAGCTACTTCGTCGAGTGGATCCCCAACAACGTCAAGGTGGCCGTCTGCGACATCCCACCCCGGGGCCTTAAGATGGCGTCCACCTTCATCGGCAACAGCACGGCCATCCAAGAGCTTTTCAAGCGCATCTCTGAGCAGTTCTCGGCCATGTTCAGGCGGAAGGCCTTTCTCCACTGGTTCACGGGAGAGGGGATGGACGAGATGGAATTCACAGAGGCAGAGAGCAACATGAATGACCTGGTTTCAGAGTATCAGCAGTACCAAGAAGCTACCGCCAATGACGGAGAGGAAACGTTTGAAGACGACGAGGAAGAGCTCGATGAGTAGAGAAATCCCCTCGGTCCTCCGATTAGATTGAATTAGAGAAATGGCTTACAGTATACAACCCCTCTCTTCCTGGGGCAGTTTGTAAGTACTTTTCTAACCCTGTAGAAGAGTAGCTCACAAGGAAGATAGTTGGAAAGGATTTGCTCTTTTCACCCTATTGTGACTAAGGAAAAAAAAAACACCCTTTGTGGTTGCACAGTGCTGAACACCTAATACCGAACTTTGGAACTAAATCTGTTCGTAATAAAAAGGGAAAATGGTTACTCTTCAGTTGTCTTTGTTATCAAATACTTATTTTAACAGAAGCCGTGGTTACAGAAGAGGAAACGGAACCCTAATGTCTGGGTAAAAACAATCACTGTACCTTAAATCGGTGGGGCATGGATATAATAACGATGGTATTTAAGCGCTTACTACGTGCGCTGTTCTAAGCGCTGGAGGTGATCAGGTTGTCCCACGTGGGGCTCAGTCAATCTCCATTCTATAGATGAGGGAACCGAGGCACAGAGAAGTTAAGTGACTCGCCCAAGGTCACACAGCTGACAAGTGGCAGAGCTGGGATTTGAACCCATGACCTCTGACTCCCAAGCCCGGGCTCTTTCCACTGAGCCAGTAAATGCTTCTAGTAGCTGGAACATCCCAAAACAAGTTGAAAAGGGAGATGAACTTGCCCTACAGCTATTCACTACATTTGGGGGTGATAGCTGATGGTTATTTTACTTAATGTTTTTGCATAATATATACCAGAACGATGGCCAAGGACATTCATGTTGTAGAAAATCTAGTGTAGAGAGCCCTGAAGGTTCCTCCAGCCCCTATGCTTCCTCCTTAATTCCTGTGGGAAATCAAGCACCCATTATTGATTGAATACGACTGAATGAATTATCAACCACTTAGAGCTGTATGTTGGGAAATGAGTAAAGCTGTGTAGGAGTTACTCTTTACCTGACTATAGACAATCTCAGCACTCAATCAGTCTGTGCCAGGCACTGTACTAAGCAGTTGCAAGAAATCTATAATAGAGTTAGACATGATCCCTGCCCTTAAGGAGCTTACAATCTAGTGGAACTTGAGAGTTCCCCAGGTGACCAGAAATTCCCGAGCTAGCTACTGGCCCTGGGCCAGAACACTAAGTGGGGTAATTGCCACTTGTTAATTCTGACAGCAACTCACCAGCCTCACTTTATTAATGGGCAGAGCATCTTTGCATTTTATTCCCAAATGGACAGACTGAAGTACAGGGAGGGAACTAAAATATCAAGGGCCCACCCAACTATATAAGTAAACCAAACAGAAACCAACAAGATAAAATAAGGATGCTCTCTCTAAGTATCTCCATTTTAGGGCAAATTTACTTAATTTGGACCCAATTTACTTAATGGTATTACACGGTTACTGTGTACGGAGCAGTATTTCAAGTTAGTGGGAGAGAATGCACACGCAGGTAGGAACTAGACATGGTTCCGGTGCCTCGGGGAGCATGAGCTAAGAGTGTAAGTGAGGAGAAGGGACTGGGGCCAGGCATCAAGAACGACAAAATGTTAAAACACAACAGGCAAAAACACAAGATAAAAACAAAATTAGGATGCTATGGCTAAGGGAGTGAAGTTGTAGGCTCTGAGTTCAGGGTACAACCACAGCCACCAGCCTTTCTGGAGTCCGTGGAGGCCTCATGCCATGGGTGCATATGGAAACAGTTTTTATCCTTGTCCTGGTGGGCGTAGAACAAGCTGGGAGTGGTGGGAAGGAAGGCAGCAACTACCCCAGTTGCTTTTCTCAGTGGCTCAGCCTTAACTAAAACAGAGGCATTGATGCACCTAACATCACATGTGTGTTAACTTTCAGGATCATGGGACCACTCAGCACGGATAGTCTTAAACATGAGTCAGAAACCCCAAGCCAAAGCTGGAAAGGATATTATTAATTCTGATTCATATCGATGCTCTTTTGTGGAGTTTACTTTGTAGCAAGTAGAAAAATGAGGGCTACTTTCTGACCAACACTCTCCAGGGTCTTGCTCTTAGTGCTTTGCACATAGTAAGCACTTAATAAATGCTATTATTATCATTATTATTTTATTAAAGCTTAATCACCTTTCTCACTAAAATGGCCAATCTCTTACACTGAACATATAACAATGAAAATAATAATAATGATGGTATTTGTTAAGCACTTACTATGTGCCAAGCACTGTTCTAAGCACTAGGGTAGATACAAGGTAATCAAATTATGTTGCCAACTGGCAATTATGTTGCCAGCTTCTACTTCCCAAGCGCTTAGTACAGTGCTCTGCACACAGTAAGCGCTCAATAAATACGACTGAATGAGTGAAAAGTTGTCCCACGTGGGGCTCACAGTCTTAATCCCCTTTTTACAGATGAGGTAACTGAGGCACAGAGAAGTTAAGTGCCTTGCCCAAAGTCACATAGCTGACAAGTAGCAGGGCTGGGATTAGAACCCATGACCTCTGACTCCCAAGCCTGTGCTCTTTCCACTAAGGCACACTGCTTCTCACCTTATTCTAGAGAATTCTTATTCTTATTCTATTCTAGACTCTTATTCTAGACTGTGAGCCCGCTGTTGGGTACGGACTGTCTCTATGTGTTGCCGACTTGTACTTCCCAAGCGCTTAGTACAGTGCTCTGCACACAGTAAGCGCTCAATAAATACGATTGATTGATTATTCCTCAGAGACAGCCCTCACCGACAGACTGCCACATTTTACCATCCCGTCCCTTTTCCTTGAAGAGCATCCTGGGAGACAACAAATAACAACCATGCTAAAAATCTCAGGTGAAGGGAATGCCAGTTAGAAAGCTGGGAAATACAGCACAGCCCTGGGACTCAGAAGATCCTGGGTTCCAATCCTGGTTCTGTCACTTATCTGTTGTGTGACCTTGGGCAAGTCACTTGACTTCTCCATGCCTCAGTTCCCTCATCTGTAAAATGGGAAGTAAGACTGTGAGCCTCATGTGGGACATGGACTGTGTCCAACCTGCTTAGCTTTTATCATCATCATCATCATCATCAATCGTATTTATTGAGCGCTTACTGTGTGCAGAGCACTGTACTAAGCGCTTGGGAAGAACAAGTTGGCAACATATAGAGACAGTCCCTACCAAACAGTGGGCTTTTATCTACCCCACTGCTTAGTACAGTGCCTGGCACACAGTAGGCACATAACAGCATGGCTCAGTGGAAAGAGCGTGGGCTTGGGAGTCAGAGGTCATGGATTCAAATCCCAGCTCTACCACTTTGTCAGCTGTGTGACTTTGGGCAAGGCACTTAACTTCTCTGAGCCTCAGTTCCCTCATCTGTAAAAGGAGGATTAAGACTGTGAGCCCCACGTGGGACAATCTGATCGCCTTTGTATCCTCCCCAGTGCTTAGAACAGTGCTTCGCACATACTAGGCACTTAGTATGATAACAAATGCCATCATTATTATTAAATACCGTTTTAAAAATAATCCCAGAGGTTTGATTTACTACGTTGCCTAGACTGTGCTCCTCCTTATGGTGAAAATGCATACTGCTACACTGTTAATGTCAAGCCAAGGAACGTCAACCAATTCACTTCTAAAAGAACGAACATTTCTAAAATGTTCTATCCATGTCATTAAAAATACCCAGGGTTTGGGATGGTATAATAATAATAATAATAATAATAATAATCATATTTGTTAAGCACTTCCTATGTGCCAAGCACTGTTTTAAGCACGAGGGGGGTGGGGGGGGTGTGTGTACAAGGTAATCAGGTTGTCCCATGGGGGGCTCACAGTCTTAATCCCCATTTTATAGATGAGGTAACAAGCACAGAGAAGTGAAGTGACTTGCCCAAAGTCACATTGCTGACAAATGGCAGAGCTGGGATTAGAACCCATGACCTCTGACTCCCAAGCCCGGGCTCTTTCCACTGAGCCGCGCTGCTTTTCATTTGTTTCAGGTCACTTTTCTTCCTTATTTCTAGGCATGCTGACTGCCCTTTCTGAAAATGACGACAAGGCATAATTTCATTGAAAACTATTAATGATACAATAGACTAAGATCTCTGATGAAGACTGATTAAACAACTGTGAAAGAAATTCAGGGCAAAAAGATCCCAGCAGCTCAGCTCTCTCTCCCTCCTTCTTTTACAGGCCAGCTAATGAATTTGGGACAAACAGGTTTAGACCTGATCAGGCCAAAACTTTGGAATATAACAATAGGAATAAGAGTTTGTTGTTTTCAAGTTGTTTGCCTTCTTTGGGCAGAGCAGATGCTTACAAGAGCTTAGCCTGAAGCTGCTCATGCTGTTTGAACTACTCTAAATCGAAAATGATCCCTGGTCTGAAGAAATGAAAAGACGCCTCTCTGCTACTTAGGTTCTCATGAGTTATTTCAGGTTCTTAGTGGTAAGATCCAAGATTGAAAATCACTTCCAACAAGGGACTAAAGAAACTCCATGTACAGATGTAACCAAAGGTCGCCTAGGAATTGGGCCAGGAGCAACTATATGTTTTATATCATCTCAGTACTGTAAAGCGCACTCAGCAAAAATAATTCCATTTTTTACATTCATCTGAAAGATCATCAGCGAGACAAAATATGCTTTCCACATTTAAATTTTCTAGGGAGCAACTTGTCCTAAAACAAGGAGCAAATCTCTGGGTTCGGAAAAGCAGAGTTTTGGATTTTACTGGTTTTGTCTCAAATAAGCCTTTATTTACATAGTACATTCACATTTTCCGTATCTTACAGCTCCCTGTAGAAAACCATTTGATTAAAACTTAAACAAATGATCTTGGTTTTATTTTTAAAACTAAGGTGATGATCGTTTTCCCCACATCGGGTTTCAAATTCACTTTGTGGCCAACTTGCCTTTGGCAGTTGAGAAGGGAAATTGGAAAAGATCACATGGAAGGGCGGAGAGAGTGAGAAAACTATCCCTGCCAAGCATTGGGAGTTTGTAAATTAATGATACCCTTGCGACACGCTCGGACCTGGGCTCCCCAAATGGAAAGAGAATTGGAGCTTGGCACGGTTCTAGGATGCGGGCTGGACTTCCCATGCAATTCTACCGAGAGCTCTGCCTGATCCCTCTGCAGTCAGTGCAAGTATTCCTCTGGGATCTGCGGATATCATCCTCAGGGTCAGTGACTTCTGAGGCTCTCTCTCAGGTTAGAAATGGCATCTTGCTTCCTCACAATTTCAAGTCCCTTTGGAGAAACAGTGGGTTCAGTCCAATATACGTGCTCCATTTGTATGAAAAAGCAACACTGAAATTCTGTGCAAATTCATTCAACACAAACCCCAAGCTAAAATGGCATCCCTCCTCCGATCTGCCTGGCGATCTTCTCGTCCGTGGGCTCCTCCTTCTCTTTTTCCCGATCTTTGTTCCAGTCTTTAAGGCCTTCTGGGAGAGATGTATCCTCATCCAAACTGCCCGTGCCTTCCACAAACTCCTCGTAGGTCGACTTTTCTGCAAAAGGCCTGGGACCCAGCAGCTCAATCATGTCACTCTTATCCAGAACTTCCTTCTCTAGTAATCGCAGGGCAACCTGAAATCGCAGGGAACACTGGGCATTAAACATAAGTACTCTGGAGCCTTTCCAAAGATCCCACCAAGATACAAGGTAAGCAGCAACAGATGCTTACTTATAGCACAGCACTAGACAGTGCCAATGGGAACCAAAGGACACGTTCAAATCAAAGGACAACTCTATATTCGGTAATATCCATTTATCCTAGGCTTCGCCATCATAAGACTGGACTGAAACTGAGCCCCTACCTAGAATTTCCAAACTTTCAACGTCTGATTTGGGAATTCTTTGGCTTTCCTCCAAAAAGTGCCTTTGCAGAGCACAGTGACCCCAGAAAGAGAGGGCCAGGTGCTTTCTCTACTAACTCAAATTTCCGTTCGCCCTCTGACACACCCATCTTAGTATCTGCTTCAGGTCTGTTGAATTCCCTTTTTCCTTTAAAAGATTAAAGCTATGGGTGGTGTCTATTAAAGCTTTGGGCAAGAGAAAATAAAAATACAAAAATAATTATTATGGTACTTAAGCGCTTACTATGTGCCAAACAGGGTTCTAAGTGCTGGGATAGATACATGCTAACCAGGTTGGACACAGTCTCTGTCCCACGTGGGGCTCGCGGTCTTAATCCCCAGTTTACAGATGAGGGAACTGAGGCCAAGAGAAGTGAAGTGACTTCCCAAGGTCAGGCAGCAGACAAGTGGCGGAACTGGAACCCAGGTCCTTCTGACTCCCATGCCTGTGCTCTATTCATTCAGGCATGCTGCAATATGTACATCCGTAGAGAGGAACACCTAAAGAAGAAGCATTCCAGCATGGAGCCGTACAACACTCATTCCCAACACATCCAGGACTCTGCCTCATAAGTCTCTGCAGACTTATGTGGACAGACAGCCTCCTAGATATGCTCATCAGTTTGTACATATCTGTAATTTTATTTCTTTGTATCGTTCATTCATTCAATCATATTTACTGAGCGCTTACTGTGTGCAGAGCACTGTACCAAGTGCTTGGAGGGTAGAATTTGGCAACAAATTGAAACAATCCCTACCCAACAACGGGCTCACAGTCTAGAAGGGAGAAGACAGACAACAGAACAAAGCAAAACAAGTAGACAGGCATCAACAGCATCAAGGTAAATAAACAGAATTATAGACACATACACATCATTAATAAAATGACTAGAATCATAAATATGTACATACATACACAAGTGCTGTGGGACGGGGAGGGGGGTAGAGCAGAGGGAGGGAGTCGGGGTGATGGGGAGGGGAAGAGGAGCAGAGAAAAGGGGGGGCTCAGTATGGAGAGGCCTCCTGGAGGAGGTGAGCTTTTAATAGGGCTTTGAAGGGGGGAAGTGTGCTTGTTTGGCGGATGTGAGGAGGGAGGGCATTCCAAGCCAGAGGTAGGACGTGGGTCAGGGGTCGACGGTGGGACTGGCAAGAACGAGGCACAGTGAGGAGGTTAGCAGCAGAGGAGCAGAGTGGGCGGGCCGGGCTGTAGAAGGAGAGAAAGGAGGTGAGGTAGGAGGGGGCGAGGTGAAGGAGAGCTTTGAACCTGAGAGTGAGGAGTTTTTGCTTGAGTTTTTGTATCCACGTCTGCCTTCCCCACTCTAGACTGTGAGCTCATTGTGGGGAGGGGGAATGTCACTGTTTACTGTTGTATTGTACTTTCCCAAGCAGTTAGTGCTCTGCACACAGTAAACACTCAAATACGAATGGATGAATGAGTGAATGAATACTGTCTCCCCCATTAAAATGTATGCCCAAGGGTAGAGATCTTTTATCCTTTTTGTAAGTTCTTCAGGCCTCCAGAGCTCAGCACAAGCAGACATTCAAATACTGTTGACTACTATTCTGATCTATTATCACTCAATCGACTGTATTTACTGAGCACTTACTATGTGCAGAGCACTGTACTAAGCCCTTGAGGGAGTGCAATGTAACAGAGCTGGTAGACATGCTTCCTGGCTTACAGTCTAGCAGGATGTTATCCAGATGTAACAGAACAAGACACTTTCCAAGAGACGAAACTAATTTTCCATCTTTGCTTGCAGAACTTTTCATACAAAGAAGCCATGGTTCTCTGTGCATCTCCACTCACCTTTTCCACGTCGGCTTTCTTCTCGGTAAGCAGAGTCATGGTTCTTTCATGAGCCTCGTTAATAAGTAGTCTCACTTCATCATCTATCAGCCTGGCTGTGGCTTCGCTGTATGGTTTCTCCAACACCATTTCCCCTTGCCGAGGGAGATCAAAGGAAATCTGTCCGACTTTTTCATTCATGCCAAACTGAACAATCTGGAAGAGAAGAAACAGGAGGTCAGTGATCTGTCTGCCTGCCGGTTCCAGCTTTTCACTGAATAGCAGCCGGATGCTATTTCACAAACTGCTGCTGGCCAACAGAATTTCCAATCCAGCCCAAGGTCTTTAGTAGCTCACCACACCAAATTAAACACAGGCACGTCACCATTCTTGAAAGACAGAAATCTTTTTAAAGCTACCCAAAGCACTTCGGATGCCAATGATTTCCAACTTCCCATTGGCTTTGCCACCTTTGAACTGACCGAGGCTCATAGGAGCCATGAATCAGCATAGTGACAAATTCAGGAAGGAAGAAACAATGCAGTTGCTAAGACAAACACCCCATATACTTGAGCTACCCGAGTGGGGAAAGGGACTGTGTCTGACCTGATTATCTTGTCTCTCTCCCAGAGCTTCCTTAGTACAGCGCTTATCATTATTATTATTGCTACTGTTGTATTTGTTAAGTGCTTACTATAAGTCAAGAACTGCTCTAAGCACTGGGATAGATACTAGTTAATATCAAGTTGGACTCAGTCCTTGTCCCACAAAGGGCTCACAGTCTAAGTATGAGGGAGAGCAGGGATTGAATCCCCGTTGTGCAGGCGGAGAAGCTGGGGCACAGAGAAGTTAGGTGGCTTGGCCAATGCCACACAGCAGAAACAAGTAGCAGACCTGGGATTAGAAGCCAGGTCCTCTGATTCCCAGGTCTGTGCTCTTTCCACTAGGCCACTCTGCTTGCACACAGTAAACAGTTAAATATAATTATTATTATTAGTATTATTAGCTTTCGACTCCACCTAATGGATGAGAAGATCAAGGAAAAAATCAAGACTAGTACTCCCTTCTTTGGGGCAAAAGTGTGTGCTAATTCTCAAAGTCTACAACTGGATCGCCCTAGTTCTCCATTGTAACACTCAGCTTCTAGGGCAGCTCACAGATCGCAAAGTTCACATACAATAAATACGACCGAATGAATGAAATGTGAGAGGAGGAGAAGCAGAACTTGTATAATACCTACCTGTGCATATGCACTTTGAGTTACCTTCCTCAAGTCATCTTGGGCCCCAGTTGTAATTCTTCCAAAGAAGATTTCTTCTGACACTCGGCCTCCCAAAGTCATACACATCCTATCCAGGAGTTGCTCTTTGGTATAAAGGTATTGTTCTTTGGGCAAATATTGGGCATAGCCTAGGCCTTTGCCACGCGGGATGATGGAAACCTGAAATGTCAGAAACAAAAGGCACACTGGGGAGTTCACTATTTAATCCAAGAATCAGTGCTGGAAGTAAATTGGAGTGGGCTGGAATCCAGCTTTGGTAAAAGAAAACTTCCAGAATGACCATTCCGGAATGAAAACCGTTTCACTGAGGGGGCGGCTCCACCTGCTACTTGGCCCGGGGAGGGGCTACAGGGGTCGGTCCTGCCTCCAAATTCCTACTGTCTCTCATCACCAGCAGTTGGAACTGGGAGCCTGAAGAGATGGAGTCAAGGTGGAGGTGCCCTCCCCTTCCCTCTCCCTTGCCTGTCAAGTGCTACGTGCCAGGCACGGTACTAAACCCTGGGGAAAATACGAGATAATCGGGTTGGACATGCTCCTTGTCCCACACAGGGCTCATAGTCTTAATCCCCATTTTACTGATAGGGTAACTGAGGGAAAGAGAATTGAAGTGACTTTTCCATGGTCACACAAGATAGGTGGCAGAGCCGGGATTAGAACCCAGGTCCACGCGCTTTCTACTAGGTCATGCTGCTTCTCTTCTGGCAAAATGTGGTCCCAGCCTAGGGACCCGTGGGGACGATTTTGTCCCTTCCCAGTGCGTGGGTGTGGGGGGAGAGACATGGGCAGACCCCATGCCTGACTGCCTCCCATTCTCCATGTAACACATTCTTGCCATTGTTGCTCGCTGCCATCCCAGTTAGAAAATGTTTTTACTTTTAGAACTGCTTCGAATGTATTATGATGGCAAACAGCTTTCTAAGTTTTCTCTGTAAATGTGGGAACACAATTTATTTCTTGGTCCTCTGATGCTGTAACAAGCCCCACGGCTGCAGCCAGCATGTTTTTTCGGTCGGCATGGTTCCTTTCCTATTTGCTAATGAGGCCAGGTTCTTCTTTAAGCTTATTCATTTGAACCTACAGTTATCAATGCAGAACAGGTGATTGTGTGAAAATGTTTTAACATCTCTGGGTCCACAGTGAAGAGGCCACATTATTGTGTGGTCTTTTCAAGGTGACGACACCCCAAATCCCCTCCCACTCTTGAGGCTGGCAGATTGGAAACCCCAGAGCCCATGTGAGATTAACTAATGAGAAAACTTCAGCATCTAAGATAGAACCTGACTACATCAATCAATCGTATTTATTGAGCGCTTACTATGTGCAGAGTATTGTACTAAGCGCTTGGGAAGTACAAGTTGGCAACATATAGAGGCAGTCAGTGGGCTCACAGTCTAGAAGGGGGAGACAGAGAACAAAACCAAACATATTAACAAAATAAAATAAATAGAATAGATATGTACAAGTAAAATAAATAAATATATAGAGTAACAAATATGTACAAACATATATACATATATACAGGTGCTGTGGGGAGGGGAAGGAGGTAAGACGGTGGGGGATGGAGAGGGGGACGAGGGGGAGAAGAAGGAGGGGGCTCAGTCTGGGAAGGCCTCCTAGTCTGCCTACATCACCATCAGATCACGTAATGGCAGGATTCAAATATACTATACCTCATTAAAAGAACCCCAATTTTTCCCATAATATCAAGACAAGCACTGACACACTGGATCATATCTATCATAACATGGTTTTGCCAACCCACGACAGACACAATCACATGCATGACTGCTGCAGCCCTTTATTTGTAACACTACAGGCAAGTTGCACAATTCTTCTACAGAGTTAGGGAAAACCTACCCATGGACTCCAAACAGCCAGGGTCCCAAATCCTCTGGGCAATGGCAGCCCAGACCTAGGAGCGTGGCTTTGGACTGAGAGAGAATATTTTACAAGCCTGGTGCTCCGAGAAAGGGCCATCTCAGGCTTCAGGTGACAAGTATCATCATTTGGACAAGGGATCTCTCTTTGAAGTTTGATCTGGTCTGGGAATGCCAAAAGGTCCTGGAGCCACTCTGGTCTGGGCCAGACCTTTTGGAATGTCTCCGATATTGGACCAGATGAGGGCAGGGCTAGGCTTGCTCAGAGGACTCCTGAGTGGCCCTCAAGACTAGGCTAGGCCAGGCTGGAAGTCTCCAGGACACATCACCTCAGTGATGGCCTCTCTGTGCAACTGGTGCCACTGTTGACTATACTGTAGAATGAATAGCCCCTTCTAGTTGCCAACCTCACTGTCCCTCTCTTCTCTGCCTCTGCATTTGGACCCCTTAAGAACTTGTCATTTATCCCACCCCCACAGCACTTAAGTATATATAGTCCTAGTCTCTTTTATTCCTCCCTCAAGGCTGTGAACTTCTCATGGGCAGGGAACGTGTCTGACAACTCTATTGTATTGTTCTTTCCCAAGTGCCTAGAACAGTGCTTAGTGTGCGCTTAATAAAAACTACTGATTGACTCACCAAAGACCATGAAGATTTGCTTTACCGACGAGCTTGGGATGCCAGTGATCTCTTTCCCTCTCTGCAGTCTTGCATAACCTCCACGTTAAGTGTGCCATCACCTCACACTTAACACATCCAAAACAGAACTCCTTATCATGCCACCCAAACCCTGTCCTTCCCAAGACTTTCCCATCACTGAAGGCGGCGCCATCATCCTTCTTGTCTCAAGTCCGTAACGTTAGCATTATCCTTTGCTCCTCTCTCATTCAACCCACATATTCAATCTATCACTAAGTCCTGTCGATCTGACCTTCACAACACTGCTAAAATCCACCCTTTCTTCTCCATCCAAACTGGTACCACGTTAATCCAAGCATTTATCCTATCCCTCCTTGATTACTGTATCAGCTTCCTTGCTGACCTCCCTACCTCCTGCCTCTCCCCACTCCAGTCCATACTTCACTCTGCTGCCTGAATCATTTTTCTACAAAAACGTTCTGTTCATCTTTCCCCACTCTTCAGGAACCTTCTGTGGTTTTCCATTCACCTCCACATCAAGCGGAAACTCCTTACCATTGGCTTTAAAGCACTACCACTTTGCCCCCTCCTACCTCACCTCGCTATTCTGCTACAACAACTCATCCCGCACATTTCATTCCTCTAATGGCAACCTACTCACTGTACCTTGATCCCTTCTACCTCATCACCCCCCCGGCATCCTACCTCTGGGCTGGAACCCCCTCCCTCTTCATATCCAACAGACAATTACACTCCCCCATCTCAAAGCCTTATTGAAGGCACATCTCCTCCAAAAGGCCTCCCCTGACTAAGCCCTCATTTCCTCTTCTCCTACACCCTTCTGCGTTGCCCTGATTTGCTCCCTTTCATCCTGCCCTTGGCCCCACAGCACTGATGCACATATCTGTAATTTATTTATTACATTAATACCTGCCTCCCACTCTAGACTGTAAGCTCATTGGGGATAGGGAATGTGTCTATTATACTGTTATATTGAACTCTCCCATGCCCTTAGTACAGTGCTCTGCACATAGTAAGTGTTCAGTAAACACGATTGATTGGTACAGGAATGGGAAAATTAGGGTTTTCCTAAAGACATTTCAAAGAGCTTCATTCTTGAGCTAGCTACAATCGCAATGCCTAATACTGTCAATTACAAATGAAGGTATTTACTGTCTCATGGTAAATCAGGAAACAACTCCCCACTCAACCTGGGGACCCAGAACTGCAGACATAAGCAAGGTACTATCCTGGTGGCTCTCCCTCTACTATGTGCCAGATATTTTATATATCTACTGTACCCAAATACAAAATGTTGTCCCTTCTTGAGCTGCTATTTTCAGTGTTTCATTTGCAATCTTCACGATGGCTCTATTCAGTTGTTGAAGAGTTCCCACGATAAAAAAGTTCCCCAAAATTGGTCCTTAACGTCCTTAAGTTTTACTGCAACTGAAGTCAGGGCACTTCCCAGTCTTTTTCAGGAAGAATTCCCAATTCTTCCCAGCTGGTCCTTATGTCTTGGATTTGTCTGCCCTACCATCTAAGCTGCTGCTCTCCCCCTCTAGACTGTAAGTTCGTTGTTTACAGTGGGTAGGAAATGTGTCTGTTTATTGTTGTATTGTACTCTCACAAGTGTTTAGTGCAATGCTCCGCACATAATAATTGCTCAATAAATACGACTGAATAAATGAGTGGTTTCCAGGTTCTCTGAATCCTCTTTCTGGGATTACATACTGCAGCAGTTCCAAAGGTTTCTCCTGCTTTCCCCAAAGCTCCAAGCCTCTTCCCTACCTTCCCAGGCCTTTATTTCAACTAGCTGTGCTAAACTTTTCAGAATGAAATTTCTTTTAATCTTCTGTCCAAGTAAGCCAGTGTAATACACGAGAGCCCTTAACATTTGAAAAGTGTTTTTACCTTTAAAAGTGGATCAGCATGTTCCAGATACCAGCCTGCAACTGCATGCCCTGCCTCGTGGTAGGCGACTGTCTTTTTCTCCTCTGGTTGCAGAACCTGAGTTTTCTTTTCCAAACCTTAAAATACAAATAAATAAAAATTAAAGAAACCCCACCAAACAAAACCTTGTTGAGCAAACCTGGCATGAAATAAAAAAAACACCCTGAGCTAAATGACTGGCTTTGTGGGACAATCATGTTATTTATCAAGAGTTGAAACGATACTGAAAAAAACAGAAACAGCAAAGCTACATCGAGGTCAAAATTTTTGAAACACATCTAATTCCTGTCCACAGCATATATAAAAATAACCTGGCACCACACAGAGGGCAATATAAGGCTAGAGTTAAGGAGGATAAGGCAGCATATCTACATTTTCATTTCATATGACATGCATATGGCAGAACTTGAGTGTATTCCCAAAGGGTTGGGGAACAGGAATTTATTTTCATAATTAAAGCGATATCAACCTTTTCCTCCTAGATTGTGGATGAATGAAGCTGAACAGTACAACTGTATGTTTCAGTGTACCTTCAGACCTCACTTTTTTGGAATCCAGGCCAAGTGGCTGCCCTTGTGGTTCCCCCGTAAAATCCCTTTCGAAAGTCTTGGACACTATTTTTTTTATACCCACACTCCTCTGTTCACTTAGGGCAGACAGCCTAGAGGGCTGTGAGTATAAAATCTGAGCCCACACTGACCAACTTTCAGAGACCAAAGTATTACCATAATCATCATGAATATCATTTACTTAGTGCCACTCTGCTGCAGGACACTTGGCCTCTCCTTGGGCAGTGCTCCTCCTTCTTTCCTTTTTTTTATGGTATTTGTTAAGCACTTACTCTGTGCTAGGCACTGTATGAAGCGCTGGGGTAAATACAAGCTAATCAGGTAGGACAGAATCCCTTGTCCCACACAGCGCTGTCTTAATCCCCACTTTACAGATGAGGTAACTGAGGCACAGATGTGAAGTGCCTTGCCCAAGGTCACACAGCAGACAATCAATCAATCATATTTATTGAGCGCTTACTGTGTGCAGAGCACTGTACTAGGCGTTTGGGAAGTACAAGTTGGCAACATATAGAGACCGTCCCTACCCAACAGTGGGCTCACAGTCTAGACAGTCTAGTCAGACAAGTGGCGGAGCCGGAATTAGAACCTGGATCCTTCTGACTCCCAGGGCTGTGGTCTTTTTTCTGCTCCCTTACCTCCGATCACTCGCTCAATTGCCTGCTCGAAGTGTGTCTGACATATGGAGTCTGAAAGGTGCCGGGCGGCAATCAAGGCAGCTTCATTACAGACGTTAGCAATATCAGCTCCTGGAAAATGAAGATGGAGGGTAGATAACGCCTCAGCTCTAAAACATCATCAAAACATTTGGAAAGGGCTAGCGTGGTGCTTGGGACACAGTGAGGACTCAAAAATCAGTGGTATCTGTGCACCTTAATGCCTGAACTTTCAGCTCAAGGATAATGCTATTCATAGGACTGATCCTCCATCCACCCAGGCTGCCCACCTAGGGTGTGTGCCACCCACCTGCTCATTTCCTTGGGACCCATGCAAGATCTTGCACTTGGCTATTTTCCTTCTTCAACTTTCCCCTTTGCTCAGATATGTGCAGGAATGAGTTGGGTTGACAACAGAGATCCATTTTAAAAAATCAGTATTCTCTGAAGGTTCAATAAAACAATCTTCCTCTGGGTGGAGAAATGCGAACACGCCAAGATTTTCCAGTTTCACTCCTTCCTGAACAAAGCCTTCTCTCAACTTCAAGAGTTCAACCTTTACTTTAAAAATGTCTTGGTCACAAAGGGAGATCCAAAGTGGGAAGATGAGTAACCTACAGCCCATGCAATTGGCCCAGTCTGAGAGATGTTTACGAATCATTCACGATTTATGTTTCTACTCACCTGAAAACCCTGGAGTTAGGGAAGCCAGTTTTCTTGCCAATTTCTCTTTATCTAGGTCGATTTCTAGTTTCAGGGGTCTGAGATGAACTTTGAAGATAGATGCTCTTCCCTTAATATCTGGGGGGCCTATACAAAGTTTAGAAAAGACATTTTAGCCTGCAAAGATTACAGACAAAACTCCGCTACACATTTGGCAGCACACGAAGAAAACAATCTTACCGATGTAGATCTGCCTGTCAAAGCGGCCGGGCCTCATCAGTGCAGGATCTAAGATATCAGGCCTATTGGTGCCTGCCAAAATGACTACATTTGTCGTGGTGTTAAAACCTGCAAAAATAGCATAGGTTTACAACCATTATTAAAAACCAGCAGGAAATGAATGCATAATAATAACAATAATAATAATGGTGGCATTTATTAAGTGCTTACTATGTGCAAAGCACTGTTCTAAGCGCTGGAGAGTTTACAAGGTGATCAGGTTGTCCTACGTGGGGCTCACAGTCTTAATCCCCATTTTCCAGATGAGGTAACTGAGGCACAGAGAAGTTAAATGACTTGCCCAAAGTCGCACAGCTGAGTGGCGGAGCTGGGATTTGAACCCATGACCTCTGACTCCAAAGCCCGTGCTCTTTCCACGGAGACACGCTGCTTCTCACATGAGTAACCATGAATGCATGAGTAACCAATCTGACCCAAGATTAGCTTTCTAACCTGCTATCTTGGGAAGTCAAAGTATTTGAGGATAATAAAAAAAGGTTTTTGTAGATGACTTATAATGGCATGAAAAGCATTTCTCCATGAGATGTTATTTTCTAATACATTCCGGATAGCCTGCGCTTCTACAAGTTTCCTTAATGATCAGTCCTTCTTCCTGAACAACAGTGTGATCTAGTGGAAAGAGCACAGGCCTGAGAGGCAGAAGGACCTGAATCTAATCCAGGCTCTGCTACTTGTCTGCTGTGTGACTTTGGACAAGTCCCTTAACTTCTCTATGCCTCAGTTATCTCTTCTGTAAAATAGGGGTTATGACTGTGAGCACCATGTAGAACACGGACTGTGTCCAACTTGATTAGCTTGTACCTACCCCAGTGCTCAGTATAGTCCCTGGCACATAGTAAGCGCTTAACAAATATTATTTTTAAAAACCCACAACACCACGGGGTTTAGCTTTCTGTTATTTCCGCAAATAGGAAGGGTTAGATTGAGGGAATCAATCAATCAATCGTATTTATTGAGCGCTTACTGTGTGCAGAGCACTGTACTAAGCACTTGGGAAGTACAAGTTGGCAACATATAGAGACAGTCCCTACCCAACAGTGGGCTCACAGTCTAAAAGGGGGAGACAGAGAACAAAACCAAACATACTAACAAAATAAAATAAATAGAATAGATATGTACAAATAAAATAAATAAATAGAGTAATAGAGAATCAGGCAAGATGCACTGGAAAGGTAAAAGGAAGAAAGCAGAAAAAATCAAAGAGAGGATCAAGCAGCAGAGGTCAGGGCAACAGATGTCAGGCTAACTACAGCAAGACAGGGGAAAAAATAGGAGTTGGGCAAAGGGGTGATTCAAGAAAAATAGTACAGTTCATCCTGACATTGAAGCAGTGTGGCCTAGTGGAAAGAGCCTAGTTCTAGGAACTGGAGACCTGGGTTCTAATCCTGGCTCTGCCACTTGCCTGCTGTGTGACTCTGGCCATGTCATGACTTTTTTTTTTCCAAATGTTATTTGTTAAACACTATATGCCATACACTGTACTAGGCACTGACGTAGATACAAGCTAATCAGGTCAGACACAGCACATATCCCAGATGGGGCTCACAGAAGTAATCCCCGTTTCACGACCTTCTGTTCTCGATCTACACGCACTCCCTTGGTGACCTCATTCGCTCTCACAGCTTCAACTATCATCTCTACGCTGATGACACCCAGATCTACATCTCTGCCCCTGTTCTCTCCCCCTCTCTCCAGGCTCGCATCTCCTCCTGCCTTCAGGACATCTCCATCTGGATGTCTGCCCATCACCTAAAACTCAACATGTCCAAGACTGAACTCCTTGTCTTCCCTCCCAAACCCTGCCCTCTCCCTGACTTTCCCATCTCTGTTGACGGCACTACTATCCTTCCCATCTCACAAGCCCGCAACCTTGGTGTCTTCCTCGACTCCGCTCTCTCATTCACCCCTCACATCCAAGCCGTCACCAAAACCTGCTGGTCTCAGCTCCACAACATAAGATCCGCCCTTTCGTCTCCATCCATACCGCTACCCTGCTCGTTCAAGCTCTCATCCTATCCTGTCTGGACTACTGCATCAGCCTTCTCTCTGATCTCCCATCCTCGTGTCTCTCCCCACTTCAATCCATACTTCATGCCGCTGCCCGGATTGTCTTTGTCCAGAAACGCTCTGGGCATGTTACTCCCCTTCTCAAAAATCTCCAGTGGCTATCAATCAATCTGCACATCAGGCAGAAACTCCTCACCCTGGGCTTCAAGGCTGTCCATCCCCTCGCCCCCTCCTACCTCACCTCCCTTCTCTCCTTCTCCAGCTCAGCCCGCACCCTCCGCTCCTCCGCTGCTGATCTCCTCACTGTACCTCGTTCTCGCCTGTCCCGCCATCGACCCCCGGCCCACGTCATCCCCCGGGCCTGGAATGCCCTCCCTCTGCCCATCCGCCAAACTAGCTCTCTTCCTCCCTTCAAGGCCCTACTGAGAGCTCACCTCCTCCAGGAGGCCTTCCCAGACTGAGCCCCTTCCTTCCTCTCCCCCTTGGTCCCCTCTCCATCCCCATCTTACCTCCTTCCCTTCCCCACAGCACCTGTATATATGTATATATGTTTGTACATATTTATTACTCTATTTATTTATTTTACTTGTACATATCTATCCTATTTATTTTATTTTGTTAGTATGTTTGGTTTTGTTCTGTCTCCCCCTTTTAGACTGTGAGCCCACTGTTGGGTAGGGACTGTCTCTATATGTTGCCAACTTGTACTTCCCAAGCGCTTAGTACAGTGCTCTGCACAAAGTAAGCGCTCAATAAATACGATTGATTGATTGATTGACCTCTGAGGTAACTGAGGCACAGAGAAGTGACTTGCCCAAGGTCACACAGCAGACAGGAGGTGGAGCCGGGATTAGAATCCACATCCTTCTGAGTCCCAGGCACATGCTCTATCCGTTAGGCCAAGCCGCTTCCCTGAGCCTCAGTTTCCTCAACTGAAAATGAGGATTCAATACCTGTTCTCCCTCCCGCAAAGACGGCAAGCCCCATGAGGGACAGGAACTGTGCGTGGTCTAAATGACCCCCACCTTCAAAGCCCACCTAAAATCACATCTCCTCCAAGAGGTCTTCCCGGACTAAGGCTTCAATTTCACCCTCCCGTGTGCATCACCTCTGCCGTTGGACCTGTATCCCCTAAATATTTGCTATTCACCCTTACCCTCAGCCCCACAGCACCAATGCACATATTCTGTCACTCACTCATTTTCTCTATTGGTAATTTATTTTCATGTCCATCTTCCCCTCTAATCTACTACACATTTTGTGGGTGGGAATGGTACCTACTAACTCAATCAATCAATCAATCAATCAATCAATCGTACTTATTGAGTGCTTACTGCATGCAGAGCACTGTACTAAGCACTTGGGAAGTACAAGTTGCCAACATATAGAGACAGTCCATTCCCAACAGTGGGCTCACAGTCTAGAAGGGGGAGACAGAGAACAAAACCAAACATATTAACAAAATAGAATAGATATGTACAAGTAAAATAAATAAATAAATAGAGTGATAAATACGCACAAATATATATACATATATACAGGTGCTGTGGGGAAGGGAAGGAGGTAAGACGGGGGGATGGAGAGGGGGATGAGGGGGAGAGGAAGGAGGGGGCTCAGTTCTGGGAACTCCACTGTATTAATCAATCAATCAATCATATTTATTGAGCGCTTACTGTGTGCAGAGCACTGTACTAAGCGCTTGGGAAGTACAAGTTGGCAACATATAGAGACAGTCCCTACCCAACAGTGGGCTCACTGTTGAGAAGGGGGAGACAGAGAACAAAACCAAACATATTAACAAAATAAAATAAATAGAATAGATATGTACAAGTAAAGTAAATAAATCAATAGAGTAATAAATATGTACAAACATATATACATATATACAGGTGTTGTGGGGAAGGGAAGGAGGTAAGACGGGGGGATGGAGAGGGGGATGAGGGGGAGAGGAAGGAGGGGGCTCAGGTATGGGAACTCCATTGTATTAATCAATCAATCAATCGTATTTATTGAGCACTTACTGTGTGCAGAGCACTTGGGAAGTACAAGTTGGCAACATATAGAGACAGTCCCTACCCAACAGTGGGCTCACAGTCTAGAAGGGGGAGACAGAGAACAAAACCAAACATATTCACAAAATAAAATAAATACAATAGATATGTACAAGTCAAATAAATAGAGTAATAAATATTTACAAAAATATACATATATACAGGTGCTGTGGGGAAGGGAAGGAGGTAAGATGGGGGGGGGGATGGAGAGGGGGGCGAGTATACTATTACACTCTTCCAAGCATTTAGTATAATGTTCTGCACTTGATAGACACTCAAACACCACTGACTGGTATTTTTCAGTGCTTCGAACAGTGCTTGGCACCTAGGAATTATTATTAGCAATGAGCCTTCAGTATGTAGTCAGTCAATCATATTTACTGAGTGCTTCCAGTGTGCAGAGCACTGTACTAAGCGCTTGGGAGAGTAGGTAGGCATCATTCTGACCTACTCTTATCCACGGCTGATGACGATTTGAAGCCAGATCAGCATACATGAAAAAATGTAATTGTCCGATGAAGCCAAGCGGATAGGCTCAATAGGTTGATCGTGTGCCTTTACCAAACAAACATGAAGAAACGGAACCCTTCTACCACACTGTATATGGAAGGGGCTGTTCCACATACTGGAGTTGGGGGAGGGCAACGGTGGCTACATCAGGTGTAGTGGGAATGAACTTCCTCCCTTCAAGGCCCTACTGAGAGCTCACCTCCTCCAGGATGCCTTCCCAGACTGAGCCCCCTCCTTCCTCTCCCCCTCGTCCCCCTCTCCATCTCTCCCGTCTTACCTCCTTCCCTTCCCCACAGCACCTGTATAGATGTATATATGTTTGTACATATTTATTACTCTATTTCTTTATTTTACTTGTACATATCTATTGTATTTTATTTTGTTAATATGTTTGGTTTTGTTCTCTGTCTCCCCCTTCTAGACTGTGATCCCACTGTTGGGTAGGGACTGTCTCTACATGTTGCCAACTTGGACTTCCCAAGCGCTTAGTACAGTGCTCTGCACACAGTAAGTGCTCAATAAATACGATTGATTGATTGATTGATTGAACAAAGACCTGAAACACCAAGCCTACCAAGATGTGGCACTGGGCAAGGAGGCCCAGATCGTGCCAATCTTCTGTTCAGAGAAGCAGCGTGGCGTAGTGGATAGAGCCCGGGCCTGCGAGTCAAGTTGTCCCATGAGGGGCTCACAGTCTTCATCCCCACTTGACAGATGAGGGAACTGAGGCCCAGAGAAGTGACTTGCCCAAGGTCACACAGCTGACAAGTGGCGGAGCCGGGATTCAAACCCACGGCCTCTGACTCCAAAGCCCGGGCTCTTTCCCCTGAGCCACGCTGCTTCCCAATACTTCCCAAGCGCTTAGTCCAGTGCTGTGCACACAGAAAGCGCTCAATAAATACGACTGAACGAATGAATGAATTTATCTATTTTGATGGTATTGATGCCTGTCTACTTGTTTTGTTTTGTTGTCTGTCTCCCCGCTTCTAGCCTGTGAGCCCGTTGTTGGGTAGGGACCGTCTCTATCTGTTGCTAATTTGTACTTCCCAAGCGCTTAGTCCAGTGCTCTGCACACAGTAAGCGCTCAATAAATACAATTGAACGAATGAATGATTTATCTATTTTGATGGTACTGACGCCTGTCTACTTGTTTTGTTTTGTCGTCCGTCTCCCCACTTCTAGACTGTGAGCCCGCTGTTGGGTAGGGACCGTCTCTATCTGCTGCCAATTTGTACTTCCCAAGCACTTAGTACAGTGCTCTGTACACAGTAAGCGCTCAATAAATACGATTGAATGAATGAATGAGTCAGAAGGTCACGGGTTCTAATCTAGGCTCAGCCACGTGTCTGCTGTGTGACCTTGGGCAAGTCACTTCACTTCTCGGGGCCTCAGTTACCTCATCCGTAAAATGGAGATTGAGACTATGGGCCCCACATGGGACAGGGACTGTGCCCCACCTGGTTTGCTTGCATCCACCCCAGAGCTTAGTCCAGTGCCTGGAACATAGTACGTGCTTAACATATACTATTACAATTATTGCTCTCGCACCCATGCTTCTCCCCATAAAATGATCAGGGTGATAAATGGCATGAACATGTCTGTGCAAAACATAAACTTGTCTCGCAAAGGCAGATTGATACCTAATGTGAATTTTGCTGATATCCAAAATCTCCAAGTGGAAGTCTTTTCCTATATACACAAAAAGGATGTACACTAAATATCTTCCAAAGAGTCACTCATAGCAAAGGATAACGTCTAGGCTCATAACAAAATAAAGGCAAAATTGGCTCTCTTTTAAAAACAGTTTAGTTGAGGATTCAGATTCTTTGCTTTGCACATAGTAAGCGCTTAACAAATACCAATATTATTATTATTTGGACACTGGCTTCAGTGGCAGACAGAACAGTCACGAGTTTTAGCAATTTTTCTGCATCAAGTTAGCAGCTGGCCTCTTTTCCAGTCTCACCCACAGCTTCTAGCTCAGCAGTAAATTATGGAAGGTTAGCAATAGCCTACTAGAAGGGAGAGCTGGATAGATTTCACGGATGGATACAAGATTGATTCAAAGTTATATTAAAAATTACTTGACTCATTTAATCTTTTTATAAGCTGCAGTTTCAAAGAAAAAAAATTATCTGAATCCTTACCATCCATTTCTACAAGCAGTTGGTTGAGTGTGTTCTCCTGTTCACTTTGCCCTCCAAAGTTGCCTCGCCCTCTTTTCCTTCCCACTGCGTCTATTTCATCAATGAAGAGAATGCAAGGGGCATTTTTACGAGCAAGAGAAAATAAGTCTCGGACCTTAACGAGAGAACAGAAAGTATGAGCGAATGAAGATAGCAGAACCATATTACCCTGTCTTGACTTTTTAAAATCAGAACATGGGCAATCAAGTCTAATGACATGCACAGAAGTTTACCGTTCCAGTTCTAAACACTAATAAATGTTTCAAGTTGTACTTTCTCCAAATGCAAAAAAAAAAAAGGAACACTATATTGCAACAACTCTGTTTTATGGCCAGAGATGCAGGAAAAGATTTGCTTTTCTCACTATGTAACCCTATCCTTTTCATTAACAGCAAAAAAGATCACAATTTCATTTTGTATTGACAAAAGAAATACCCGATTTGGGCAGTGGAATTTACTTTAAAGTCCATGGGCAATCAAGTCTAATGACATGCACAGAAGTTTACCGTTCCAGTTTAAAACACTAATAAATGTTTCAAGTTATACTTTCGCCTAATGCAAAAAAAAAAAAAAGGAAGACTATATTGCAACAACTCTGTTTTAATGGCCAGAGATGCTGGAAAAGATTTGCTTTTCTCACTGTGTAACCCTATCCTTTTCATTAACGGCAAAAAAGATCACAATTTCCTTTTGTACTGACACAAGAAATACCCGATTTGAGCACAGTGGAATTTAAAGTCCATGTCAATCAATCAATGGTATTTACTGTGCTGTACTTTATGCAGAGGGCACTGTAATGAGTGCTGGGAGAGTACAATACAAGAGAGTTTGTAGACATTCCCTACCCACAATGAGCTACAATCTAAAGGAGAAACAGACATTAACATAAATCTTAATGTGCTAAGGGGCTAAAAGTGAAGTGAATACCAAATGTCCAAAGGGTAAAGATGTAGGTGCACAGAAGGCCCCAAGAGGAGAGGGAGTCAGGGATAAGAGGGCTTAATTGCGGAAGACTACTATATTTGAATGTTAAAATAACAGAATAAGTCCAATCCTGTACTGAAAGACCTAATAAGCCACAAGTTTGATTATTCTTTAAGGTGTCTTCTTCTGTGAATGAAAAATATTTAGGCATAAGAAGTATAACTTTTTGCAATTTTTGTTCTTAATACAATGGCAAATGCGCACAACAGTCCCTGAATGCCAATTCCATACACTGTAAATGAGGGCTCATGCATTATGACTGAACTGGGCTCAGGCCTGATCTGATACATATGGGCAGGCACCAGTCCATCACCTGGGTTTGAACTTTCATTCTCCTACCAATTTACCTAATTTTGGGGAAGATTTCATAAATGAATATATATACTTCAGTTTCCCTTCTGTCACAGGACAAATACCTTCCCTTAACTGAACTGACCATATAACATAAAAACTGTTATAATTGCTTATATATATATTTGCTTAGAAAGTGGAAAGGCTTAACATTTTCTCTACTAGACATGTCAGCTTTCTATGCTGCATTAGGTCTGAGGACAAATGAAGTGCAATTTTTATAGCCGTTAATTAATCAGTCAATGATATTTCAGGGATTTCTGGGTACAGAACCCTATACTAAATGCTTGGGAGAGTACATTACAATGGAGTTGGTAAACATAATCTGTGTCCCCAAGGAGCTTACGATCATAAGGACTTGTTTCAGGTTTTTAGTTTTTTTTACGTCAAAAGGAATAAAGTCCCTAAAGAGAATAGACACAATTTTTCTTACATCCAAACACCAAACTACAGTTTACCATCATCATCATCAATCGTATTTATTGAGCGCTTACTGTGTGCAGAGCACTGTACTAAGCGCTTGGGAAGTACAAGTTGGCAACATATAGAGACAGTCCCTACCCAACAGTGGGCTCACAGTCTAAAAATCAGTTTACGTGAGGCGTTCTGTACTCTCTTGAAAATTATGATCTAAACAGAAGCATTAATGCTACAAATATGCCTGGGATGTTCCTTTTTATGCTGAATTCCAGCCAACTTTAAGATATTAGCCTAGAAGAGACCCTGTCTCAGGGCTCACAGTCTCCATCCCCATTTTCCAGATGAGGTCACTGAGGCCCAGAGAAGTGAAGCAACTTGCCCAAGGTCCCACAGCCGACAAGCGGCAGAATCAGGATTAGAACCCGAGTCCCTCTGTCTCCCAGGCCCGTGTTCGATCCACTCAGCCATGTTGCTTGTCCGGTTGAGGAAACTGAGGCACGGAGGAGTTAAATGACTTGTCCAGGGCCTCTCCGTGTGGTGTTGGTCCTGAGCTTATTTGGTTTATATGTTTTGTTTTGTTGTCTGTCGCCCCCTTCTAGACCGTGAGCTCGCTGTTGGGTAGGGACTGTCTCTATATGTTGCAAACTTGTACTTCCCAAGCGCTTAGTACAGTGCTCTGCACACAGCAAGTGCTCAATAAATACGATTGATTGAATGAATGAATGAATGAACAACCACTTATTCAACAGACCTTAGAGTTTCATGCCGGTTGGTAATGAGGGAGAAAAGCTGCAGGGGTTTGCTGTAGCATTAGATTATACACTCTTTGAGGGCAGGCACTATCTCAAGTTCACTGCCCTGCACAGTTAGTAGTGACAGTATTTATTAAGTGCTTTCTACATGCAGGGCACTGTAATAAACGTGGCATTTGTTAAACGATATGTGTCGAGCAGCGTTCTAAGCACTGGTGTAGATACATTCTAATCAGATCGGACAAAGTTTCGGTCCAACTTGGGGATCACAGTACGAGGGAGAGGAAGGATCGAATCTCCATTCTTCAGGAAACAGACACAGAGAAGGCAAGTAGCAGAGCCGTGACTAGAACCCAGGTCCTGTGACTCCAGACCTGGGCTCTTTCAGCAAGGCCAGCCGCTTCCCTCTGCTAAGCTCAATAAATGCTACTGCACTCACGCCTCACCTCCTGTTTAAAGCTAGCACCTAAAACTCATGGGACTTCGAGAACAGACTATTTTCAAGTTAAGGAAATCCTCCTGATCTTCAAAATGTCTCTAAACCCACAGACCCTTCAACATCAGAACCGAGCCAAAGACTTACCCTAGCTGGACCCACGCCGACAAACATCTCCAAGAACTCCGAGCCGTTGACTGTAATGAAAGGGACATTAGCCTCTCCCGCGGTAGCTTTAGCCAGTAGTGTTTTTCCAGTGCCCGGGGGGCCGGTCAGGATGGCACCCTTCAAGACGAAAGAGAAATCCAATAAACCTCATACAAAATGAATACCTGCTACGATTAAACGCCTTATAAGTCAAAAGCAAAACAGTTTTTCTCCATTAAACTGAGTAACATCAAAAAATCATTTCAGGCTTGTTATGGGAGAAAAAATAAATAATAAGCCTGCAGGAATGATTGTCACAGAGTGGTCAGAGAAAGAATAGGGAGGTAAACAATACAATGTTAAAGTACTTTGTAACCATCTCTCTAATAATATATTGTCCCTAGAGCATTAGAAAGTTAGTCTTATCTTCCTCATAATTTAGTCTATGAATTCCTCCTTTTCACTTATTTTAACCAAGTGCCTTTCCTTCAGCTTCAGCTTAAATGTCTTGCTTCTAAATACAAACAAAAAAACCCCTCCCAAAAAAACATTTTTTTAATAAATTATTTTAATCTTCCACTTTCTCCTTTTGAAATATTTTACAAGGTTACAATGAGGGAGAAAAAAAATCAGTCTAACTGGCCTCAAGTAGTTTACAATTTAATATCAAGAGTAGGCTTTATTTTTTCGAAATAAACACAGACAAAACTTAAAAGATTTTTAAAATATAGTACTATGGAAAGACTACTTGTGGAAAAAAATTACAGTTGTAATAAATGCTGCAGCAGTCAGTATCCAGGCTCTAAAGGTGCTTGGGCAAAACTGATGGTACAATATAAAATACACCTGTACTCTTGATCATTTTTCCAAAACATGCTATCTAAATAATTACATAATCAATGTGACAAATTTATATAAAGCGTTCTTCACAGTTGACGTCACCAGTGTAAACAATAAATCGTTCAGGGTAAATGAAGACTTAGCCAGAGTTTATGACTGGGACCCAAGTATTTCCCAAATCAGTGTTTATCGTCACAATGATTCCAGCAATGATTTTTGAATCTCCACATAGAAAACATTCTTGAACACCTTACCTTGGGAATTTTCGCTCCCAGATCCTGGTACTGCTTTGGGTTTTTCAGGAAATTAACGAATTCCATTATCTCTAATTTGGCCTCCTCACAGCCGGCTACATCTTTGAACTTCACATCAATTTCATCTCTCAGGACCTTGGCAGTAGTTTCTCCTACACTAAAGAGTCCACCCATTCCCCGGCCTGTTCGACCCATACCAGCAGGTCCTCTTCTTAGTGTGTACAATAAAAAGCCAATTATGAGAACTGTAGGGAACAGGCTCAGCAGGAATGAACTGTGGGAAAACAACATATAATAATATTAATTTTCTGAAAGATTCTCTGCTTGTCTTTGGATTTTAAAACTGCATGAGATGGGCTTTTCTGGCTTTCGGATAGCTGCTCGAGACATGATTTTTACACACTTTATAGGAGAAAAGGAGCTCTTGCATTTTTAATTTAAAGGAATCAAAATGCCATAGGAACTTTGAGTTGCACTACAGCTCCATCTCAAAAGATGGAGAAAGTAAAATCTTCTTTTAAACTGGATGGTGACTACTGCTTACACCACTCCTCAACCCCACATACTTATACACAATGAAATCTAGATTTTGAAACAGCGTTTCTATAAAGGATACTTGGGTTTCAAAAAGATATATTTCAAGATATCCATATAACTTGCATTTCCATTGTCAGTTTTAAAGGAAAAAGTAAGAAATCTGTGAGGAGGCAGGTGGGAGAACTGAAAATTGAAAATCCACAATTTCTCCAGTGCTGGTTAGAGTGCAAGAGTGAAAATTTCCTCTCCCTTACTGTGAAGTCCTAAAGAAACACCTGAATGTTTAGATGAGCCCGACAATGCTGTTCCCAACACAATCAATCAATCAATTGTATTTATTGAGTGCTTACTATGTGCAGAGCACTGTACTAAGCGCTTGGGAAGTACAAATTGGCAACACATAGAGACAGTCCCTACCCAACAGTGGGCTCACAGTCTAAAAGGGGGAGACAGAGAACAGAACCAAACATAACAACAAAATAAAATAAATAGGATAGAAATGTACAAGTAAAATAAATAAGTAGAGTAATAAATATGTACACAAATAAATAAACAATAAATATGTACACAACTACAAAATAAATAAATAAGTAAATAGAGTAATAAATATGTACACAAATAAATAAACAATAAATATGTACACAACTACATTTTGCATTCTCTATTACATCAATTACCAACACCACTTTGTAGAATATGGTTCCCTTTCACGTACGAATTCAAAATGAATACTTCCTATAAATCATTCATCAGCCTTTAGATATCAGTATTTAAGACATCAACTAGGGACTCGGAGGTGAAAGAATGTGAATGCCCACACTACTAGCCACCTCAGAGCAAATTCAGGCAAGTTCATTATATGTTTACAAATGAATGAATATAAAATCCATTGTAGGTGAGACTCTCATTCATTCAATCATATTTACTGAGCGCTGACTGTGTGCAGAGCACTGTACTAAGAGCTTGGGAGAGTACAATATAACAGTAAACAGGCACATTCCCTGCCCACAACGAGCTTACTAGTGCAGCTATACTTAAGGTGACCAGACTTCTTGGCATTTACTTATGTTGTCGAGCCGTTTCTGACCCACAGCGACGCCATGGACACATCTACATGTTTTGTTTTGTTGTCTGTCTCCCCCTTCCAGACTGTGAGCCCATTGTTGGGTAGGGACTGTCTCTATATGTTGCTGATATGTACTTCCCAAGCGCTTAGTATAGTGCTCAGCACACAGTAAGCGCTCAATAAATACGATTGAATGAATGAATGACTCTCTCCCAGAACACCCCTCCTCCACCTGCAATCGTTCTGGTTGTGTATCCAGAGAGTTTTCTTGGTAAAAATATAGAAGTTGTTTGCCACTGCCTCCTTCCACACAGTCAACCTGAGCCTCTGCCCTCGACTCTCTCCCATGCCGCTGCTGCGCAGCACGGGTGAGTTTTGACTTGTAGCAGATTGCCTTCCACTCACTAGCCACTGCCCAAGGTAGGAATGGAATGGGTGGGCCTCTGCTTGACTCTCCCTCCCGTAATCGAGCCTGGAAACTCCAGGCGTGACCCTGAGAGGCGTGGCACTTACTAGAGAAGCAGCGTGGCTCAGTGGAAAGAGCCCGGGCTTTGGAGTCAGAGGTCATGGGTTCAAATCCCGGCTCTGCCAATTGCCAGCTGTGTGACTTTGGGCAAGTAACTTAACTTCTCTGTGCCTCAGTTACCTCATCTGTAAAATGCGGATGAAGACTGTGAGCCCCCCCATGGGACAACCTGATCACCTGGTAACCTTCCCAGCGCTTAGAACAGTGCTTTGCACATAGTAAGCGCTTAATAAATGCTATCATTATCATTATTATTATTATTATCCTTGGGCAAGTCACTTAACTTCTCTGTGCCTCAGTTACCTCATCTGTAAAATGGGGTTTAAGAATGTGAGCCCCCCCATGGGACAGTCTCCCCCTTTTAGACTGTGAGCCCACTGTTGGGTAGGGACTGTCTCTATATGTTGCCAATTTGTACTTCCCAAGCGCTTAGTACAGTGCTCTGCACATAGTAAGTGCTCAATAAATACGATTGATGATGATGATGATGACAATCTGATCACCTTGTAACCTCCCCAGCGCTTAGAACAGTGCTTTGCACATAGTAAGCGCTTAATAAATGCCATTACTATTATTATTATGACCTTAACCCAAAGTCTTATGAGTTGTGAGGACATGTAAATTCCCGTTTTAAAACGGGCGCTAGCAGAGCTGGGAAATTGCAGGTGGAGCTTCTGGCAGGTGGTCTAGGGAAAAGGCAGCAGGGTACTATTTTGAAGATTAAAGGTTAAAGGGAGGTTAAGGACAAGGGAAAAGAGGGAGTTAGAAACTGATCATCCACCAACCCCTCCATCTGCCACTCATCCCAGTGCTCAAAATAAAAAAGTTGCTGTCCAGATATTCCAGCATTCCCTTTTTTTAAGTCAAATTATGGGTATATCCCAGTTAGGGTATTTCCCCACAAAAGTAGGTGGTTTATATTAATTTCAAATAACACAAAAGAGACCAAAAATGCACTATACCAACCTGTATTTGCCAAGGAATGTATTTTACCTGATCATAATCAATTAGAAAAAGAAATGCATAGACAAAAGAACTAGTCATGTGTATAAACTACTAAATCCCCAAACACACCCATTATAGAGTTACAGACTAGGGAAAGTTTCACAGATTTTTTTCCTGCCATGCTACTATCTAGAGAATAGGAAGTGTCTGCAGTGCATAGTTTCTAGCCTCTAAATGGCTAACTCAAATGATTTAAATTGCTTCTTACCCATCACTTTCAGCAATGTAGACCACAGGTAACCGATTCTCTCCTTCAATGCCTAATTCCTGCTGCAAAGTTTCCAGGTTACGTTCGAAGGTATCCACACTACCAATATTAAACCAGACGTATTGCTATAAAAGTGAAAAAAGGGATTATGAATATCACAGAAGAGGAAGGGATCTGTCTGGGTAAGAATAAAAAAATCAAATTGTTCATGAACAGGTATCCTAGTTTTTAGAATTTTTCACCACTGAGGCTTTCGTAGTCTTCAAGCTGCAGGTTGTTCAAAAACAGATAATCACTAAGTAAGAATTGGGCTATAAAATAATTTATTGAGTAGCAACGAAGTACATTAACTTAGAGTACAGCCTAAAGATTAGACAGTCTCTGCCTTCAAGAAATGTTCATAGTACTAAGGCAAATATCCAATTTTGAGAATAAGAGTCTTGGGTCAGACCCATGGCCTATCCAGCCAAGAATTTTACTTCTGAATAGCAAAAAAATGGCTGAGGAACCTTTGTCCTCCTTCCTTGCCATTCACTCTTAGAGTTAAGAGATGAACCATGTAACAGCCCTAACAAGAAGCAGCATGGCCTAGTGGAAAGAGCCCAGGCCTAGGAGTTAGAGGACCTGGGTTCTAATCCCAGATCTACCACTTCTCAGCTGTATGACCTAGACGAGTCACTTAAACTTCTGTGTGCCTCAGTTTCCTCATCTGTAAAATGAGGATTAAGTCCTACTCCCCCTTAGTTAGATTGTGAGTTCCATGTGGGACAGGCGCTGGTTCCATCCTGATAATCTTGTATCTACTTCAGTGCTTAGAATAGTGCTTGGCACATAGCAAGGGCTTAACAAGTTCCCTACAATAAAAGCTTTTCCTTCCAATAATCTACTATGGACTGCTTAAGCCTGAATTTATCCAAGCCTGCCTTGAGCCTGCTGATGTTTTCTGTACATACAACTCCTGGGATAACAAACTCCATGTGCTATACTTATAGAATTACAGCTATAATTCTATTTGTTCTGACACCTGTTTACATGTTTTGTTTTGTTGTCTGTCTCCCCCTTCTAAACTGTGAGCCCACTGTTGGGTAGGGACCATCTCTATATGTTGCCAATTTGTACTTCCCAAGCGCTTAGTACAGTGCTCTGCACACAGTAAGCATTCAATAAATATGACTGAATGAATGAATGTACTTGCCACCAACTGTCAGGGGAAGGGTTTTCCTTACACTGTTTTGAATCTGTCTCTCTCAAGCTTCAGTGGGTGAACTTTATTCATTCATTCATTCAATCGTATTTACTAAGCGCTTACTGTGTGCACAGCACTGTACTAACCGCGTGGGAAGTACAAGTTGGCAACATATAGAGATGGTCCCTATCCAACAACGGGCTCACAGTCTAGAAGGGGGACACAGACAACAAAACAAAACATGTAGACAGGTGTCAAGTCATCAGAATAAATAGAAGTAAAGCTAGATGCACATCACTGACAAAATAAATAGAATAGTAAATATGTACAAGTAAAAGAGAGTAATAAATCTGTACAAACATATATACAGGTGCTGTGGGGAGGGGAAGGAGGTAGGGCAGGGGGGTGGGGAGGGGGAGGGAAAAAGGGGGCTCAGTCTGGGAAGGCCTCCTGGAGGAGGTGAGCTCTCAGTAGGGCTTTGAAGGGAGGAAGAGAGCTGGCTTGGCCGATGTGCAGAGGGAGGGCATTCCAGGCCAGAGAGAGGACGTGGGCCGGGGGTTGATGGCAGGCCAGGCGAGAATGAGGCACAGTGAGGAGGTTAGCGGCAGAGGAATGGAGGGTGTGGGCTGGGCTGGAGAAGGAGAGAAGGGAGGTGAGGTAGGAGGGGGCGAGGGGATGGACAGCCTTGAAGCAGAGACTGAGGAGTTTCTGCTTGATGTGTAGGTTGACTGGTAGCCACTGGAGATTTTTGAGGAGGGGAGTAACATGCCCAGAGCATTTATGCACAAAGATGATCCAGGCAGCAGCGTGAAGTATAGACTGAAGTGGGGAGAGGCAGGAGGGTGGAAGATCAGAGAGGAGGCTGATGCAGTAATCCAGTTGGGATAGGATGAGAGATTGAACCAGCAAGGTAGTGGTTTGGATGGAGAGGAAAGGGCGGATCTTGGAGATGTTGCGGAGGTGAGACCGGCAAGTTTTGGTGACGGATTGGATGTGAGGGGTGAACGAGAGAGCAGAGTCGAGGATGACACCAAGGTTGCAGGCTTGTGAGATGGGAAGGATGGTAGTGCTGTCTACAGTGACAGGAAAGTCAGGGAGAGGGCAGGGTTTGGGAGGGAAGATAAGGAGTAAAGTCTTGGACATATTGAGTTTTAGATGGTGGGCAGACATCCAGATGGAGCTGTCCTGAAGGCAGGAGGAGATCCGAGCCTGAAGGGAGGGAGAGAGAGGAGGGGCAGAGATGTAGATTTGGGTGTCATCAGCGTAGAGATGATAGTTGAAGCCGTAGGAGTGAATGAGTTCACCAAGGGAGTGAGTGTAGATAGAGAACAGAAGGGGACAAAGAACTGACCCTTGAGGAACCCCTACAGTAAGGGGATGGGAGGGGGAGGAGGAGCCTGCAAAGGAGACTGAGAATGAACGGCCAGAGAGATAAGAGGAGAACCAGGAGAGGACGGAGTCTGTGAAGCCAAGGCTGGATAGCATGTTGAGGAGAAAGGGGAGGCCCACAGTGTCAAAGGCAGCTGAGAGGTCGAGGAGGATTAGGATAGAGTAGGAGCCATTGGATTTGGCAAGAAGGAGCTCATTGGTGACCTTTGAGAGGGCAGTTTCGGTGGACCTTTATCCTCTGGTGAATAACAGTTCCATTTTTGCCCTGACAACACCCTCCCTGATTCTGTAGACTTCAATCAAGGCCCCCATTTGTCCTTCAACTTTTCAAAACCTCGATCTATCCTCATTTGGAAGCTTTCTCTTCTCCCTGACCATTTTGGTTGGTGTTTTCTGTACCACCTCCAGATCTATTATGTTTTTTCAAAAGGGGGGGATTCAAATCACAAGCTTTGTTCCAAATATGGAGGTATCAGGGGTTTACATAGTGCCCAAACTACACTGTTTATTTTGTTTTTACACCCATAGATATGAACTAAGAAACTAACAATATGGTTGAATGGAGGGGATGATACAGATTAGATGGTGTCAGTTGGAAAATAGAAGAGATGAATTAGGTAAAAATGCCTGGAGGAGGTAAGGCTTGAAATGCAAATTAAAAGTAGAGACAGTACAATCGAACAACATTGCTTCAACCGTAAATAAACCAACAGTCGATGAGCTGACTGGTTAACATTTCATGAGCTATATACATGTCAAGTACATTAACTAGTCCAAAACATTCTTCATTACCAACAGCAACAGAGGTTTCTGAAAGGTATGTAGAACCTAAAAGCTCTTTAGAAGGGACCAAAAAAAATCTATCTGCGCCCAGGGGAATTACTCAGGGAGGATAACTCATAAAAAGTCAGAAAATGGAAAAACAACATATTTACCAGAACTCATATTTTCAAAATGCTGAAGCTAAACTGTGCAGAGCCAATATTTGTTAATAGACTAAGGCAGGACAAAGGTATCCTCTGATCAACTGTAGGTATAAATCAATTAAAAAAGCTAATTTACCCCATCAACAGGAGTTTTTCCTGGTGTAAAAGAGACTCGGACAAAGCGCTTGTTGACTACTTCTAACCTGTCCACCTGCAAGAAAAAAGGGAATAAGAGATAGAGAGACATATATTAATTTAGAGATTATCCTAATTTATTTTGAATTCATTCATTCATTCTAATCCAAGAATGTTTTTCATTAACTGATTCTCAACAATCACTTCGCTTCTCTGTGCCTCAGTTCCCTCATCTGTAATAGGAGGATTAAGAATGTGAGCCCCATGTGGAACAGAGACAGTGTCCAACCCGATCTGGTTGTCTTCACCCCAGCACTTAGAACAGTGCCTTGCACAGCAGCGTGGCTCAATGGAAAGAGCACACGTTGGGAGTCAGAGGTCATGGGTTCAAATCCCGGCTCCACCAATTGTCAGCTGTGTGACTTTGGGCAAGTCACTTAACCAACCATCTTACCTCCTTCCCTTCCCCACAGCACCTGTATATATGTATATATGTTTGTACATATTTCTTACTCTATTTATTTATTTTACTTGTACATATCTATTCTATTTATTTTATTTTGTTAGTATGTTTGGTTTTGTCTCCCCCTTTTAGACTGTGAGTCCACTGTTGGGTAGGGACTGTCTCTATATGTTGCCAATTTGTACTTCCCAAGCGCTTAGTACAGTGCTCTGCACATAGTAAGCGCTCAATAAATACGATTGATTGCTTGATTGATTGATTGTAACCCCCGAACCCCTACCAAGATACCCTTGTCCAGCATTTCTGGGGAACATGCCATTTAGGGTGCAGCAAAGTGGCTTAGTGGATATAGTATGGGGCTGAGAATCAGAAGGACCCAGGGCAAGTCACTTCACTTCTCCAGGCCTCAGTTACCTCATCTGTAAAATGGGTATTGAGAGTGTGAGCTCCATGTGGGACAGGGACTGTGTCCAACCTGCTTAACTTGTATCTACCCCAGCGCTTAGAACGGCGCCTGGTACACTGTAAGCGCTGAACAAGTACCATAATTATTATTATTTATTACTATTATTATTTAGGGGACTGCTGACTTCATCTGTGGCCAGCCGGCAGCCAGGTCGAAGGTACACAGTTAGAAAAACACACCACTTCCATTTCATTTCCTCCACTACTCCTGAGGGTAACCATTGGGAGAATTAGAGGATCTCAACAGGTAAGTACAACACATCAACTGGTCTTTCACTCTCCAATCCAAATAAATGTCTACCCAAGCTCTAGTAGGAAGTTACGGCAATAAGGCATCAGGAGAGGGCTACAAAATTTGAGTGACACAGATATTACGAATTATTTATTCATATTAACGTTGGTCTTCCCCTCTAGACTGTAAGCTCATTATGGGCAAGGGACACATCTGTTTATTCTGTTGTAGTGTACTCTCCCAAGTGCTTAGTACAGTGCTCTGCACATGGGAGGCCTTCCCAGACTAAGCCTCCTCCTTCCTTTGCCCCTCCTCCCCCTCCCCACCCCCCCCCACCTTACCTCCTTCCCCTCCCCACAGCACCTGTATATGTATATAGGCTTGTACGTATTTATTACTCTATTTATTATTTATTTTATTTGTACATACTTTTTCTATTTATTTTATTTTGTTAATATGTTTGGTTTTGTTCTCTGTCTCCCCCTTCTAGACTGTGACTCCTCAAAAACCTCCAGTGGCTACCAATCAATCTGCGCATCAGGCAGAAACTCCTCACCCTGAGCTTCAAGGCTGTCCATCACCTCGCCCCCTCCTACCTCACCTCCCTTCTCTCCTTCTCCAGCCCAGCCCGCACCCTCCGCCGCTAATCTCCTCACCGTACCTTGTTCTCGCCTGCCCCGCCATCGACCCCCGGCCCACGTCATCCCCGGGGCCTGGAATGCCCTCCCTCTGCCCATCCGCCAAGCTAGCTCTCTTCCTCCCTTCAAGGCCCTGCTGAGAGCTCACCTCCTCCGGGAGGCCTTCCCAGACTGAGCCCCTTCCTTCCGCTCCCCCTCGTCCCCCTCTCCATTCCCCCCATCTTACCTCCTTCCCTTCCCCACAGCACCTGTATATATGTATATATGGTTGTACATATTTATTACTCTATTTATTTATTTATTTTACTTGTACATATCTATCCTATTTATTTTATTTTGTTAGTATGCTTGGTTTTGTTCTCTGTCTCCCCCTTTTAGACTGTGAGCCCACTGTTGGGTAGGGACTGTCTCTATATGTTGCCAATTTGTACTTCCCAAGTGCTTAGTACAGTGCTCTGCACATAGTAAGCGCTCAATAAATACGATTGATGATGATTGATGATGTGAGCCCACTGTTGGGTAGGGACCGTCTCTATATGTTGCCAACTTGTACTTCCCAAGTGCTTAGTACAGTGCTCTGCACACAGTAAGAGCTCAATAAATACGATTTAATGAATGAATGAAGTGCTTAATAAATACCACTGATGGATTGACTGATCCCCAAATAGACTCCTGAAGAGCTAGCCTGTATCCCTCTTACCCTGGAAGTTGCTGTGTGCAGAGGAAGCCGTCAATCAAAGAAATCAGAAACTACCACAAAGAGAGCAACTCTAGCCTTCCTTCCACTTATCCTAGGGGTGGCCATAGCTACGTTCAAAGGAAGGGGAGGAAGGTGTTTGCTCCTTTGACGTCAGACACCCAGTGAAACTGGGGGCTGCCAGAAAGGGAGACTGGTCTGGAGGAGAATGTCAGTAAGCTGCCAAAGAACCTGTCCCATGAGATAAGCACTATGCCAACTATTTGGAGGTACCCATTTCTAGTCCTCATCTGTGCAAAAACCTTTACAAAACTATCAATTGGCTCTTTTTGCATCATGAAGAAAAAGTATTACTACCGTCCCTTTATGACACCCAGTTAATGAATGAAAATGGACCTGGGAGGGTTTCTATGAAAGGAGGCTGAATACAGTAGCACAATAATTTACCATACTTTTCTGAAGGAAAAGTACTTGCTGGATGTAGCAGTTCTTACTTCTTTGATTGATACTACCATTCCAAGGGAATCTTCCTTCACATATTTTTAGACTGTGAGCCCACTGTTGGGTAGGGACTGTCTCTATATGTTGCCAATTTGTACTTCCCAAGCGCTTAGTACAGTGCTCTGAACATAGTAAGCGCTCAATAAGTACGATTGATGATGATATTTGAACTACTGGGTCTTCCCCTTAGTACTCAGGCTACTCACCACTCCTTTGGAGAGGTAGTTATTGACGAAGTCCTTCCAAGTGATCTCTCTCCCCGAGCTCTTGAAGAAAAAGTAGAACACAACAGTAGCCCAAAATAAAGCACTCCCAACAAAGTACAGTCGGAACTCCTTGTCATCCCAAGGAAAATCACCCTGTGAAATACGAAAAAGGAAGGGGGGAAAGCAGATTACTATTAAGAACAAAGTAGCAAGCAAAAATACAAATTGTTATGAATTCTTCAAACCTTTCCTGCGACTTAACAGCCTTATAAAAAAAGAAAAGTAAGAAAAGACTCACTTCCCAGCTAGTCATAAAGGATAATAGAACAAGCTAGAAAACAAACAAAACTGCCACCAATGAAAACTGAACCAACAGAATCAAAACAAACCTTCTGGAACCTGGACCACCAGTGAGAATCTTCTTTCTTTCCACCTCTTTTTCCGCCACCACCTCCACCACTAACTCCTTCATTAGAAGGGCGCTGAGTTTGCGGTGGCTTCGATTCTGTTTATAAACAAAAGCAACCAAAATAGAAAATGGCATTTTACATCCCATTGATCTTATTTATTATTAAATACTGTTCGCAAAACATCTGCTCTGGGTCAACTAAGAACTGGGCTAAAGCAACCTGATACCCACCCCAGCTCCACAACACATATATTTATACTCTACTACTGCCCCTATCCCTAACCTACTTTAATGTCTGTCTCGTACAGACTGTAAGTCTGTTGTGGGCAAGGATAATAATAATAATGGCATTTGTTAAGCACTTACTATGTGCAAAGCACTGTTCTAAGCGCTGGGATCATGTCAATCAACTCTGTTGTAGTTTACTTTCCCATGTGCTTAGCACAGAGTTCTGCACAATAAGTGCTCAATGAATACTACTGATTGATCTCATGACAGTTTATTAGTTATTTTGAGAACTGGCTGAAAAAATATGTTGTCACTTTCGAAGGTGAAGTTTCCTTTCTAACTTTTTCACCATCCGATCCTGCTCCCTGACCAAACAGCCTTTGCCTAATCACCTTAATTCTTCACTCCACTTTAAGACTGCTTGAAAAGTGGCCCTTTGTGCTCTGTATTTTCAGTGCCTTTGAATTTAGGGGGCAAAGCACAACATTTTTTATGGTATTTAAGTGAATACTATTTTTATATCAACCTCCTTGCTGACCTCCCAGCCTCCTGTCTCTCCCCACTCCAGTCCATACTCCATTCTGCTGCCCAAATCATTTTCTTTCAAAAACACTCAGACCATGTTTCCCCAATACTCAAAAAACTCCAGTGGTTGCCCACCCACCACCACATCAGACAAAAACTCCTCACCACTGGCTTTAAAGCACTTAATCACCTTGTCCCCTCCTACCTCACCTTGCTGCTCTCCTGCTACAACCCAGCCTGCACACTTCGTTCCTCTAATGCTAACCTTCTCACTCACCTCGATCTTGTCTATCTCGCCGCCGACCCCTTGCCCACATCCTACCTCTGGCCTGGAATGCCCTCTCTCCTCATATTAGACAGATAATTGCTCTCTCGCATTTCAAAACCTTATTGAAGGCACATCTCCTTAAAGAAGGCTTCCCTGACTGTGCCCTCCTCTCCTCTTCTCCCACTCCCTTCTGCATCGTTCTTACTTGCTCCTTCATTCTTCCTCCCTCTCATTCCCACAGCACACGTGTATATATCTGTACATACAGCTGTAATTTATCTATTTATTTTTATTAATGTCTGTCTCCCCCTCTGGACTGTGAGCTCGTTGTGGGCAGGAATGTGTCTGTTTGTTGTTATATTGTACTCTCCCAAGCGTTTAGTACAGTGCTTTGCAAATAGTAAGCACTCAGTAAATATGACTGACTGACTGAATGAATACTATGTTCCAAGCACTTTTCTAAAGCACTGGAGTAGATATATGCTTATACGGTTGGACACAGTCCACATCCCATTTGGGGCTCAAAGTCTTAAATCCCATTTCACTAATGAGGAAACTGAGGCACTGAGAAGTTAAGAGACTTGCCCAAGGTCACTGAGCATACAGGTGGCAGAGCTGGGATTAGAACCCAGGTCCACAGACTCTGACTCCAACTAGGCCATGCTACTTCCTACAGTTGTTTTCTTCATTTAAATGTATTTCAATTTGTTCTTGGTTAGTCTGCCTCTACGGTTCATTTCTTCTTCAAGATGCTCCTAAAGCAGCAGTTTCATAAGGGAAAGTCTTGAGGATTTTAACAGTAGCATTGTTTTTACTGAGTACCTACTGCATGCAATGCACTATGCTAAGTGCTTGAAAATTACAAGAGAAGCAGAAGACATGTTTCCTGATCACAAGAATAATTATGGTACTTTTTAAAAACTTACTATGTGCCGAGCACTGTTCTAAGCACTAGAGTAGATACAAGTTAATCAGGTTAGGCACAGTCTATTTCACAATGGGGTTCACACCCTTAATCTCCATTTTAAAGATGAGGTATCTGAGGCCCGGAGAAGTGAAATCATCATCAATCGTATTTATTGAGCGCTTACTGTGTGCAGAGCACTGTACTAAGCGCTTGCCCAAGGTCACACAGCAGGTATGTGGTGGAGCTGGAATTAGAACCCAGGTCCTTCTGACTCCTAGGCCTGTGCTCTATCTACTAAGCCACGCTGCTTCGCTTATACTTTAATGGAGAAGACAGAAATACTCGTAAACAGTGGAATCAGAGCAAATAAAATCAAAGGTTCTCAACACAAGTGCTGAGCTCAGACAAAAATAGACCATATAAATATAAGAGCTGGCCAAAAGCTGATAAAATTCAGGGTCTTGATAATTAACTAGTTGAGGAGGGCTCATTGGAGGCTTTGGAATTTTAGGAGGGTGGTGAAGAAGGGAAAGGTTAGGGTTTGACAGCTCTGGGGGCAGGGAAAACAGCGCTCCAGGTCTTGGAGTCAACATGAGCAGGGGTCAAAGATTGGTAATACTAGAGTAGGGTACTGCCAGGAAGCTTGGGAAGAGCAAAGGTTGCAGGCAAGGATTTAACAGGATCAGGAGAGCTCTAGACTGTAAACTCGCTGTGGCCAGAGAACATCTCTACCAACTTGGTTGTGTACTCTCCCAACCACTTACTAGTGTTCTGCACACAGTGGGTACTCCATAAATACCACTGAATGATTGACTGCAGGCTGATAAGCACTAGATAAAGCTAGTAGATAGCCTTGCTTGATGTGGTGGGAAAGGGCAACCAGTGGAGGACTTGGAGAAGAGGTGATAGAGGGGCCGAGGGAGGTTTCTGGAAGACGATCTGAGCAGTAATGTGGAGTGCGGCCTGATGGGAGGAGAGGCTGAAGGTGGGACTTCAATTCAATCCTATTTATTGAGTGCTTACTGTGTGCAGAGCACTGTACTAAGCGCCTGGAAAGTACAAATCTGCAACATATAGAGATGGTCCCTACCCAACAACGGGCTCACAGACTAGAAGGGGGAGACAGACAACAAAACAAAAACAAGTAGACAGGAGTCAATACCATCAGAAGAGAGATAGAATTATAGATATATACACATCATTAATAAAATAGAGTACTAAATATGTACAAATATACACAAGGGAGGGGAAGGGGGTAGGGCAGAGGGAGGGAGTGGGGGCGATGGGGAGGGGAGGAGCTCTCAGTAGGGCTTTGAAGGGAAGAAGAGAACTCGTTTGGTGGACGTGTGGAGGGAGGGCATTCCAGGCCAGGGGAAGGATTTGGGCTGGGGGTCGATGGCAGGACAGGCAAGAACAAGGCACAGTGAGGTGTGAGGTGGTTAGCGGCAGAGGAGCGGAGTGTGCAGGCTGGGCTGTAGAAGGAGCGAAGGGAGGGGAGTAGGAGGGGATGAGGTGATGGAGAGCTCTGAAGCCAGTAGTGAGGAGCTTTTGCTTCATGAGAAGATTGATAGGTAACCACTGGAGATTTTTGAGGAGGGCAGTGACATGCCCAGAGCATTTCTCTACAAAGATAATCTGGGCAGCAGAGTGAAGTGTAGACTGAAGCGGGGAGAGAAAGGAGGATGGGAGATCAGAAAGGAGGCCGCTGCAGTAATCCAGTCGGGATAGGATGAGAGACTGAACCAACAAGGTGGCGGTTTGGATGGGGAGGAAAGGGCGCATCTTGGCGATGTTGTGGAGGTGAGACCAGCAGGTTTTGGTGACGGACTGGATGGGTGAGGTGAATGAGAGCGGAGTCAAGGATGACACCAAGGTTGTGGGCTTGTGAGACAGGAAGGATGGTAGTGCCGTCTACAGTGAGAGGAAAGTCAGGGAGAGGGCAGGGTTTGGGAGGGAAGATAAGGAGCTCAGTCTTGGACATGTTGAGCTTTAAGTGGTGGGCGGACATCCAGGTGATGATGTCCTGAAGGCAGAAGGAGATATAAGCCTGGAGAGAGGGAGAGAGAACAGGGGAGGAGATGTAGATTTGGGTGTCATCTGCGTAGAGATGATAGCTGAAGCCGTGGGAGTCAATGAGTTTGCCAAGGTAGTGAGGATGGGGGAGTGTGGGCATGTATGAAGGCAGTGGGGAAGAGTCCATTGGAGAGTGAGTGGCTGAAGATGGTAGTTAAGAAGAGAAAGGGTGAGAGTTTTTATAAGGTGCGAAGGAATGGGGTCTGATGCACATGTGGAGGGAGTGGCACAAGGTGAGGCAGGCGATCTCTGAAGATACTACTGGGAAGGATGGGTAAGTTAAAAAGGGGGCCAAGAGGAGGGGGGATGGAGGAGGGGAAGTATGTTGCCAACTTGTACTTCCCAAGCGCTTAGTACAGTGCTCTGCACACAGTAAGTGCTCAATAAATACGATTGAATGATTGAATGAATGAGGGGTGATTTTGGGGAGCTCAGACCTAATGGTATTAACTTCCTTAATGAAGTAGATGGCCAGATTGTTGGGGGAGAGGGATGGGGGACGGCAGGGGGCCTGAGGAGGGAGTTGAATGCCCGGAGCAACTGACAAGGGTGATGGGCGTGGGTGTCAATAAGGGAAGAGGAATAGTTTTGCAGGGCAGAGAAGAGGGCAGAGTTATGGCAAGAAAGGACGAACTTAAAGTGGACAAGGTCAGCCTGATGTTTAGATTTCTGCCAGGAGCTCGAGCGTAAGAGTGAAGGAGGCGGACGGTGCAGGTGATGCAGGGCTGTGGGTTAGTGGTGCGAGAGTGACAAAGGGATAGGGGAGTGAATAAGTTGAGTTGAGTAGAGAGGGTGGTGTTGAGAGCACCTACTTGGTCATCAAGAGTGGGTAGAATGGGTATGGAGGCTAGGTGGGATGTGATGCACTGAGAGAGATGGATAGGGTAGAGAGAGCAGACGTCTCTGTGGAGGAATAAACAGTACAGATTTATGGGGCAGAGGAGGCAAGATACAGCTGTTGGAGGCTAAGGAGAGCAGTGGCATTAAGGGCTTCAAGCAAAAATTAAAGGCTTGAAATAGCTGGTGAGGGTTATGGGCAGGGGATTTGATGAGGAAGGAATAGGAGAGTTGCTGAGAAGAGGTTTTGAAAAGAGGGAATAAATTTGAAGTCAGTGAATTTTCCATATACCACAGAAAGCCATATCCTTTTGCCCCAAATGTGTGTACCTTCATTCATTCATTTTTATTGCGCGCTGAGTACTGTACTAAGCGCTTAAGAGAGTGCCATACAACAATAAACAGACACATTCCCTACCCACAATGAATTTATAGTCTAGAGGAGGGGAAGACAGACATTTAATATAAATAAAAAATGACAGACATGTACATAAGTGCTGTGGGGCTGGGAGGGAGGAGGTACAAAGGAAACAAGTCAGGGAGATGCAGAAGGGAATTGGAGAAAAGGAAAAAAGGGCTTGGTCAGGGATGGCCTCTTGGAGGAGATATGCAGATTACCGATTACTGGACAAGAATCACCATTTCCCTTTTACGTGGCCTAGTGGCAAGAGCACAGGCTTGGGAGTCAGAGGACTTGGGTTCTAATCCCGGCTCTGCCACTGGTCTATTGTGTGACCTTGGGCAAGTCACTTAGCTTCTCTGTGCTTCAGTTCCCTCGCCTGTAAAATGGGGATCAAGATTGTGATCCCCACATGGGACGTGTGCCCAGCCCGATTTGCTGTATCCACTCCAGTGCTTAGTACAGTGCCTGGCACATAATAAGCACTTAACAAATACCACAGTTATTATAATTATTATGCCACGCACACCGCTAAGGCCCTTTCTCACATGTATCTAGCGCTGCATCACCTCACAAAGTCCACTGACTGTGAGGGCGGGGAGGGGAGGACTCCTCAGGATATGAGCTTCTGGTTATCAATTCCCTGACTGACAGATTAAAACTGCCTGACAGAGCATAGTTTAGTACCTTTTGTTTCTCCAACGGGTTCTTTGGATTCACTAGCTTTCTTGCCATTTTTTCCATTAGGAAAGTATTTTTCAAATCCTGTCAAGGAAAGGAGAAGAAAAAAATATTTGAAGTTTTGTAGTTTTTGGTACTCTATAAAATGTACACAAAAGAACTAAAAGGTAAAAAGAAGCATCTCCTTTAAGTGAGCTGTAAACTGGGGATGAAAAAATATCTCAAATCACATACCCACAGTTATCTGGGGAGAAAAAAAACATGAACTCAAAATGCAAGGTCATGCAAACAGTAGCACTTTAATTGCTCATCAAAATGTTTAGCTGCGGTGGATTAGTTTTTAACACTGGCAGTTTAAGCAAGGGTGGGAAGACTCACAGACCCGCTGAAGTACGCATCCATTTGACTATACTTGTGTTTACCTTTTGGAGGCCGAGAACAGAGCCTTTGGTAGGCAGCAATTACACTTGTCAAGAGAGAACTTCTATCAGGAGTCACTTGAGGACTGACATGTTGAAAGAACTGAGAAAAGTAAGAGAAATAATCACTAAAGGACCAAGAAGATGTCTCTCGACTGTAAATTCATAATGGGCAGGGAACGTGTCCACTAGTTCTGTTGTACCGTACTCTTCCAGCGCTTAGTATAATGCTGTACACATAGTAAGTGCTCGACAAATACCATTTATTGATTGACACTTGCTAAAATATTTATTCAATCGAATGACTTTTTAAAAACATTGTTCAAGCACAACTCTGGACTGTAAGCTCATTATGGGCAGGGAAAATTTCCACCAATTCTCTTGTGCTGTACTCTCCCAAGCACTTAGTATGGTGTTCTGCTGAACAGAGAGCATTCGATAAATACCACTGATTGATTAGAACCTGCTCAGCACACAGTAAAGCGCTCAATAAATACTACTGATTGATAACTGAATGACTGTTGTCTCATCCTGATTTGCTTGGAGGGTTTATGATGTGAAGTGATGAAATTATCTGTACATTATAACCATAGTCTGTAAACACGGCAGTACACCAAATTCTTAGTTCAGTGAAAGAAAGGCAGAGCTTAGCAACACTGAATCGCTGGCAGTCTTAACCAGACTGGCACCTGAAATAGCTGCAACTTTTGGATTTAATGCAACACATAAACAAGGAGATAATGACTATTCTGTCACAAATCTCACAATCAATGACATTTACTGAGTGCTTATTGCGTGCCCAGCACTGTACCAAGCACTTAGGAGACTACAATAAAATTGGTAGACAATTTCCCTGCCCACAAAGAGTTTACAGTCAAGATGGGGAGACAGACAATAAAATAAATTATGGATACGTACTTAAGTGCTGTGGAGCTGAGGATGGGGTGGATGTCTAGTGCTTAAAGGGTACAGATCTTGGTGCATAGGCCACACAGAGCGAAAAGGAGTAGAACTGAAGGCTTAGTCGAGGAAACCTCCTCACTAACTTCCCTGCCTCATATCTTCTGTGGAAGTATTAGTAATAGCATTTATTAAGAGTACACATGGGAGAATTGGACACAGTCGCTGTCCCCCAGTGGGGGAGGACAATTCCGTCCCCTTTAATATCCCCCTTCTTAAGCCTGTATAAAGGAATTGTCCCACTTGGAAGTACTAATACGGTAAATCATCGATTGTTGAGTCTCATACTCAACTACCAGGATAAAACTCCCCCAGATGGGGTAATGTTTTATTGGTCTGACTGTCAGAGTCATTGGGTTGGAAGGGAACGTCATTTCATCCAGGTCAGCCTTGTCCAACATGGTCTGGCTGGAGGGCCACACTGGATCCAAGGCCTAGAGGAAAAAGCACAGGACTGGGAGTCAGGGGGTGGCCCAGGTTCTGATATGCCACTTGCCTGCTGTGTGACCTTGGGCAAGTAATTTACCTTATCTGTGCCTCAGTTTCTTCACCTGCAAAAAGGGGATTAAATAACTATTTTCCCATCCCCTTACACTGTGAAACCCATGTGGGTCAGGGACTGTTTCTGCTCTGATTATCGATGTCAGTGGTATTTAATGAGCAGTTTGTGGAGAACTGCTTGTGGAGAGTATAATAATTGTGGTATTTGTTAAGCACTTACTGTGCGCCAGGTACTGTATTAAGCACTGGGGTAGATACAAGCAAATACAACAATATTGGTGGACGCATTCCCCGCCCATCTAGAATTTACACTCTAGAGGGATAGACAAACATTAAAATATATTTTGGATATGTCCATATGTGCTTCGGGGCTGAGGGCGGGGTGAATATCAAGTGCTTAAAGGGTATCAATCAACCAATATAATAATTTATTTTTTATGGCATTTGTTAAACATTTACTACGTGCCAGATACTGAACTGAGTCCTGGGGTACATACAAACTATGGTCCGTGTCTTACATAGGCTTCACAATCTTAATCCCCATTTTGCAGATGAGGTAACTGAGGCCCGGAGAAGTGAAGTGATTTGCTCAAGGTCACCCAGCAGACAAGTGGTGGAGTGCTTACTATATGCAGAGCACTGTACTAAGTGCTTGGGAGAATGCAATATAACAGAATTGGAAGACACACTCCCTGCCAACAATGAGTTTACAGTCTAGAGGGGAAGATATACATTTGATATAAATAAATTACTGATATGTATGTAAGTGCTGTGGGGCTGAGGGAGGGGTGAATAAAAGGTGCAAATCCAAGTTCAAGGGCAACTCAGAAGGGAGAGGGAGAAAAGGATATGAGGGCTTAGGGAAGGCCTCTTGGATGATATTAGCAGAACGAATCTGCTAATTCTGTTGTATCGACTCTCCCAAACGCTTAGTATACTGCTCTGTTCACGGTAAGCTCTCAAAAAAAGAAACCCATTGACTAATTGATTTGGGCCTTCAATGAGGTTTTGAAGGTAGGAAGAGTAACTGTCTGTCGGATATGAAGAGGGAGGGCTTTCTAGGCCAGAGGCAGGACGTGGGCAAAGGTAGGCAGAGAGACAGAAGAAATCGAGGAACAGTGAGTAAATTGGCATTAGAGGAGCAAAGCATCTGGGCTGGATTATAGTAGGAAATCAGGGAGGTGAGGTAGGAGGGGGCAAGGGGATTGAGTGCTTTAAAGTCAATGGTAAGGAGTTTCTGTGTGATGCGGAGGTGGATGGGCAACCACTGGAGGTTCTTGAGGAGTGGGGAAAACATGCTGCCTGCCTCCTGTAGACACCACACTTTTTGTGGCAGGGATCACGTCTACCAATTTAAGCAATGGTATATATTGAAGGCCTAGTCTGTGCAAAGCCCTGTACTAAGCACTTGGGAGAGTACAATACAGTAAAATTGGTGGCTATGTTCCTTGCCCACAAGAAGCTTTGAGTCTAGATGCGGAGAGAGACATTAAAATAAACTGTGGCTGCGCACCTAAGTGCTGTCAGGCTGTGGGTGGGGTGAATATCCTTAAAGTCCTTAAAGGGTACAGATCCAAGAGCAAGGGTGATATAGAAGGGAGAGGGAGTAGAGGAAAATGAGGCTTAGTTGGGGAAGGCCTCTTGGAGGAAATGGCATTTTAATCCTCCCCTCCCCATCGCCCCAACTCCCTCCCTCTGCTCTACCCCCCTCCCCACCCCACAGCACTTGTGTAAAAATGTACATATTTATTATTCTATTTATTTTATTAATGATGGGTATATATTTATAATTCTATTTATTTATATTGATGCCATTGATGCCCATCTACTTGTTATGTTTTTCCAAGAGCAAGGGTGATACAGAAGGGAGAGGGAGTAGAGGAAAATGAGGCTTAGTTGGGGAAGGCCTCTTGGAGGAAATGGCATTTTAATCCTCCCCTCCCCATCGTCCCAACTCCCCTCCCTCTGCTCTACCCCCCTTCCCCATCCCATAGCACTTGTGTATAAATGTATTTATTATTCTATTTATTTTATTAATGATGGGTATATATTTATAATTCTATTTATTTATATTGATGCCGTTGATGCCCACCTACTTGTTTTGTTGTCTGTCTCTCCCCTTCTAGACTCTGAGCCCATTGTTGGGTAGGGACTGTCTCTGTTGTGGAATTGTACTTTCCAAGCGCTTGGTACAGTGCTCTGCACACAGAAAGCGTTCAATAAATACGACTGAATGAATGAATTAGGCTTTGAATGTTGGCGGAGTGGTGGTCTGTCCTATATGAAAGCAGAGAAAGTTCCAGGCCAGAGGGAGGATGAAAGCAAGGGGTCAGAGGTGAGACAGACGGGACTGAGGTTGGCATTAGAGGAGTGAAATATGCGGTATGAGCTGAAGTAGTAAATCAGCAACGAAAGATAGGAGAGGGTGACTACAGATCCAAGTGCATGGCTGATGCAGAAGGGAGAGGGAATTGGGAAATGTGGGCTTAGTCAGGGATGGCCTCATGGAGGAGATGTCATTTTAATAAGGCTTCACAGGCATACATCGTTTATGAACTGGGAGGGAGTTCCAAGTCAGAGGGAGGATGTTGGCATGGGGTCAGCGGAAAGCTAGACAAAACTGAGGTAGGGTGAGCGAATCGTGCAGTTCGGGTTGTAGCAGGAAATCAGTGAGATTCAGTGAGTGCTTGAAAGCCAAAGGGACACTGTTTCTGTTTGATGCACAGGTGGATGGGCAACTGTTGACGGTTCAGTGGGGAAACATGGACTGAATGTTTTTGTAGAAAAATGATCTGGGCAGCAGAGTGAAGTATGGACTGAAGTGGGGAAAGACAGGAGGCAGGGAGGTCAGTGAGGAACATGGTGCAGTAATCAAGGCAGGATAGGATAAGTGCTTGGACTAATGCGGTTGCAGTCCGAACAGAGAGGAAAGGGTGGATTTTAACAGTGTTGTGAAGGTAGAACCAACCAAATTTGGTGACAGTTTGAATATGTGGGTTGAATGAGAGAGAGGAGTTGAGGACAATGACAAGGTTATGGGCTTGTGGGGATGGTAGTTCTATCTACAGTGATGGGAAAGTAAGGGGGAGGACAAGGTTTAGGGGAGAAGTTGAGGAGTTGTTTTGGACATGTTAAGTTTGAGGTATCCGCAGGATACCCAAGTAGAGATAGCCTGAAGGCAGGAGAAAATGTGAATGCAGAGAAGGGGAGAGGTCAGGGCTTGAGTGACAGATTTGGGAATCACCCCCAGAGAGGTGGTAGTTGAAACCATGGGATCGAATGAGTTCTTCACGGGAGCGGGTATAAATGGAGAATAGAAGGAGACCCAGAACTGAGCCTTGAAGGACTCCCACAGGTAAAGGGCGGGAGACTGAGAAGGAGCCTGCAAGAGAGACTGAGGTACAGCCAGAGAGATAGGAGAACCCAGAGAGGAGTGCTAGTGAAACCGAGGTTAAATAATGTTTCAAGGAGAAGGGGGAGATCCTCACTGACCTCCCTGCCTCCGGTCAAAGCATTTTTCTGGGCTTATCAATTTTTCACGAGTTCTGTTAAATGAATATTAGGTTTAGAGTAGATATAAGAGAAATTCCTGACACCCAAGAGTACGAAAAACTGGATCACATTACCGATAATAATTATAATTATGGCACTTGTTAAGCACTTACTACGTGCCAGGCTCGGTACTGCACTTGGGTAGGTACAAGATTCATTCATTCATTCAATTGTATTTATTGAGCACTTACTGTGTGCAGAGCACTGTACTAAGTGCTATCAGGTTGGACACAGTCCCTGTCCCACTTAGGACTCAGTCTTAATACTGATCACAAATCTTAAGTACAAAGCAATACCGACTTACTAAATTTTCACCAGCTTGCCCTCTTGAATATAGTGATTCTATAATCAATTGTGTAAAATAAGGCATTCTTTCTCCTTTCCCAGCATAAATGTGTATTACTTGAACAAGTGACTTGTTTCTAAGACCAATTTAGTTTGAATCTTGCCTGGAGGCCCCCAGCTCTCTCCAGCAGAGCACTTGGGCATTCAGAAAATACCAAGGCAACTGGTAGTATTTCTTGAACACTCACTGGGAGTGCTGCACTGTAATAAGCGCTTGGGAAGCACAAAATAGAGAAGTGACATGTTCACTCCCCATAAAGAGCTTAGCTAAAGATTTCGGAATAAGACATGAGAAGAAAATAAGAATCTGGGATTCAGAAAAGGGAAAGGGCACTGGACTGGTAGCCAGGGGGGCAGGTTCTAATCAATCAATGATATTTATCGAATGCTCTTTGTTTTACAGAACTAAGCACTTGGGGGAGTACAGTAGAACAGAATCAGTAGACATGTTCCCTGCCCACAACTAGCTTACAGTCTAGAGGGGAGACAGATAATATAAATAAATTGTGGATAAATACCTAAGTGCTGTGGGGCTGAGGGAGGGTGAATACCGAGTGGCTAAAGGATACAGATCCAAGTGCAGAGATGTCACACAAGGGAGAGGAGTCGGAGAAAAGACTTAATCGGGGAAGGTCTCTTGGAAGAGATGTGACTTTATTAAGGCTTTGAAAGTTAGGAAACGGTTGGGCTGGTGTATATGGATGGGGGAGGGAGGACGCTGGAAAGGGATCGGTAGCGAGATAAACAAGATTGGGCTACAACGAGTTATCCTGGCTCGACCACTGGGCAAGTTATTTATCTTCTGTGTGACTCTCTCTAAAATAGAAATTAAATACCTATTGTACATAAACTGTGAGCTCCATGTGGGGTTGGGATTGGATCTAATGTGATTATCTTGTATCTCCCCAAGTGCTTAGTTCAGTGCTTATTACATAGTATCTGCTTAACAAATATTACAATTTTTATCCAGCTCAGTTACTTTTATGGTATTTGATCATAATTGTAGCATTTGTTAAGCCCTTTCAACTTGCCAAGCACTGTGCCAAACCTGGGGAAGAAAACAGATTAAAGAAAAAAAAAGATACCTACATTGCAGACCACTCCCTTCTCCTTGAAACACTATCTAACCTCTGCGTCACTGACACTGCTCTCTGGGTTCTCCTATCTCTCTGGCTGCACCTCAGTCTCTTGCAATCAATCAATCATATTTATTGAGCGTTTACTGTGTGCAGAGCACTGTACTAAGCGCTTAGGAAGTACAAGTTGGCAACATATAGAGATGGTCCCTACCCAACAGTGGGCTCACAGTCTAGAAGCCTTGCAGGCTCCTTCTCGGTCTCCCACCCTTAACCTGTGGGATTCCTTCAAGGCTCATTTCTGGTCCCCTTCTATTCTCCATTTATACCCCCTCCCGTGTAAAACTCATTCAATCCCATGGTTTCACTCAATGAATGTGGATTTGAGCATTTACTGTAAACAAAGCACTATACTAAGTGCTTAGGGAAGTAGAAAAGTGGTGGAAGACACACTGCCTGAAAAGGAGCCCACATCCACCTCCCTGTTGATGATAATGATAATAGTGCCTTCTAAGCACTTGCTATATGCTAAGCGCTGGGGTAGATACAAGACAATCAGATCAGACAGCCCCTGGCTCACATGGGATGAACAATCTAAGGCAGGGAAAATGGGAATTTAAGAGAAGCATGTGGCCTAGGGGAAAAAGCACAAGCCTGGGAGTCAGAGGACCTGGGTTCCAATTCCAGTTCTCCCACTTGTCTGCTGTGTGACTTTGTACATGTCCCTTCAAACAATAATATATATTGAGTCCTTACTGTGTGTACAGCACTGTACTGTGCTTGGAAAAGTATGAAACAACAGGCTTCTCTGTGCCTTAGTTACCTCTTCATTCACTTAATCATATTTATTGAGCACTTACTGTGTGCAGATCACTATACTAAGCGCTTAGAAAAGTACAATACAACAATAAAACAATAAACAATGATATTCCCTGGCCACAGCAGCTCTTCTGTAAACTGGGGATTGAGACTGTGAGTCCTGGGTGGGACACAGTCTGTGTCCAACCTGATTACCTTGTATCTACCGCAGCACTTTAGTATAGTGCCTGGCACATAATAAGCATTCAACAATATCATTTTAAAAGAACAATTTGCATTTTAGAGACGATGCAAGTGGTCCCCTTCGATGGCTCCTTATTGCTTCCCCCCCTCTGATCTCCACACATTTACACCTCATGTTTTTTGATGGAAAAACACTGGTCAACACAGTCGTCTGGCAGGCTATCGACCTCTTCCCGTGCAACACGGGTTGGTCGGGACCCACATTTTCATTCTGCTAATGTCAGGGATGAATTGTGTGGTGGGGTGAGGGAGGTTAAGGGTGGGATGAGGGAATGAGTAGGGGTCAGGAATGAACTGGCAGGTTGGTGATGGGATGGGGTAATGGGTGAATAGGTATGAACCAGGGTGGGGGGCGTTTGGGGCCTCGACGGCGGTAACTGAAGGCCTGAAAACATTCACTCATTCATTCAATCATATTTATTGAGTGCTTACTGTCTGCAGAGCACTGTACTAAGCGCTTGGAAAGTACAATTCGGCAACAGATAGAAACAATCACTCGAGGGTATCTAGTGAGCGCTTACTGTGTGCAGAGCACTGTACTAGGCACTTGGTTGAGTCCAGAGTTGGTAGACACATTCCCTAGCCAGAACGGGCGGGAATGAAGTGGGAATGACGGATTGGGCAGCGGGGCTGGCGGTAATGGAGGGGTTCCAAATTAACTGGGGCGGGGGGCAGGAATAAATGGCAAAGGTAGTTTCTCTCGGGGGGGAGGGAAGGGAAGAGGGAAGCAGGAAGCCGGGAATGGGGTGGGGGAGCCCCAGGGCTGGACGGTTCATTCATTCATTCAATCATACTTATTAAGTGCTTACTGTGTGCAGGACATTGTACTATGCGCTTGGGAAGCACAAATGGGCAACATATATAGATGGTCCCTACCCAACAACGGGCTCACAGTATAGAAGAGGGAGACAGACAACAAAACACGTAGACAGGTGTCAATACCATCAAAAGAAACAGAATTATAGCTATATACACATCATTAATAAAATTAATAGGGTAATACATATGCACAAATATACACAAGTGCTGTGGGGAGGGGAAGGGGTTCTTGGTCATGGGTTCTAATCCCAGCTATGCCACTTGTCTGCTGTGTGACCCTGGGCAAGTCACGTCTCCGGGCCTCAGTTCTCTCATCTGTAAATTGGGGGTGGAGACTGTGAGCCCCAAGGAGGACAACCTGATCACCTGGTATCTACCCCAGCACCCAGAACAGTGCTTGGCACATAGTAAGCACTTAACAAATATCATCATCATTATTATTATGAAGTCACTTCTCTGGGCCTCATCCAGAAAATGGGGATGGAGACTGTGAGCCCCATGGGGGACAAACTGATTACCTGGTATCTACCCCAGTGCTTAGAACAGCGCTTGGCACATAGTAAGCGCTTAAAAAATACCATCATTATTATTAAGTCACTTCCCTGGGCCTCATCTACAAAATGGTGATAATAATAATAACGATGGCATTTGTTAAGCGCTTACTATGTGCAAGGGACTGTTCTAAGCGATGGAGTACTGTTCTAATAATAATGGCATTTGTTAAGCGCTGGGATGGAGACTGTGAACCCCACGGGGGACAACCTTATGACCTGATATCTCCCCCAGAGCTTAGAACAGTGCTTGGCACATAGTAAGTTCTTAATAAATACCATTGCTATTATTATGAAGTCACTTCTCTGGGCCTCATCTGGAAAATGGGGATGGAGATTGTAAGTCCCACAGCGGACAACCTGATGACCTTATACCTACCCCAGCGCTTAGAACAGTGCTTGGCACATAGTAAGAGCTTAACAAATACCATCACTATTATTATTATTATTAAGTCACTTCCCTGGGCCTCATCTGGAAAATGGGGATAATAATAATGATGGCATTTGTTAAGCGCTTACTATGTACGTGCCAAGCACTGTTTTAAGCGCTGGTATGGAGACTGTGAGCCCCACGGTGGACAACCTGATGACCTTATATCTGTCTCCCCCTTCTAGACTGTGAGCCTGTTGCTGGGTAGGGACCGTCTCTATATGTTGCCAACTTGTACTTCCCAAGCGCTTAATACAGTGCTCTGCACACAGTAAGTGCTCAATAAATATGATTAAATGAATGAATAAATGAATACCCCAGTGCCCAAAACAGTGCTTGGCACATAGTAAGCACTTAACAAATACCATCATTATTATTATTATGAAGTCACTTCTTTGGGCCTCATCTGGAAAATGGGGATGGAGACTATGAGTCCCACGGGGGACAACCTGATGACCTTGAATCTCCCCCAGCGCTTGGCACATAGTAAGCGCTTAACAAGTACCATCATCATTATTATAAGGATTAAGTCACTTCCCTGGGCCTCATCTGGAAAATGGGGATGGAGACTGTGAGTCCCACGGGGGACAACCTGATGACTTTGTATCTCCCCCAGCGCTTGGCACATAGCGCTTAACAAGTACCATCATCATTATTATAAGGATTAAGTCACTTCCCTGGGCCTCATTTGGAAAATGGGGATCATCATCATCATCATCAATCGTATTTATTGAGCGCTTACTGTGTGCAGAGCACTGTACTAAGCGCTTGGGAAGTACAAATTGGCAACATACAGAGACAGTCCCTACCCAACAGTGGGCTCACAGTCTAAAAGGGGGAGACAAAACCAAACATACTACAAAATAAAATAGAATAGATATGTACAAGTAAAATAAATAAATAAATAAATAAATAAATAGAGTAATAAATATGTACAAACATATATACAGGTGCTGTGGGGAAGGGAAGGAGGTAAGATGGGGGGATGGAGAGGAGGATGAGGGGGAGAAGAAGGAAGGGGCTCAGTCTGGGAAGGCCTCCTGGAGGAGGTGAGCTCTCAATAGGGTCTTGAAGGGAGGAGACTGTGAGTCCCACGGGGGACAACCTGATGACCCTGTATCTCCCCCAGTGCTTGGCACATAGTAAGTGCTTAACAAGTACCATCATCATTATTATTACGATTAAGTCACTTCCCTGGGTCTCATCTGGAAAATGGAGATGGTGATTGCGAGCCCCACGAGGGACGTGCGTCCAACCCGATCTTTTAGACTGTGAACCCACTGTTGGGTAGGGACTGTCTCTATATGTTGCCACCTTGTACTTCCCAAGCGCTTAGTACAGTGCTCTGCACACAGTAAGCGCTCAATAAATACGATTGATTGATTGATTGACCCCGGCACTTCATTCATTCATTCAATCGTATTTAGTGAGCGCTTACTGTGTGCACAGCACTGTACTAAGGGCTTGGGAAGTACAAGTTGGCAACATATAGAGACGGTCCCCACCCAACAGCGGGCTCTTAGTACAGCGCCCGGCACGTAGTAGGCGCTTAGCAGGGGGCGTATTTTTACTTTGGAGTCAGAGGTCACGGGTTCAAATCCCGGCTCTGCCAACCGTCAGCTGCGTGACTTTGGGCGAGCCACTTCATCGTCAATCGTATCTACTGCGCGCTTACCATCATCATCATCATCATCAATCGTATTTATTGAGCGCTTACTGTGTGCAGAGCACTGTACTAAGCGCTTGGGAAGTACAAATTGGCAACACACAGAGACAGTCCCAACCCAACAGTGGGCTCACAGTCTACAAGGGGGAGACAGAGCACTGTACTAAGCGCTTGGGAAGTACAAATTGGCAACATATAGAGACAGTCCCTACCCAACAGCGGGCTCACAGTCTCTGGGCCTCAGTTACCTCATCTGTCAAATGGGGGGTGAAGACTGCGAGCCTCCCGTGGGACAACCTGGTGCCCTTGTAACCGCCCCAGCGCTTAGAACAGTGCTTTGCACGTAGTAAGCGCTTAGTAAATGCCATTATTGTTGTTATTATGATTATTTTCCTCGTCAGTGACCTTGGGGCGGGCGGGGATGGGGGCGGGGCCCTGAGGGGAGAGGGGTCCGGGGGGGTTCGGGGGGGGGGTCCCCCGGGACTCACCGATCGAAGGCAGGGCCCCGGGCTGCGGCGGCGCCCGGGCAGCGTGAGGAGGAGGAGGAGCGGCGGGCGGCAGCCCCGGCCCCACGGCAACAGCCACCGGTGCGTCAGGCCCGCCATGGCCGCCATGGCCGCCCTGCCGGGGAGCCGCAAGGCGAGCCTCGCGCACGCGCAGGCGGCCTCCGGCCCTCGCGCTCTCCCTCCCGACCGAGCGCCGCCGCCTCCGGCCTATGCCCTACGTGCTACGTCATCACGTAGCGTGGATTCCCTCCGGCTCGTTGTTCCCCCCCGGCCGGATACACCCAGGACGGGGCCAGGTACGGCCTCTGTGGCCCCGCCCCTTCCCCTCTATGGGCCCTCCCCCATGTGGCTCCGCCCCCTCCCCTCAGTGGTCCCTCCCCTTTTACGGCCCCGCCCCTTCCCCCTCGATGGCCCCGCCCCTCCCCATGTGTCTCCGCCCCACTCCCCCCTCTATGGTCCCTCCCCTGTCCCCCCCTTTATGGCCCCGCCCCTTCCCCTGTGGCCCCGCCCCTTCCTCGCTTTAGGGCCCCACCCCTTCCCCCTCTATGGCACCGCCCGCTTCCCCCGTGGCCCCGCCCCTTTCTCCCTTTAGAGTCCCCGCCTCCTCTGTGGCCCCGCCCCTTCCCCTGTGGCCCCTCCCCTTCCCCTTTATAGCCCCCCTTTCCATGTGGCCCCGCCCCTTTATGGACACGCCCCGTTCGCCGTCTATGGCCCCGCCCCTTTCCCCTCTATGCCCCGCCCCGTTCCCCTTTATGGCCCCGCCCATTCCCATGTGGCTCCTCCCCTTCCCCCTCTATGTCCCCGCCCCTTTCCCTGTGGCCCCGCCCCTTCACCCTCTATGGCCCCTCCCCTTCCCCCCCGTGGCCCATCCCCTTCCCCCTTCCCTTCTTACCTCCTTCCCTTCCCCACAGCACCTGTATATATGTATATATGTTTGTACATATTTATTACTCTATTTATTTTACTTGTGCATATCTATTCTATTTATTTTATCTTGTGAACATGTTTGGTTTTGTTCTCTGTCTCCCCCTTCTAGACTGTGAGCCCACTGTTGGGTAGGGACTGTCTGTCTATGTTGCCAACTTGTACCTCCCAAGCGCTTAGTACAGGGCTCTGCACATAGTAAGCGCTCAATAAATACGATTGACTGATTGATTCCCCCCTCTGTGGCCCCGCCCATTCCCCCTCTGTAGCCCTGCCCCTTTCTCCCTCTATGGCCCCTCCCCTTTCACCTTCTGTGGCCCCACCCCTTTCCCCTCTATGGCCCCGCCCCTTCCCCTCTGCGGCCCCTCCCCCTCTATGGCCCCTCCCCCTCTATGGCCCCGCCCCTTCTTTTCTATGGCCCCTTCTATGGTCCCTCCCCCAATGTAGCCCCGCCCCTCCCCCATGTGGCTCCACCCCTTTCCCTGTAATAATAATAATAATAATAATAATAATAATGATGATGATGATGGCACTTGTTAAGCGCTTACTCTGTGCCAGGCACAGCGCTGGGGGGAGACACAAGGTAAGGAGAGACAAGGGGAAGGAGAGAAGGGAGGTGAGGCAAAAACTCCTCACTCTGGGCTTCAAGGCTGTCCATCCCCTCGCCCCCTCCTAACTCACCTCCCTTCTCTCCTAATCCAGCCCAGCCCGCACCCTCTGCTCCTCTGCCACCGCTAATCTCCTCACCAGGCCTCGTTCTGGCCTGTCCCCCCGTCGCCCCCCGGCCCACATCCTCCCCCTGGCCTGGAATACCCTCCCTCTGCCCATCCGCCAAGCTAGCTCTCATCCTCCCTTCAAAGCCCTACTGAGAGCTCACCTCCTCCAAGAGGCCTTCCCAGACTGAGCCCCTTTTCCCCTCTCCTCCACCCCACCCCCCCGCCCTACCTCCTTCCCCTCTCCACAGCATCTGTATATATGTTTCTACAGATTTATTACTCTATTTATTTTACTTGTACATATTTACTATTCTATTTATTTTGTTAATAACGTGCACCTAGCTTCATTTCTATTTATTCTGATGACTTGACACCTGTCCACGTGTTTTGTTTTGTTGTCTGTCTCCCCCTTCTAGACTGTGAGCCCGTTGTTGGGTAGGGACCGTCTCTATATGTCGCCAACCTCTACTTCCCAAGCGCTTAGTACAGTGCTCTGCACACAGTAGGCGCTCAGTAAATACAATTGAATGAATGAACGAATCAATGGATATTTTTGAGGAGGGGAGTGACATGCCCAGAGTGTTTCTGCCCAAAGATGATCTGGGCAGCATAGTGAAGTATAGACTGAAGTGGGGAGAGACAGGAGGGTGGGAAATCAGAGAGGAGGCCAATGCAGTAATCCAGTCGGGATAGGATGAGCGATTGAACCAGCAAGGTAGCAGTTTGGATGGAGAGGAAAGGGGGATCTTGGCGATGTTGTGGAGGTGAGACTGGCAGGTTTTGTTGACGGATTGGATGTGTGGGGTGAATGAGAGAGCGGAGTCTAGGATGACACCAAGGTTGTGGGCTTGTGAGACGGGAAGGATGGTAGTGCCGTCAACAGTGATGGGAAAGTCAGGGAGAGGGCAGGGTTTGGGAGGGAAGATAAGGAGTTCAGTCTTGGACATACTGAGTTTTAGATGGTGGGCAAACATCCAGATGGAGATGTCCTGAAGGCAGGATTTCATTCAATCATTCATAATAATAATAATAATGATGGTATTTGTTAAGCGCTTACTATGTGCTGAGCACCGTTCTAAGCACTGGGGTAGATAAAAGGTAATCAGGTTGTGCCACGTGGGGCTCACAGTCTTAATCATGGGTTCTAATCCCAGCTTCCCCACATGTCTGCTGTGTGACCTTGGGCAAGTCACTTAACTTCTCTGAACCTCAATTACCTCATCTGTAAAATGGGGATTAAGACTGTGAGCCCTACGTGGGACAACCTGATCACCTTGTACCCCCCCAGCACTTAGAACAGTGCTTTGCACATAGTAAGTGCTTAACAAATGCCATTATTATTATTATTATTATCAATCCCCATTTTACAGATGAGGTAACTGAGGCCCAGAGAAGTGAAGTGACTTGCCTAAGGTCACACAGCTGACAAGTGACTGACCCGGGATTAGAATCCACAACACTTCTTACTTCCCAAGCCAGTGCTCTCGCCACTCGGCCGTCAGTCAATCATTCATTCAATCATTCATTCAATCATATTTACTGAGCACTTACTGTGTGCAGAGCACTATACTAATTGCTTTGGGAGTACAATACACCAATAAAGAAAGACAATCCCTGCCCAAAACAGGCTCACAGTCTCGGGGTGAAGGGGGTAGGGGGGCACATTAATTCATTCAATCATATTTATTGAGCACCTACTGTGTGTAGAGCACTGTACCACTAAGCACTTTGAAAGTACAATACTGCAATAAAGAGAGACAATCCCTGCCCATAATGGGCTCACAGTCTAGGGGGAGGGAGTGTTATCGACAAGTAGGGTGCAAAATAAGTTAACCGGTGTAAATCGGCCACAGGGTTCGAGAACCCAAGGTGGTGACGCAGATAGGAAAAATGACTCGAAGACATGAGTTCAGATGGAGCAGTAAAATTAGTAATAATAATAATAATAATAATAATGGCATTTATTAAGCACAGTAAAGGAGGAAGGTGGCTACCTGCCCATTCACCTCCCGAGAGAGATATAAGTGACAAGCAGCCCTGATCCCATTCCCACTGTGTCTTTTATTGAGTTACAGCGATGCGGAGGTGAGCAATGGGGAACTTCAGGGAACCAATGAGGACCGACCGGATGGTTGTGAATTTTCGTTGGTCTCTGTTATCACAGCCTTGTAAAGACAAGCGTTACTTGTTATAGGCCTTACTCTGGACATATCACTCCCCTCCTCAAAAACCTCCAATGGCTACCGATCAATCTGCGCATCAGGCAGAAACTCCTCACCCTTGGCTTCAAGGCTCTCCATCACCTCGCCCCCTCCTACCTCACCTCCCTTCTCTCCTTCTACTGCCCAGCCCGCACCCTCCGCTCCTCCACCACTAATCTCCTCACTGTACCTCGCTCTCGCCTGTCCCGCCATCGACCCCCGGCCCACGTCATCCCCCGGGCCTGGAATGCCCTCCCTCTGCCCATCCGCCAAGCTAGCTCTCTTCCTCCCTTCAAGGCCCTGCTGAGAGCTCACCTCCTCCAGGAGGCCTTCCCAGATTGAGCCCCTTTTTTCCTCTCCCCCTTGTCCCCCTCTCCATCCCCCCGCCTTACCGCCTTCCCCTCCCCACAGCACCTGTATATATGTATATATGGTTGTACATATTTATTACTCTGTTTATTTATTTATTTATTTATTTATTTTACTTGTACATTTCTATCCTACTTATTTTATTTTGTTGGTATGTTTGGTTCTGTTCTCTGTCTCCCCCTTTTAGACTGTGAGCCCACTATCGGGTAGGGACTGTCTCTATGTGATGCCGATTTGTACTTCCCAAGCGCTTAGTACAGTGCTCTGCACATAGTAAGCGCTCAATAAATACGATTGATTGATTGATTGATTGATTGATTACAACCTTGCCGTACAGACGGGAGTTATTTGCTATCGGCCCTACAACCTTGCACAGACAGGTGTTACTTGTTACTGGCCTTGAAGACAATCTGTATTTCCCAAGCGCTTAGTACAGTGCTCTGCACGCAGCAAGCGCTCAATAAATACAATTGAATGAATGAATGAATTCTGTTGTTGAGCCTTGCAGAAAATACAAAAAGGAGTTGCTCTCGGCCTGCACGAAATGGAGGGTTACTGTCGGTATGCACAAGATGGAGTCAGTCATGCCAAGTCTGCTGGCGGACAACAAGAGACAGGCATCAATATAAATAAATAGAATTAGAGATATATACATATATCCATTAAGTGCTGTGGGGAGGGGGGAGGGGGGGAAGAACAAAGGGAGTAAGTCATGGTGATGAAGAAGGGAGGGGGAGCTGAGGAAAAGTGGGACTTAGTCTGGGAAGGCCTCTTGGAGAAGCTGTGCCTTCAGCAGGGCTTTGAAGGGGGGTAGGGCTTTGAAGGGGGCATAGTAATGGTATTTGTTAAGAGCTTTTATTAATAATAATAATAATAATAATAACAATAACATTGGTATTTGTTAGCTGTTATGAATTTGTAGGCTATGTGCCAAGCACTGGGTGGATACAAGCACATCAGTTTGGATCATCATCATCATCATCATCAATCGTATTTATTGAGCACTTACTATGTGCAGAGCACTGTACTAAGCACTTGGGAAGTACAAATTGGCAACATATAGAGACAGTCCCTACCCAACAGTGGGCTCACAGTCTAAAAGAGGGGAGACAGAGAACAAAACCAAACATACTAACAAAATAAAATAAATAGATATGTACAAGTAAAATAAATAAATAAATAGAGTAATAAATATGTACAAACATATATACATATATGCAGGATATACTGTATATATGCAGGGTATACAGTATACTGGATACTGTCCCTGTCCCACGTAGGGCTCATAGTCTCAATCCCCATTTTCCAATAATAATAATAATAATAATAATAATAATGATGGCATGTATTAAGTGCTTACTATGTGCAAAGCACTGTTCTAAGTGCCGGGGAGGTTACAAGGTGATGAGGTTGTCCCACGGGGGGCTCACAGTCTTTGTCCCCATTTTACCAATGAGGTAACTGAGGCACTAAGAAGTGAAGTGACTCTCCCAAGTTCACACACAGCAGCACACAGGTGGAAGAACTGGGATTAGAACTCATGACCTTCTGACTCCCGGGCTCATGATATACGGCAGAAGTGGGGCTGGCCTCGGGGTGGTGGAGAGGGGGTCGGCTTTCATTCATTCAGTCGTATTTATTGAGCGCTTACCGTATTCACGAATTGGTTTAAATGATATTATTACTGTTTATATAACTCCTCTGATTTTTTTTTTTTGTCAATTTCTAAGAGGCCAAGTGACTTAGAGGACCAAATGCCCTTTCATCTAGAGTTTCCAGGGCAATAGATTGCAGAAGGAAAGAACATATAATGACTCTCTAAAAGAGGTCAAACTTCCCTTCTTTCCCCCTTTCTCTCCCCGTTCCTCTCCCACTTTCTCCTACAAATGTATGGTTCTCCCATGCATCGTTTTAATCGCCACTGGTAAAATAAGTTTAGAAGTTCTTGATCAGCAAGGTGGATTACCTCTGGCATAAAACTGCTAAGGTAAAATGGTAAATTGGGAAGGAGTGAAGCCTAGTGGATAAAGAAGGGACCTGGGAGCCAGAACCTGGGTTCTAGTCCTGGCTCTACCACTTTTCTGCCACTTTTCTACCACTTTTGGGCAAGTCACTTAACTTCTCTGTGCCTCAGTTTCCTCAGTTGCAAAATGGGGATTCTATACCTCTTCTCCCTCCTAAAAAAAAAAAAAAGTTCTGGCCATCTGACCCCTCGTTCATATGCCATCTTCTGAGGGTGAGTAGAATTTTGGATCCAGAAGGCCATGACAGAAGAAAAGATCTGAAGGCAGAAAAAGTAGAAAACTTGTCACACTGATACTGGGAAGGTGTCTGAAGCATATGAAGTTTGTAGTGAAATACAGAGAAACAGGACCTGAAAAGAAATAAGATGAGCAAGTGATGAAGTGAAGAGAGAAAATGGAAGTAGAGATAACTGGCCTAGTGGGTAGAGCACGGGCCTGTTAGTCAGAAGGACCTGGGTTCTAATCCCGGCTTCACCACTTGTCTGCTGTGTGACCTTGAGCAAGTCTCTTAACTTCTCTGGGCCTCAGTTACCGCCTCTGTAAAATGAGGGTTAGGACTGTTAGCTCTACGTGGGACATGGACTGTGTCCTACCAGATTAGCTTGTATCTACCCCAGTGCTTATAACAGTGCTGGACACATAATAAATGCTTAACAAATAACCATCATCATTATTATTATTATTGTTATTATTATTATTACTGGATCCCTATTCAACCCTGAAATATATAGGACTTATCATAATGCTCTGGGCTTCAGTGATCTGCTATGGCTTTTTTTAATATTCTGAGGTTAAACAGGATTCCTGAAATTTGTCTGTTTTGCAATGCTATTAAAAACCTAGGCCTTTGTGTCTTTCTCTAGCGACATTCTGACTCTGAATCCCGAATACCAAACAAACCATCATTTCTAATCTGACAGTTTGTCTCTTTCACATGCAGACGGGCTGAGCGACCCAGCTCAGTGTCATGGGTATGAAGTCCTTACTTAATAATAATAATAATAATGGCATTTGTTAAGCGCTTACTATGTGCAGAGCACTGTTCTAAGCGCTGGGGGGGGGGATACAAGGTGATCAAGTTGTCCCACGTGGGGCTCACAGTCTTAATCCCCATTTTACAGATGAGGTAACTGAGAAGAGACCAGCAGAGTGGCAGAGACAGTCATCAATACTGCACAGCCTAAAAGGTTTTCCTGGACTTTTTTTATGGCATTTATTAAGTCCTTACTATGTGCAAGGCACTGTTCTAAGCGCTGGGAAGGTTACAAGGTGATCAGGTTATCCCACTGGGGGCTCACAGTCTTAATCCCCATTTTACAGATGAGGTAACTGAGGCACAGAGAAGTGAAGTGACTTGCCCAAAGTCACACAGCTGACAATTGGCGGAGCTGGGATTTGAACCCATGACCTTTGACTCCAAAGCCCGGGCTCTTTCCACTGAGCAACGCTGCTTCCAGGGACAGCCACGCTTGGAGAACTATGGCTGTTCTCTGAGGACACACTCAAGGGAATTTTCCTGGAATGCTAATTTCCAGGAGACCGTTATGCCACGTTCTGCAAAAGAAGGGAATAATGAACTGAATTCTGATCCTCAGAATAGCATCTGAGTCTTCGATTTGTAGAAAATGTAAAACCTGTAAACATGAAAACTCCATATTGTCGGACTGAGGTCAGTCTTGCCTTTCACCAGGAGAAAATTCAGGATCTCCCTCAGGGAGCCAGTGGAATCCTGGATTTATAATCACTTAAACCAGTTTTGGTGAATGGCTGTACTAGATCAGGGTGAAGGGAGTTAATTTTACTAAAAAGGTTTAGGTTTTTGTCTCATTCTTTAAAGCCGGCAGATCGCTGTCTGAATTTGGAAAGAAAGAAACTTGAACTGAATCCTAAAGCTCTCTAGGAAAATCCTGGAGAAGCAGCATGGCCTAGAGAAGCAGCATAGCCTCGTGGTTAAAGCACGGGCTTTGGAGTCAGAGACCTAAGTTCTATCCCGGCTCTGCCACTTGTCTGCTGTGTGACCTTGGGCAAGTCATTTAGCTTCTCTGTGCCTCAGTTACCTCATCTCTAATATGGGGATTGAGACTGTGAGCCCCATGTGGAACAGGGACTGAGTCCAACCTGATTAGCCTGCATCTCTCCCAGTGCTTATTACAATGCCTGGAACATAGTAAGCACTTAACAAACACCATAAAAAAAAAAAAGACTTAGGAGAAGCTATCTAAGAGAACAGCTTCGAGGGAGAACAAATGTGTAAACAGGAACATTATAACTGGACTCTTGTGCTGCTCTCCTAAGCCGATTTTTTGATTGTTGTCTTTAAAGAGCAGGTATTCCGGATGTTCTGGCAAATGCTGATTATTCAACAGGGATAAATTCATGGTGCCCCCAATCTAGCTGCCGCAACAAACAAATTCAGAGAAAGGTGTGTGTGTAAGTCAGGGCAGCAATTATGTCTACTAACTCTATTGTACTTTCCGAAGCTCTTTATACAGTGCTCTATGATCAATATTGAGTGCTTAATGTGTGCAGAGCACTGTTCTAAGAGCTTAGGAGAGTACAATCAATAACGTAGGTGGACATGATCATGGCCGACAAGGAGCTTACCGACTACTGCTTACTGGACACAATACGTGCTCAATAAATATTATTAATAATAATAATTGTGGTATTTATTAAGCACTTACTATGTGCCAGACACTGTACTAAGCACTGGAGTGGATACAAGCAAATCAGCTTGGACACAGTCCACGTCCCATTTGGCTCACAGTCTTAATCCCGGTGTTACAGATGAGGGAACTGAGGCCCAGAGAAGTAAAGTGACTTGCCCAAGGTTACAGAACAGACAAGTGGTGGAGCTGGGATTAGAACCCATTCCCAGGCCCTTACTCTACCCACTAAGCCAAGGTGCTTCTCCTATTGATTGATTGTCTCTTAGTATAGCGGTCTTCACATAGTCCAGTGCTTAGAACAGTGCATGGCACATAGTAAGTGCTTAGCAAATACCATAATCATTATAATAAGTGCTTTATAAATAAGATTGATTGATTGGTTGATAAAGCCACAGGAAGGCCATGTAAAGCCCTCTCTTTCCCTCCCCCTGCCCCCCAGACTGTAAACTCATTTTGGGTAGGGAATGTGTCTGTTTCTGCTTGCCAAATCCAACGGCTCCTACTCTATCCTAATCCTCCTCGACCTCTCAGCTGCCTTCGACATTGTGGACCACCCCCTTCTCCTCAACACACTATCCAACCTTGGCTTCACAGACTCCGTCCTCTCCTGGTTCTCCTCTTATCTCTCCGGCCGTTCATTCTCAGTCTCTTTTGCGGGCTCCTCCTCCCCCTCCCATCCCCTTACCGTAGGGGTTCCTCAAGGGTCAGTTCTTGGTCCCCTTCTGTTCTCTATCTACACTCACTTCCTTGGTGAACTGATTTGCTCCCATGGCTTCAACTATCATCTCTACGCTGATGACATCCAAATCTATGTCTCCGCCCCTGCTCTCTCTCCCTCCCTCCAGGCTCGTGTCTCCTCCTGCCTTCAGGACATCTCCATCTGGATGTCTGCCCACCATCTAAAACTCAATATGTCCAAGACTTTACTCCTTATCTTCCCTCCCAAACCCTGCCCTCTCCCTGACTTTCCCATCACCGTTGACGGCACTACCATCCTTCCCGTCTCACAAGCCCGCAACCTTGGTATCATCCTCGACTCCACTCTCTCGTTCACCCCCACATCCAATCCGTTTCCAAAACCAGCCGGTCTCACCTCCGCAACATTGCCAAGATCCGCCCTTTCCTCTCCATCCAAACCGCTACCCTGCTCATTCAATCTCTCATCCTATCCCGACTGGATTACTGCATCAGCCTCCTCTCTGATCTCTCATCCTCCTGTCTCTCCCCACTTCAATCTATACTTCACACCACTGCCTGGATCATCTTTGTGCAGAAACGCTCTGGGCATGTTATACCCTCCTCAAAAATCTCCAGTGGCTACCAATCAACCTACGCATCAGGCAGAAACTCCTCAACCTGGGCTTCAAGGCTCTCCATCACCTCGCTCCCTCCTACCTCACCTCCCTTCTTTCCTTCTACAGCCCAGCCTGCACCCTCCGCTCCTCTGCCGCTAACCTCCTCACTGTGCCTCGTTCTCGCCTGTCCCACCGTCGACCCTCGGCCCACGTCCTCCCCCTGGCCTGGAATGCCCTCCCTCTGCACATCCGCCAAGCTAGCTCTCTTCCTCCCTCCAAAGCCCTACTGAGAGCTCACCTCCTCCAACAGGCCTTCCCAGACTGAGCCCTCTCCTTCCTCTCCCCCTCCTCCGCCTCCCCATCCCCCCCGCCTTACCGCCTTCCCCTCCCCACAGCACCTGTATATATGTATGCATGTTTGTACATATTTATTACTCTATTTATTTATTTATTTTACTTGTACATATTTATTCTATTTATTTTATTTTGTTAATATGTTTTGTTTTGTTGTCTGTCTCCCCCTTCTAGACTGTGAGCCCGCTGTTGGGTAGGGACCGTCTCTATATGTTGCCAACTTGTACTTCACATGCACTTAGTACAGTGCTCTGCACACAGTAAGCGCTCAATAAATATGATTGATTGATTGATTGATTAGTACAGTACTCTGCACACAGTAAGCGCTCAATAAATACGATTGAATGAATGAATGAATGAATCAATCAATCAATCAATCAATCAATCAGTGGCATTTATTGAATGCAGAGCACTACATTAAGCAGCTGAGAGAGGTCAACTCAACAGAGGTGGGAAACAGGTTCCCTGCTCAAGGCTTTGTGCCAATGCCATCAAAAATATCCTTCAGCAGCTGGGAGGGGTGAGCACTATCTCCATTTCACAGATGGGGAACCAGGCAGAGGGAAGTTAAGGGAGCAGCCAAAGTCACTCAGTCTCTTTCCACTAGGCTATTCTGCCTATGGTCTCTCTCTGTTGGCTTATTTTCATGTCCCTCCTTGTGCTTCTGAATCCTTTTCTCTCCTTCGTGGTGGCTCTGAGCTTCCCAGGGCCTCCTTTCCACTTTCCATCATCCCTCATTCCTTCCCCAACCTCACTCTCTACACCACACCTTTCCTTTTTCTCCTCCCTCCTACTGCCCCCCGCATCTTCCTGGGGTTTCCAGCCCTCCTCATTCATTTTTTAAAATCCCCTGGGTCTTAACAGGTTGGGTCAGAGGTCACTGGTGGTGGGGAAGACAGAGCAGTGGAGCCTTTTAGTGGGCAGAGAACTCTACAGATCATCATCAATCGTATTTATTGAGCGCTTACTATGTGCAGAGCACTGTACTAAGCACTTGGGAAGTACAAATTGGCAACATATAGAGACAGTCCCTACCCAACAGTGGGCTCACAGTCTAAAAGACTCTACAGATGGAGTCCAGACACCCTAACAGGGATCGGTTCCTTCTGGAGTGCCTCACCTCCCAATTCATGACTTAGTGGATAGACCACGGGCCTGGCAGTCAGAGGGACGTGGGTGCTAATCCAGGCTCCTCCACTTGTCTGCCCTGGGACCTTGGGCAAGTCACTTCACTTCTCTGGGCCTCAGTTACCTTGTCTGTAAAGTGGGAGTTGAGACGGTGAGCCCCACGTGGGACAGGGACTGTGTCCTACCCGATTTGCTTGTATCCACCCCAGCGTGTAGTACTGTGCTTGGCTCATAGTAAGGGCTTAACAAATGTCATCATTATTATTATTGTTATTATTATTATCCCACTCCTCTCTCTCCCCCACCCCCTGAAGTAGGCTCAGCTTCTGAGAGAGGTGGGATTGGGTAGGGTTGCTCAGGGAGAGCCATTCTCTGTGGGTGACAGAGAGCAAGAAGACCCTCCCTCCCTGTCTCTTCCACCTGCAGCCCTAGAGTTGGACAGGGTGACACCCAAGCTGGCACTGGTGATGAAGGCAGAGCAGAATTCCGGGAACCGTGAGGACAACTACAGCCTTATTCTGATGGGATTTGTTAAGCGCTTACTAAGGGCCAGCCACTGTTTTAAGCGTTGGGGTAGTTACAAAGTTATCAGGTTGGACATAGTCCATGTCTCATGCGGGGCTCGCAGTCTTAGTCCCTATTTTCCAGATGAGGTCGTTGAGGCACAGATAAATTAAGGGACTTGCCCAAGGACGCACAGCAGACAGGTGGCAGAATTAGAATTAGAACCCAGGTCCTGCTGACTCCGAGACCCATGCTCCATCCATTGTCACACTGCTTCTCTTTGTGCCTAATCCGTGGCACATCTCCTCCAAGAGGTCTTCCCCGAATAAGCCCTCATTTTCTCTTTTCCCACTCCCTTCTGTGTCACCCTTGCACTTTGATTTACTCCCTTTATTTACCCCTCCCATAGCCCCACAGCACTTATGTCTACATCCTTAACATCTCCCCCTCTAGACTGTAAGCTCTATGTGGGCAGGGAACATGTCTACCAAACTCTGTTAACTGTACTCTCCCATGTGCTTATTACAATGCTCTGCACATAGTAAGTTCGCAGCAAATATGACCGATTGACTGATTGATGCAGCCTCTAACCTGAAAGCCCTGGGGACCTGGGGTTGACTCTTGGGCCCGTAAGGTAGAAGATGAAAGATCATGGCCCAAGCAACTGCCGTGATGACAAAGCTTAATCTACTTTAAAAGCAGATTATGTGAGGTGTGTTGTGATTTACCCCTTTTATCTGTGCTGACCTGGAAAAAAAAAAAAAACTGTCAGAGGGCCTCAACAGACTTTTGAAGTATGAAATTGGCTACAGAAAATTTAGGTTGAGATGGTACCCGTTTTTGATCTTTTGACCCACTGAAGTACCTGGTAAACCTCTGTTCAGATAGATAAATTTACCATAAATGTTCATGGATTGTGAGCCCCTCGGCAGGCGGAGACGTGTCTGATTCCCATCTGCGTATTCTCTCCCAGCATTTAATACAGTGCTCTGCACATGGTAAGCACTTTAGATACTGTTCCTACCATTCCTTCTCTATGCCTCAGTTACTTCACCTATAAAATGGGGATTAAGACTGTGAGCCCCACGTGGGACAACCTGATTAACTCGTATCTACAGCACTTAGAACAGTGCTCGGCACATAGTAAAGTGCTTAACAAATGCCATTATTATTATTATTACTATCTTGACTACCACCTTGGCTGTGGAATATGGAAGACAGTTAAGATTGCCTTTCAGTTCTCTGAAGTGTTAATAGGTCTGGGTTTCTTTTGCTTTGTCAGCTGTGTTGTCTGGGATACTGAATGTAAAAACAGGATAAAATAATAGAAACAGATGCAGAGCAAAAATGTATTGGATTTTCTTGACCATCCCAAAACATTATGTTCCTCCACAGGTCCCACAATTGCTTGTGACGTGAATCAATCCTTTTGGTAGCAAGGAAGCACTCAATACCTTCAATTTACATTGGCTAAAGTGTATTTTGTAAAGTATAACAGATCAGCTCTAGCTAAATATATAGATGAATGCTTGTGTTATTTATGTCATCAAGGACAAAATAGAAACTTTGTCATTAAGGACACTATAGAAACGCTAATGGTCAGTCTCAGTACAGTGCCTGGCACTGTAGTAAGTGCTTAGCAAATACCATTTTAAAAAAAAGTCTTGCCAAACAGATTTTTTGCAGTAACTTTCCCAAGCACAGCAAAATACTGCATGAGTTTAAGGTATTTTCAATCATATTTATAGAGCACTTACTATGTGCAAAGCATTGTACTAAGCGTTTAGCACTGTACTTTTTGTAAAGTACAGCTGATCAGCTCCAGCTAAATATATGGATGAATGTTTGCATTATTTATGTCATTAAGGAAAATAAAGAAACTGTCAGCTAACCAATCCATGAGAAAGGAATCTCCAATGTGGCTTAGTGGATAGAGCATGGCCCTGGGAGTCAGAAGGACCTGGGTTCTAATCCTAGCTCCATTATTTGTCTGCTGTGTGAGCTTGGGCAAGTTGCTTCACTTCTCTGTGCCTCAGTTCCCTCATCTGTAAAATGGGATTAAGACAGTGAGCCCTTTGTGGGACTGGAATGGTACTCAACCCGATGACCTTGTATCTACAGACTGAGCCCCTCTTTTCCTCTGCTTCTCTTCCCCTCCCCATCGCCTCTGCTCCCTTCCTCTGCTCTACCTCTTTCCCCGCCCCACAGCACTTGTGTATATATGTGTGTATTTATTATTCTATTTATTTTATTAATTATGTGCATATATCTATAATTCTATTTATTTAATTTACATTGATGCTATTGATGCCTGTCTACTTGCTTTGTTTTGTTTTGTGGTCTGTCTCCCCCTTCTAGACTGTGAACCTGTTGTTGGGTAGGGATTGTCTCTGTTGCCGAATTGTACTTTCCAAGCACCTAGTACAGTGCTCTGCACACAGTAAGTGCTCAATAAATGCGACTGAATGAATGAATGAATCTACTCCAGCACTTAGAACAGTACCTGGCACATAGTAAGTGCTTAGCAAATATTATTATTATTAGTCAGTCTTGTTATTATTATTATTATTATTATTATTATTATTATTATTATTATTGGTCAGCCTTGCCAGTTTCCCATTCATTCATTCATTCATTCAATCAGTTTTTTTGAGCATTTACTGTGTGTAGAGCACTGTACTAAGTGCTTGGAAAGTACAGTTGGGCAGTATCTTCCCCAAGCACAGCAGAATTCTACACAGGCTTAAGATAAAATATTATTACTACATTTCATGGAAATGAAATACCAACTTTTGAATTCATAATATCTAACTCCGATAGTTGTATGAAACTAGGAGATGTCTTAGGAGGTAGGAAGGAACGACCATTAAGAGAGATGGAGCAACTGTCCCTGAACCTCAGTCACAAAAAGCCGTGGCAGGAGAGTGAATCCCAGAATTGGGAACAACTTTGTGCTTTCTAGACCCCCTTTCCGTCACTCCCAGAGTTGGGGTTTGGAGCCTGATTAGGGGCAAGGCTACCAGAAGGAAATACAACCAGCCCTGGGACCTGTGATTTCTCTGTTACTAGGGCTGTTCTGGAGGGTTAGGAAAAGAGAAGTAATCCCCCGATATATCGGCCCAAGTGGATGGGAAATCCCGAAGCAAGGGAGGGGGGTTGGCAGCAAAGATTGTCAAAGATAAAAGGGAATCTGCAAGTCACTGCTCAGAGACCTTGAATATAGCCCTGAATGTTGCTAAGACAATCAGTCAATCAATCATATATAGAGAGCATCTACTGTGTGCAGAGCATTGAACTGACTGCTTGGGAAGTACAGTATAATTGAGTTGGTAGACACATTCCCTGCCCATGATGAACTTACAGTCTATGGAGGGGAAAGAAAAAAGTGTTCACAAAGCCTAAAAATGATTTTATTGTTCTATTGATTTATCCTCGCTGGCAGCACCAACCTCGAAACAACTAAAGTACGTTCTCTGCTGAACTTTCTGATGCAAACTTCCGTATTGACTTTATCCCCTGAATTACCGATGACATTAATTGGATTTGTGGCATAATGGATAGAGCACACGCCTGGGAGTCAGAAGGACCTGGGTTCTGATCCCGACTCCTCCATGTCTGCTGTGTGACCTAGGGCAAGTCGCTTCACTTCACTGTGCCTCAGTTACCTCATCTGTAAAATGGGGATTAAGACTGTGAGCCTTATGTGGGACAGGGATTGTGTCCAACCTGATCAACTTGTATCTACCCCAGAGCTTAGTACAGTGCTTGGCACATAAAAATAAAAAAAAGTAAATTTTCTTCTGTATTCCCCATTAGACTGTAAACTTGAGAGCCGGGAAAAGGTGCCTTGCTACGCTGTACTCTCCCAAGTGCTTAATGCAGTGCCTGGTAATAAGTAGGCACTCAATAAACATCACTGATAAAACTTTTCCTTATCAAGAATCCAGAATTAGATCATCATCATCATCAATCGTATTTATTGAGCGCTTACTATGTGCAGAGCACTGTACTAAGCACTTGGGAAGTACAAATTGGCAACATATAGAGACAGTCCCTACCCAACAGTGGGCTCACAGTCTAAAAGATCATTAGATCATTATAATTCAGTCAATTAATCAATTGAATTTATTGAGCACTTACCGTGTACTAAGCACTTGGGAGAGCATACTATAACTGTGTTGGCACATACCATCAATCGTCATCAATCGTATTTATTGAGCGCTTACTGTGTGCAGAGCACTGTACTAAGTGCTTGACATACATTCCCTGCCCACAGTGAGATTACAATCTAGAGGGGGAGACAAGAACTTAATATAAATAAATAAATTGTGGATGTGTACATGAGTGCTGAGGGGCGGAGGGAGGGGAAAATAAAGGGAGCAAATCCAAGTGCAAGGGTGATGTAGAAGAGAGTAAGAGAAGAGGAAATGAGGGCTAAGTCAGGGAAGGCTTCTCAGAGGAGATGTGCCTTCAATGAGGCTTTGAAGGTGGGGAGAGTGGTCGTCTGTTGGATATGAAGAGCAAGGGCGTTCCAGGCCAGAGGCAGGACGTGGGCAAGAGGTCGGTGGTGAGATAGGTGAGATTGAGGTACAGTGAGTAGGTTGGCGTGAGAGAAGAAAAGTTTGAGGGCTGGGTTGTATTAGGAAATCAGGGAAGTAAGGTAGAAGCGGGCAAGGTGATTGAGTGTTTTAAAGCCATTAGTAAGGAGTTTCCATTTGATGTGGAGGTGGATCAATTGATCAATGGTATTTATTGAGTGCTTACTATTTGCAGAGCACCATACTCATTTAATAATGGTGTTTGTTAAGTGCTTACTATGTGCAAAGCACTGTTCTAAGCGCTGGAGCGCTTGGGAGAGTACAATTTCAGCGGAAGTAGCAGATACGTTTCCTGCCCATAATGAATTTACAGTCTAGAGGGGGAGAGAGATATTAATATGAATAGCTATGTAATTTATAATATGCAATTTAAAGATATGCACATAATAATAATAACAATAATTATAATGGTATATGTGCCTACCACTGTTCTAAGCTCTAAGGTAGATATCAGGTAATCAGGTTGTCACATATGGGCTCACAGTCTCAATCTCCATTTTACAGATGAGGCCCAGAGAAGTGAAGTGATTTGCCCAAGGTCAAAGAACAGACAAGCGGCAGAGCCAGGATTAGAACCCATGACCTTCTGACTCCCATGCCTGTGCTCTATCCACTACGCCATGCTGCTTCTCTAAGTGCCGTGGGGTTTGGAGTGGCGTGAATATCAAATGTCCACCGGTCACAGATCCGAGTTCATCGATCACACAGAAGGGAGAGTGAGCTGGGGAAAAGAAGACTTAATCGGGGAAGGCCTCTTGGACCTTTAAATAATGCTTTGAAAGAGGAGAGAATGTGGTCTGGTGTATTTGGAGGGGGAGGGAGTTCCAGGCTAGGGAGAGGATGTGGGAAAGGGTTTGGTGGCAAGATAGATGAGATCGGGGCACAGTGAAAAAGCTGGCTCTAGAAGAGCTGAGTGTGTGGGTTAAATTATAGTAGGAGATGAGTGAAGTGGGGTAGGAATGGGCAAGAAGATCAAGAAGATTTAAACCCGATGGTAAGGACTTTCTGTTTGAGGAAGTGGATGGGCAACCACTGGAGATCCTTAAGGAGCGGGGAAACATGGACTGAACATTTTTGTAGAAAAATGATCTGGACAGCAAAGTGAAGTATGGACTGGAGTGGGGAGAGACAGGAGGCAGGGAGGTCAGACAGGAGGCTGATTAACATGGTAGCAGTTTGGATGGAGAGGAAAGGGTGGATTTTAGTGAGGTAGTGAAGGTTTGAACCAACGGGATTTGGTGGCATTGGATATGTGGGTCAAACAAGAGAGATGATTTGAGGATAATGCCAAGGTTGTGGGCATTATCAATCAATAGTATTTATTGAGTACTTTTTGCAAAACACTGTGCTGAGAGCTTGGTAAAGTGCAAAAGAGTTAGTAATCAATCAATAAATCAATCAGTGGAATTTATTGAGCACTTACCCTGGATAATTGGGAGAGTTACAATATCCCTGCACTCAAGGAATTTACAATCTAGCAGGGGAGACAGACACTAAAATCAATTATAGCTTGGGGAAAGCAACATTGTTTATAAGTCCATTCCTAAGTGTTATGATGAGGTGGAAGGTGAATAACAAAGTGCTTAGGTGATGTGACAATGCTAACATGGAAGAAGATGGGGAAATAAGGTGGGGAGATGAAAAATTAATAAGGGAAGGCCCTCAGCACTTAGAACAGTGCTTGGCACATAGTAAGTGCTTAATAAATGCCATCATTGTTATTATTATTCTGGAAGAGATGTGATTTCAGAAGGGCTTTGAAGATGGGAAGAGCAGTGGTCTGCTGTATGTAAAAGAGGAAGGAATTCCAGGCAGAAGGGCAACTTGTAAGCAAGAGACTAGTGGCTGGATAGATGTGAACGAGGTACCATGAGTAGGTTGGCTTGAGAAGAACAAAATGTGTGAGATGAAGTGGCAAAGGAGCAAGGCTAACTAGTGGGGAGAGATGATTGAGTGCTTTACAGCAGATAGCCAGGAGTTTCTTTTTGAGCAGAGAAGAACGGGCAACAGAATGATGTTTTAGAAAAATGATCCGCGAGATAGTGTGACCTACGGGCGGGAGAGGGGAGAGACTGGAAACAGGGAGGTCTGTGAAGAGGATGATGCAGTCAGGTAAGAGTATGACCAGTACTTGGATCAACAAGGTGGCAGTTTGGATGGAGGAAGGGGCAAATTCCACAGTTGTTGTGAAGAAAGAGCCAGCAGAACTTAGTGACTGACTGACTATGGGGGTTAGAAGAAAAAGAGGACTCAAGACATGGGCTTGAGAGCTGGGGAGGATGGTGATGGGAAACTTAGAAGAGGAGAGAATTTGGGAGGTAAAATGAGATGTTCAGTTTTGGACAAATTCAGCAATGAGGTGTTTGGGTGGGGGGTTGGGGGTGGAATGCCCATGTAGAGATAGATGCCCTGGAGACAGGAGGAGATGCAAGACTGCTGAGAAGAGCAAGAGTGGGGCTTGTGATGCAGATTTGGAAGTCATCCCTTTGAAAGTGGTTGTTGTGAGGGGGATGAGCCCCCTAAGGGAGGGAGTGTAGACTGAGAGTAAAAAGGGGCCCAGAACTGAGTTTGTAGGGACACCTACATATAGGCAGTGGAAGGCAAAGGAAAAACAAGCAAAAGAGACATAGCTCCTACTGACCACCTCCCCACACTTTATCCCATGACTTCATGAGTGCTCCTGGTTACAAGATCTCCCCCAAATTTGCCAGACCACAACGGTCCACATCCAAAGCCTTCCTCAGATCCCACCTCCTCCACAAAGCCTTCCCTGATTGATTCCCAATATCCCAAATCGAATCAATCAATGGTATTGACTGGTATTGAATGGTATAGAGAAGCAACGTGGCTCAGTAGGAAAGAGCCCGGGCTTTGGAGTCAGAGGTCATGGGTTCAAATCCCGGCTCCACCAATTGTCAGCTGTGTGACTTTGGGCAAGTCACTTCACTTCTCTGGGCCTCAGTTACCTCATCTGGAAAATGGGGATTAAATCTGTGAGCCCCACGAGGGACAACCTGATCACCTTGTAACCTCCCCAGCGCTTAGAACAGTGCTTTGCACATAGTAAGCGCTTAATAAATGCCATTATTATTATTATTATTATTTATTGAGCACTTGCTTTGTACATAGCACTGTACTATGCACTTGGGAGAATATAATACAACAGAGTTGGTAGATACATTCCTGTCTACATGTTTTGTTTTGTTGTCTGTCTCCCTCTTCTAGACTGTGAGCCCATTGGTGGGTAGGGACCGTCTCTATATGTTGCCGACTTGTACTTCCCAAGCGCTTAGTACAGTGCTGTGCACACAGAAAGCACTCAATAAATACAATTGAATGAATGAATGCCTGCCCACAATGACCACAGCTTTTATGAATTTATACCCATCCTCAGCACATATATATGTATACAATTGTACATTGTTATCCTTTTATTTCATCATACTGTATTTATACTATACTTAAGTTATGCTAGAATCCGTGTTTTCCCTGTACATTTTGGCTAGACCACAACGGCACAATTAAGAAGCATTCTTCTAATGATCAAGGCACAGTCCTTGTTGTCCAGGTGTGGTGTGGTCGGAATGAGGCTTTTCCCTCTGGACCTACATGATTGAGACATGAGTGGCTATTTTAATGCCCACTGAGTTTAAAGTACATCAGGATGTATATTAAGGAATATTTACTGGGCCTACAGGAAGTTGTTATATTTAAACATATTTCCTAGAGGAGCTATCTGCAGGAGATACTTAAGCAGTTGTTTCTGTAGAATGATTTGAATATAGCTCTCCGAGAGGAGAGTTCAAATAATTACTTCAGGTTCTTGTCCGAGCTTCTTATGCAGTGTTTCAGAAAACCAATAGCTTTGATACCATGGTATAACTTTATAAAAGTCCCCCCACAAGTCAGTGTTACTTTATCATGCCTTTATTTTCTCTCACAATACTTCCCACCAAAGGAATCCACTGTACTTTCATTCATTCATTCATTCAATCGTATTTATTGAGCGCTTACTGTGTGCAGAGCACTGTACTAAGCGCTTGGGAAGTACAAGTTGGCAACATGTACTTGTTCAATAAGCACTTAGTACAGTGCTCTGCACCCAGTAAGCACTCAAGAAATACGATTGAATGAATGAATGGAAGCTAGATCAATCAGTGGTATTTATTGAACACTTTCTGTGTGCAGAGGACTGTACTGAGCACTTGGGAAAGTACAACAAAATTAGCAGACACATTCCTTTCCCATAACAATTTTACAAGTTACAGCTGTATTTTCCTACTTCACCAGATTTTGGTCTGGGTCAAACTTACCAAATGCTTCATGTGTCTATTAAAGTCCTGTAATGAGTACAACTGTGAAGGATAGTTATTCTGAACCAGATGGGTGGAGATCTCTAATTTTACTGAACCCCTTAGCATGATAGGGCTATGAAAATGGTAAGAGAAGTGGGGAAGATGACAAAGGGTTTGGGGGCTTTCCATTCCTTTTTGCAATGCTTCCAGGCTCAGTTTCCTGAACCCCTTCTCATTTTCCTGAACCCCTTAGCATGATGGAGCTGAGACAGTGCTCAGTGAAGTGGGGGAGATTTGGGGATTTCCATTCCTTCATGGGATTGCTTCTAGGCTCCCTATGAAGCACAAACAAGATTGGCCGAGTCCCATGAGGAGAGGATAGGGCAGAGGGAGTCTTGAACGTAGGTCTTCACAGAATCTGAGCCCCAAATACCATTTTTTCCCTGTAGCCCTTCCATTTTCAGGTGGCGCCGTAATACATCGCGTTCCCTCCAGGCCCAGGGGTGGCTACGGATGGACAGACTGAGGGACAGAAAGACTGATGGCAGCCCTTCTTTCTAACCCCGACACATGCCCTGAGGGGATCGTTCTGTTCCCCATTTCAAAGCCTTAGTGAAGGCACATCTCCTCCAGGAAGCCTTCCCTGACTGAGCCCTCCCCTCCACTTCTCCCACTCCCTTCTGCGCCCCTCCCACTTGCTCCTTCATTCATCCTGGCCTAGTGGATAGACCACGGGCCTGAAAGTCAGAAGGTCACGGGTTCTAATGCTGACCCCACCACTTGTTTGCTGTGGTACCTTGGGCAACTCACTTCACTTCTCTGGGCCTCAGTTCCCTCATCTGTGAAGTGGGGGTTAAGACTGTGAGCCCCATGTGCGACAGGGATGGTGTCCAACCTGATTATCTTGTATCTACCCCAGCGCTTAGAACATGGCCTGGCTAGTAAGTGCTTAACAAATGCCATTATTATTATTATTGTTATTGTTCTCCTTCCCTTCCCCAAAGCACAGATGTATGTGTTGGTACTTTATCTATCATCTATCTATCTATCTATCTATCTATCTATCTATCTATCTATCTATCTATCTATCATCTATCTATCTATCATCTATCATCTCTATCTATCTATCTATCTATCTATCTATCTCTATCATCTATCTATCTATCTATCTACCTATCTCTATCTATCTATCTATCTATCTATCTATCTATCTATCATCTATCTATCTATCTATCTACTTAGTTATATTAATGTCTGCCTCCCCCTCTTAGACACTGTGGGCAGGGAATGTGATGTTACAGTGCACTCGCCCAACCGCTTAGTACAGTGCTTTGCACACAGTGAGTGCTCAATAAATACTCTTGCTGTATCATACTCTCCCAAGCGCTTAGTATAGTGCCCTGCACATGGTAAGCGCTCAATAAATATGATGGGATGGAGGAACGATAGAAGGAATGAATCGTCCTTGGGAAGGTGACAAGGAGAGGGAGACTGGGAGTGACAGGAGAGGGGAAAGGGAGGGGAGGGAAGGGAGGAGGAAGGAAGGGGAGGGAGGAGGAAGGAAGAGGAGGGAGGAGGAAGGAAGGGGAGGGAGGAGAGGGAAGGGGGAGGGAAAGGGGAAAGGAGGGCGGCAGGGAAGGAGGGGGGGACTCGATCCCTTTGCTCTACCCCCTCTCCCCGCCCCACAGCACTTGTGCATATATGTACATATCTATAATTCTATTTATTTCTATTGATGCCTGTTTCCTTGTTTCGATGTCTGCTCTTCCCCTCTGGACGGTGAGCCCGTTGTGGGCAGGGATTGTCTCTCTTAATTGCCGTAGTGTACTTTCCAAGCGCTTAAGTGTATTCATTCATTCATTCAATCGTATTTATTGAGCGCTTACTGTGTGCAGAGCACTGTACTAAGCGCTTGGGAAGTACAAATCGGCAACGGATAGAGACGGTCCCTACCCAACAGCGGGCTCACAGCCAAGAGAAGCAGTGTGGCTCAGTGGAAAGAACACGGGCTTTGGAGTCAGAGGTCATGGGTTCAAATCCCACTCTCCCAATTAGCTGTGTGACCTTGGGCAAGTCATTTAACTTCTCTGTGCCTCAGTTACCTCATCTGTAAAATGGGGATTAGGACTGTGAGCCCCCTCTGGGGCAACTTGATCACCTTGTAACCTCCCCAGGGCTTAGAAAAGTGCTTTGCACATAGTAAGCGCTTAATGAATGTCATTATTATTATTATTATTAGAAGGGGGAGACAGACAACAATATAAAACAAGTAGACAGGTGTCAGTGCCATCAGAATAAATAGAATTATAGCTATATACATATCGAAACAAGTAAAAGCATGGAACCCTTCACGAATTTGCGTTCTTCCCCCTCCCAGCCCTATAGCACTTATGTAAATAGCTCCTCCTCTCCTCCTCCCCAGGCCCTACCTCCTTCCCCTTCCCACAGCACTTGTATACATATTTGCACAGATTTATTACTCTATTTATTTTACTTGTACATATTCACTATTCTATTTATTTTTGTTAATGATGTGCACATAGCTTTAATTCTATTTGTTCTGACGACTTTGACACCTGTCTACATGTTTTGTTTTGTTGACTGTCTCCCCCTTCTAGACTGTGAGCCCGTTGTTGGGTAGGGACCGTCTCTAGATGTTGCCAACTTGTACTTCTCAAGCGGTTAGTACAGTGCTCTGCACACAGTCAGCGCTCAATAAATAGGATTGAATGAATGAATGAATGAATGAATAGCTGCAATTTCTTTGTTTATATTAATGTCTGTCTCCCCCTCTCTAATAATAATAATAATAATGATGGCATTTATTAAGCGCTTACTATGTGCAAAGCACTGTTCTAAGCGCTGGAGAGGTTTCAAGTTGATCAGGTTGTCCCACGGGGGGTTCACAGTCTGAATCCCCATTTTCCAGATGAGGTAACTGAGGCCCAGAGAAGTGAAGTGACTTGCCCAAAGTCACCCAGCTGACAATTGGCGGAGCCGGGATTTGGACTCATGACCTCTGACTCCAAAGCCCGGGCTCTTTCCATTGAGCCACACTGCTTAGGCTCGTTGTGAGCAGGGAATGTGTCTGTTTATTGTTGTACTGTGCATTCCCAAGCGTTTAGTCCAGTGCTCTGCAAACAGTAAGCGCTCGGTAAATATGAATGAATGAATGAATGAATGAATGAATGAATGAATGAACACAAGCGAATCAGGTTGGACCCAGTCCCTGATCCCCACGGGACTCACAGTCTGAATCCTCGTTTGACAGCTATGGTAGCAGGCCCAGAGAAGTGACTTGTTCATTTATTCAGTTGTGAGTTAGTGGTATTAGTGGATAAAACACGCGCTGGGGAGTCAGAGGACCTGAATTCTGATCCCGGCTCTACCACTTATCTGCTGTGTGACCTTGAGCAAGTCACTTCACTTCTCTGGGCCTCAGTTCCCTCATTCGTAAGATGGGAATTAAGACTGAGAGCCCTATGTGGGACCTGTCCAACCTGATTAGCTTGCGTCTACACCAGTGCTTGGTACAGTGCCTGGCACATAGTAAGACTGTAAGCTCATTCTGGGCAGGGAATATGTCTGTTTATTGTCTCCTCCTCCCCATCTCCCCCACCCTACCTTCTTCCCCTCCCCACAGCACCTGTATATATGTTTGCACAGATTTATTACAGGAGGCCTTCCCAGACTGAGCCCCCTCCTTCCTCTCCCCCTCTTCCCCACCCCTGCCTTACCTCCTTCCCCTCCCCACAGCACCTGTATATATGTGTATATGTTGGTACATATTTATTACTCTATTTTATTTGTACATATTTATTCTATTTATTTTATTTTGTTAATATGTTTTGTTTTGTTGTCTGTCTCCTCCTTCTAGACTGTGAGCCTGCTGTTGGGTAGGGACCGTCTCTAGATGTTGCCAGCTTGTACTTCCCAAGTGCTTAGTACAGTGCTCTGCACACAGTAAGTGCTCAATACATACGATTGAATGAATGAATGAATTATTCTATTTATTTTACTTGTACATATTTACTATTCTATTTATTTTGCTAATGATGTGCATTTAGCTTTAATTCTATTTGTTCTGATCATCATCATCATCAATCATATTTATTGAGTGCTTACTGTGTGCAGAGCACTGGACTAAGCGCTTGGGAAGTACAAGTTGGCAACATATAGAGACAGTCCCTACCCAACAGTGGGCTCACAGTCTAAAAGGGGGAGACAGAGAACAAAACCAAACATACTAACAAAATAAAATAAATAGAATAGATATGTACAAGTAAAATAAATAGAGTAATAAATACGTACAAACATATATACATATATACAGGTGCTGTGGGGAAGGGAAGGAGGTAAGATGGGGGGATGGAGAGGGGGACGAGGGGGAGAGGAAGGAAGGGGCTCAGTCTGGGAAGGCCTCCTGGAGGAGGTGAGCTCTCAATAGGGCCTTGAAGGGAGGAAGAGAGCTAGCTTGGAGGATGGGCAGAGGGAGGGCATTCCAGGCCCGGGGGAGGACGTGGGCCGGGGGTCGATGGCGGGACAGGCGAGAGCGAGGCCTAACGGTGAGGAAATTAGCAGCAGAGGAGCGGAAGGTGAGGGGTGGGCTGTAGAAGGAGAGAAGGGAGGTGAGGTAGGAGGGGGCGAGGTGATGGACAGCCTTGAAGCCCAGGGTGAGGAGTTTCTGCCTGATGCGCAGATTGATTGGCAGCCACTGGAGATTTTTGAGGAGGGGAGTAATATGCCCAGAGCGTTTCTGGACAAAGATAATCCGGGCAGCAGCATGAAGTATGGATTGAAGTGGGGAGAGACACGAGGATGGGAGATCAGAGAGAAGGCTGATGCAGTAGTCCAGACGGGATAGGATGAGAGCTTGAATGAGCAGGGTAGCGGTTGGGATGGAGAGGAAAGGGCGGATCTTGGCAATGTTGCGGAGCTGAAACCGGCAGGTTTTGGTGACGACTTGGATGTGAGGGGTGAATGAGAGAGAGGAGTCGAGGATGACACCAAGGTTGCGGGCTTGTGAGACGGGAAGGATGGTAATGCCGTCAACAGAGATGGGAAAGTCAGGGAGAGGGCAGGGTTTGGGAGGGAAGACAAGGAGTTCAGTCTTAGACATGTTGAGTTTTAGGTGGTGGGCAGACATCCAGATGGAGATGTCCTGAAGGCAGGAGGAGATGCGAGCCCGGAGGGAGGGGGAGAGAGCAGGGGCAGAGATGTAGATTTGGGTGTCATCAGCGTAGTTGAAGCCGTGGGAGCGAATGAGCTCACCAAGGGAGTAAGTGTAGAACCTGATCACCTTGTAACCTCTCCAGCGCTTAGAATGGTGCTTTGCACATAGTAAGCGCTTAATAAATGCCATCATCATTATTATTATTAGTACAGTGCTCTGCACACAGTAAGCGTTCAATAAATATGATTGAATGAATGAATGAAAGAAGCAGCCTGGCTCAGTGGAAAAGCACCCAGGCTTCGGATTCAGAGGTCACGGGTTCAAATCCCGGCTCCGCCAATTGTCAGCTGTGTGACTTTGGGCGAGTCACTTCACTTCTCTGAGCCTCAGTTCCCTCATCTGTACAATGGGGATGAAGATTGTGAGCCTTCCTCCCCAGCGCTTAGAACAGTGCTTTGCACATAGTAAGTGCTTAATAAATGCCAGCATCATTATTATTATTATTAGTAGTAGTAGTAGTAGTAGTAATAGTAGTAGTCCAGTGCTCTGCACCCAGTAAGCACTCAATAAATACGATTGAATGAATGAATAAAAGAAGCAGCGTGGCTCAGTGGAAAAGCACCCAGGCTTCGGAGTCAGAGGTCACAGGTTCAAATCCCGGCTCCGCCAATTGTCAGCTGTGTGACTTTGGGCAAGTCACTTCACTTCTCTGGGCCTCAGTTCCCTCATCTGTACAATGGGGATGAAGACTGTGAGCCTTCCTCCCCAGCACTTAGAACAGTGCTTTGCACATAGTAAGCGCTTAAGAAATGCCATCATTATTATTATTATTGCCACTTTGTACTTCCCAAGCGCTTAGTCCAGTGCTCTGCACACGGTAAGCGCTCAATCAATAGGATTGAATGAATGAAGGAAGGAAGGACCCTGCTCCTCTCCCTCCCTCAGGCCTCGCCCCCTCCGCCAGCCCGGCCCCGCCCCTCGGCCCCTCAGGTCCCCGTCCCCTGGACCCCCAGGCCAGTTGTGTGACTTCACTTCTCTGGGCCTCAGTTCCCTCATCTGTAAAATGGGGATGAAGACTGTGAGCCCTCTATGGGACAACCTGATCACCTTGTAACCTCCCCAGCGCTTAGAACGGTGCTTTGCACATAGTAAGCGCTTAATAAATGCCATCTTTATTATTAGTAGTAGTAGTAGTACAGTGCTCTGCACACAGTAAGCACTCAATAAATACGATTGAATGAATGAATGAATGAATGAATGAAGAAGCAGCGTGGCTCAGTGGAAAAGCACACAGGCTTCGGAGTCAGAGGTCATGGTTTCAAATCCCGGCTCCGCCAATTGTCAGCTGTGTGACTTTGGGTGAGTCACTTCACTTCTCTGGGCCTCAGTTCCCTCATCTGTACAATGGGGATGAAGACTGTGAGCCTTCCTCCCCAGTGCTTAGAACAGTGCTTTGCACATAGCAAGCACTTAATAAATGCCATCTTTAGTAGTAGTAGTAGTAGTAGTAGTAGTAGTAGTAGTAGTAGTAGTAGTAGTAGTGAAGAAGTAGCGTGGCTCTGTGGAAAAGAGCATGGGCTTTGGAATCAGAGGTCATGGGTTCAAGTCCCAGCTCCACCAATTGTCAGCTGTGTGACTTTGGGTGAGTCACTTCACTTCTCTGGGCCTCAGTTCCCTCATCTGTAAAATGGGGATGAAGACTGTGAGTCCTCCGTGGGACAACCTGATCACCTTGTAACCTCCCCAGTGCTTAGAATGGTGCTTTACACATAGTAAGCACTTAATTAATGCCATCATCATCATCATTATTATTAGTACAGTGCTCTGCACACAGTAAGTGCTCAATAAATACGATTGAATGAATCATCATCATCATCATCAATCGTATTTATTGAGCGCTTACTATGTGCAGAGCACTGTACTAAGCGCTTGGCAAGTACAAATTGGCAGCATATAGAGACAGACCCTACCCAACAGTGGGCTCACAGTCTAAAAGGGGGAGACAGAGAACAAAAGCAAACATACTAACAAAATAAAATAAATAGAATAGACATGTACAAATAAAATAAATAAATAAATAAATAGAGTAATAGAAAAAAGCAGTGTGGCTCAGTGGAAAAGCACACAGGCTTTGGAGTCAGAGGTCACGGGTTCAAATCCTGCCTCACGCCAATTGTCAGCTGTGTGACTTTGAGTGAGTCACTTCACTTCTCTGGGCCTCAGTTCCCTCATCTGTACAATGGGGATGAAGACTGTGAGCCCTCCGTGGGACAACCTGATCACCTTGTAACTTCCCCAACGCTTAGAACTGGGCTTTGCATGTAGTAAGCACTTAATAAATGCCATCTTTATTATTATTAGTAGTAGTAGTAGTAGTAGTCCAGTGCTCTGCAATCAGTCAATCAATCAATCGTATTTATTGAGCACTTACTGTTTGCAGAGCACTGTACTAAGCACTTGGGAAGGACAGTCGGCAACACATAGAGACAGTCCCTACCCAACAGCGGGCTCACAGTCTAGAAGGGGGAGACAGACAACAAAACCAAACATACTGACAAAATAAAATAAATAGATATGTACAAGTAAGATAAATAAATGAATGAGTAATAAATATGTACAAACATATATACATATATACAGGTGCTGTGGGGAAGGGAAGAAGGTAAGATGGGGGGGATAGAGAGGGGGACGAGGGGGAGAGGAAGGAAGGGGGATGAAGACTGTGAGCCTTCCTCCCCAGTGCTTAGAACAGTGCTTTGCACATAGTAAGCGCTTAATAAATGCCATTATTATTATTATTAATCAATCAATCAATCAATCGTATTTATTGAGCGCTTACTGTGTGCAGGGCACCGTACTAAGCACTTGGGAAGTACAAGTTGGCAACATCTAGAGACAGTCCCTACCCAACAGTGGGCTCACAGTCTAGAAGGGGGAGACAGAGAACAAAACCAAACATACAAATAAAATAAAATAAATAGAATAGATATGTACAAGTAAAACAAATAGAGTAATAAATATGTACAAACATATATACATATATACAGGTGCTGTGGAGAAGGGAAGGAGGTAAGATGGGGGGCATGGGGAGAGGAAGGAAGGGGGATGAAGACTGTGAGCCTTCCTCCCCAGCGCTTAGAACAGTGCTTTGCACATAGTAAGCGCTTAATAAATGCCATCTTTATTATTATTATTATTATTAGTAGTAGTAGTAGTAGTAGTATGTTTGGTTTTGTTCTCTGTCTCCCCCTTTTAGACTGTGAGCCCACTGTTGGGTAGGGACTGTAGCCATATGTTGCCAACTCGTACTTCCCAAGCACTTAGTCCAGTGCTCTGCACACAGGAAGCGCTCAATAAATACGATTGATTGATTGATTGATGGATAGTAGTAGTAGTCCAGTGCTCTGCACACACGTCTGCTGTGTGACCTTGGGCAAGTCACTTAACTTATCTGAGCCTCAGTTCCCTCATCTGTCAAATGGGGATTAAGACTGTGAGCCCCACGTGGGACAACCTGAGCACCTTGTAGCCACCCCAGCGCTCAGAACAGCGCTTTGCACATAGTAAGCGCTTAACAAATGTCATTGTGTGGCTCAGTGGAAAGAGCCCGGGCTTTGGAGTCAGAGGTCGTGGGTTCAAATCCCAGCTCCACCAATTGTCAGCTGGGTGACTTTGGGCGAGTCACTTCACTTCTCTGGGCCTCAGTTACCTCATCTGTAAAATGGGGATTAAGACTGCGAGCCCCCCTGTGGGACTGTATATATGTATGTATCTGTATATATGTATATATGTTTGTACATATTAATTACTCTATTTATTTATTCATTTTATTTGTACATATCTATTCTATTTGTTTTATTTTGTTAGTATGTTTGGTTTTGTTCTCTGTCTCCCCCTTTTAGACTGTGAGCCCACTGTTGGGTAGGGACTGTCTTTAGATGTTGCCAATTTGTACTTCCCAAGCGCTTAGTACAGTGCTCTGCACACAGTAAGCGCTCAATAAATACAATTGATTGATTGACTGATAGTAGTACAGTGCTCTGCACACAGTAAGTGCTCAATAAGTACGATTGAATGAATGAAAGAAGCAGCGTGGCTCAGTGGAAAAGCACACAGGCTTCGGAGTCAGAGGTCACAGGTTCAAATCCCGGCTCCGCCAATTGTCAGCTGTGTGACTTTGGGTGAGTCACTACACTTCTCTGGGCCTCAGTTCCCTCATCTGTACAATGGGGATGAAGACTGTGAGCCTTCCTCCCCAGTGCTTAGAACAGTGCTTTGCACATAGCAAGCACTTAATAAATGCCATCTTTAGTAGTAGTAGTAGTAGTAGTAGTAGTAGTAGTAGTGAAGAAGCAGCGTGGCTCTGTGGAAAAGAGCATGGGCTTTGGAATCAGAGGTCATGGGTTCAAGTCCTAGCTCCACCAATTGTCAGCTGTGTGACTTTGGGTGAGTCACTTCACTTCTCTGGGCCTCAGTTCCCTCATCTGTAAAATGGGGATGAAGACTATGAGTCCTCCGTGGGACAACCTGATCACCTTGTAACCTCCCCAGCACTTAGAATGGTGCTTTACACATAGTAAGCGCTTAATTAATGCCATCATCATCATTATTATTAGTACAGTGCTCTGCACACAGTAAGTGCTCAATAAATACGATTGAATGAATCATCATCATCATCATCATCAGTCGTATTTATTGAGCGCTTACTATGTGCAGAGCACTGTACTAAGCGCTTGGCAAGTACAAATTGGCAACATATAGAGACAGTCCCTACCCAACAGTGGGCTCACAGTCTAAAAGGGGGAGACAGAGAACAAAACCAAACATACTAACAAAATAAAATAAATAGAATAGATATGTACAAAATAAATAAATAAATAAATAAATAGAGTAATAGAAAAAAGCAGTGTGGCTCAGTGGAAAAGCACACAGGCTTCGGAGTCAGAGGTCACGGGTTCAAATCCTGGCTCCGCCAATTGTCAGCTGTGTGACTTTGGGTGAGTCACTTCACTTCTCTGGGCCTCAGTTCCCTCATCTGTACAATGGGGATGAAGACTGTGAGCCCTCCGTGGGACAACCTGATCACCTTGTAACTTCCCCAGCGCTTAGAACGGGGCTTTGCACGTAGTAAGCACTTAATAAATGCCATCTTTATTATTATTATTAGTAGTAGTAGTAGCAGTAGTCCAGTGCTCTGCAATCAGTCAATCAATCAATCAATCGTATTTATTGAGCACTTACTGTGTGCAGAGCACTGTACTAAGCGCTTGGGAAGGACAAGTTGGCAACACATAGAGACAGTCCCTACCCAACAGCGGGCTCACAGTCTAGAAGGGGGAGACAGACAACAAAACCAAACATACTGACAAAATAAAATAAATAGATATGTACAAGTAAGATAAATAAATGAATGAGTAATAAATATGTACAAACATATATACAGGTGCTGTGGGGAAGGGAAGGAGGTAAGATGGGGGGGGATGGAGAGGGGGACGAGGGGGAGAGGAAGGAAGGGGGATGAAGACTGTGAGCCTTCCTCCCCAGCCCTAAGAACAGTGCTTTGCACATAGTAAGCGCTTAATAAATGCCATCTTTGTTATTATTATTATTATTATTACTAATCAATCAATCAGTCAATCGTATTTATTGAGCGCTTACTGTGTGCAGAGCACCGTACTAAGCGCTTGGGAAGTACAAGTTGGCAACATCTAGAGACAGTCCCTACCCAACAGTGGGCTCACAGTCCAAAAGGGGGAGACAGAGAACAAAACCAAACATACTAACAAAATAAAATAAATAGAATAGATATGTACAAGTAAAAGAAATAAATAAATAGAGTAATAAATATGTACAAACATATATACATATATACAGGTGCTGTGGGGAAGGGAAGGAGGTAAGATGGGGGCGGGGATGGAGAGGGGGACGAGGGGGGAGAGGAAGGAAGGGGGATGAAAACTGTAAGCCTTCCTCCCCAGCGCTTAGAACAGTGCTTTGCACATAGTAAGCGCTTAATAAATGCCATCATTATTATTATTATTATTAATCAATCAATCAATCAATCGTATTTATTGAGCGCTTACTGTGTGCAGAGCACTGTACTAAGCGCTTGGGAAGTACAAGTTGGCAACATCTAGAGACAGTCCCTACCCAACAGTGGGCTCATAGTCCAAAAGGGGGAGACAGAGAACAAAACCAAACATACTAATAAAATAAAATAAATAGAATAGATATGTACAAGTAAAATAAATACAGTAATAAATATGTACAAACATATATACATATATACAGGTGCTGTGGGGAAGGGAAGGAGGTAAGATGGAGGGAATGGAGAGGGGGACGAGGGGGAGAGGAAGGAAGGGGGATGAAGACTGTGAGCCTTCCTCCCCAGCGCTTAGAACAGTGCTTTGCACATAGTAAATGCTTAATAAATGCCATCTTTATTTTTATTATTATTAGTAGTAGTAGTATGTTTGGTTTTGTTCTCTGTCTCCCCCTTTTAGACTGTGAGCCCACTGTTGGGTAGGGACCGTCTCTATATGTTGCCAACTCGTACTTCCCAAGCGCTTAGTCCAGTGCTCTGCACACGGGAAGCACTCAATAAATACGATTGATTGATTGATTGATGGATAGTAGTAGTAGTCCAGTGCTCTGCACACACGTCTGCTGTGTGACCTTGGGCAAGTCACTTAACTTATCTGAGCCTCAGTTCCCTCATCTGTCAAATGGGGATTAAGACTGTGAGCCCCACGTGGGACAACCTGAGCACCTTGCAGCCACCCCAGCGCTCAGAACAGCGCTTTGCACATAGTAAGCGCTTAACAAATGTCATTGTGTGGCTCAGTGGAAAGAGCCCGGGCTTTGGAGTCCGAGGTCGTGGGTTCAAATCCCAGCTCCACCAATTGTCAGCTGGGTGACTTTGGGCAAGTCACTTCACTTCTCTGGGCCTGTTACCTCATCTGTAAAATGGGGATGAAGACTGCGAGCCCCCCTGTGGGACTGTATATATATGTATATATGTTTGTACATATTAATTACTCTATTTATTTATTTATTTTATTTGTACATATCTATCCTATTTATTTTATTTTGTTAGTATGTTTGGTTTTGTTCTCTGTCTCTGTCTCTGTCTCTGTCTCTGTCTCTGTCTCTGTCTCCCCCTTTTAGACTGTAAGCCCACTGTTGGGTAGGGACTATATGTTGCCAATTTGTACTTCCCAAGCGCTTAGTACAGTGCTCTGCAATCAATCAATCAATCAATCAATCGTATTTATTGAGCGCTTACTATGTGCAGAGCACTGTACTAAGCGCTTGGGAAGTACAAATTGGCATCACATAGAGACAGTCTGCACACAGTAAGTGCTCAATAAATACGATTGATTGATTGACTGATAGTAGTACAGTGCTCTGCACACAGTAAGTGCTCAGTAAGTACAATTGAATGAATGAGAGAAGCAGCGTGGCTCAGTGGAAAAGCACACAGGCTTTGGAGTCAGAGGTCACGGGTTCAAATCCCGCTCCGCCAATTGTCAGCTGTGTGACTTTGGGCGAGTCACTTCACTTCTCTGGGCCTCAGTTCCCTCATCTGTACAATGGGGATGAAGACTGTGAGCCCTCCTCCCCAGTGCTTAGAACAGTGCTTTGCACATAGCAAGCACTTAATAAATGCCATCTTTAGTAGTAGTAGTAGTAGTAGTAGTAGTAGTAGTAGTAGTAGAGAAGAAGCAGCGTGGCTCTGTGGAAAAGAGCATGGGCTTTGGAATCAGAGGTCATGGGTTCAAGCCCCAGCTCCACCAATTGTCAGCTGGGTGACTTTGGGCGAGTCACTTCACTTCTCTGGGCCTCAGTTCCCTCATCTGTAAAATGGGGATGAAGACTGTGAGCCTTCCTCCCCAGCGCTTAGAACAGTGCTTTGCACATAGCAAGCACTTAATAAATGCCATCTTTAGTAGTAGTAGTAGTAGTAGTAGTAGTAGTAGTAGTAGTAGTAGAGAAGAAGCAGCGTGGCTCTGTGGAAAAGAGCATGGGCTTTGGAATCAGAGGTCATGGGTTCAAGTCCCAGCTCCACCAATTGTCAGCTGGGTGACTTTGGGCAAGTCACTTCACTTCTCTGGGCCTCAGTTCCCTCATCTGTAAAATGGGGATGAAGACTGTGAGCCTTCCTCCCCAGCGCTTAGAACAGTGCTTTGCACATAGCAAGCACTTAATAAATGCCATCTTTAGTAGTAGTAGTAGCAGTAGTAGTAGCAGTAGTAGTAGTAGTAGTAGTAGTATCAATCAATCGCATTTATTGAGCGCTTACTGTGTGCAGAGCACTGTACTAAGCGCTTGGGAAGTACAAGTTGGCAACATATAGACAGTCCCTACCCAACAGTGGGCTCACAGTCTAGAAGAGGGAGACAGAGAACAAAACCAAACATATTAACAAAATAAAATAAATAGAATAGATATGTACAAGTAAGATAAATAGAGTAATAAGTAGTAGTAGAGAAGAAGCAGCGTGGCTCTGTGTAAAAGAGCATGGGCTTTGGAATCAGAGGTCATGGGTTCAAGTCCCAGCTCCACCAATTGTCAGCTGGGTGACTTTGGGCGAGTCACTTCACTTCTCTGGGCCGCAGTGACCTCATCTGTAAAATGGGGATTAAGACTGCGAGCCCCCCTGTGGGACAACCCGATCACCTTGTAACTGCCCCAGCGCTTAGAACAGTGCTTTGCACATCGTAAGCGCTTAATAAATGCCATTATTATTATTATTAAGAGTTCAATCAATAGGATGGCATGAATGAATGAAGGAAGGAAGGGCCCCCCCGCCTCGTCCGCCCCTCAGGCCCCTCAGACCAATCAGGCCACGCCCCCTGGGCCCTTAGGCCACGCCCCCAGGCTCCGCGGACCAATGGGGACGCTGCGGCGGCGCGTGACGCACGATCGCCAAGGCGGGGCCGCGCGGGAGGCCCGCGGGAGCGCGCCCGCGGGAGCGCGCCCGCCCAGCAGGCCTGCTGCGGAGATGAAGATGTGGAGCTCGGAGCACGTGTTCAGGTGTGACCCCCATAATCATTACCGGGAGGACCCCGGGATTTGTTCAGCGCCTACTACGGCTCAGGCACCGTACTGGACGCCGGGATGGAGGCACCCTTCCATCCCACCCGGGGCTCCCGCTTTACAGACCAGGGAACCGAGGCCCGGGGAGTAATAATAATAGTAATAATAATGGCATTTGTTAAGCGCTTATATAGGTCTGTACATATTTATTACTCTATTTATGTATTTATTTTACTTGTGCATATCTAAGTCCAGACTGAGCCCCTTCCTCTCGTCCCCCTCTCCATCCCCCCCATCTTACCTCCTTCCCTTCCCCACAGCACCTGTATATATGTATATATGTTTGTGCATATTTATTACTCTATTTTATTTGTACATATCTATTCTATTTATTTTGTAAGTATGTTTGGTTTTGTTCTCTGTCTCCCCCTTTTAGACTGTGAGCCCACTGTTGGGTAGGGACCGTATGTTTGGTTTTGTTCTCTGTCTCCCCCTTTTAGACTGTGAGCCCACTGTTGGGCAGGGACTGTCTCTATAGGTTGCCAATTTGTACTTCCCAAGCGCTTAGTACAGTGCTCTGCACATAGTAAGCGCTCGATAAATACGATTGATGATGATGAGGATTGATTTTATTTTGTTAATATGTTTAAAATCAAGTGCAGATTTGCACATGAGCGCTGGGCGGCTGGGGATTCTTGTGGACAGGGAACCTTTTGTACTTTTCCAGTTCCTAATAAGCTGCATTGCCCTCAGTAGGCACTTAATAATAATAATCAATCAATCAATCGTATTTATTGAGCGCTTACTATGTGCAGAGCACTGTACTAAGCGCTTGGGAAGTACAAGTTGGCAACATATAGAGACAGTCCCTACCCAGCAGTGGGCTCACAGTCTAAAAGGGAGAGACAGAGAACAAAACCAAACATACTAACAAAATAAAATAAATAGAATAGATATGTACAAGTAAAATAAATAAATAAATAGAGTTATAAATATGTACAAACATATATACAGGTGCTGTGGGGAAGGGAAGGAGGTAAGATGGGGGGATGGAGAGGGACGAGGGGGAGAGGAAGGAAGGGGCTCAGTCTGGGAATAATAATGATGATGGCATTTGTTAAGCGCTTACCATGTGGAAAGCACTGTTCTAAGCACTGGGGGGGTACAGTGGGATCAAGGTGTCCCACGTGGGACTCACAGTCTTAATCCTCATTTTACAGATGAGGTAACTGAGGCTCAGAGAAGTTAAATGACTTGCCCAAGGTCACACAGCAGACATGGGGCGGAGCTGGGATTCGAACCCATGACCTCTGATTCCAAAGCCCGGTCTCTTTCCACTGAGCCATGCTGCTTCTCTAATACATACCATTATTACTTATAATGTATATATGTTTGTACATATTTATTACTGTATTACTCTATTTACTTATTTTACTTGTACATATCTATTCTATTGATTTTATTTTGTTAATATGTTTGGTTTTGTTCTCTTTCTCCCCCTTCTAGACTGTAAGCCCACTGTTGGGTAGGGACCATCTCTATATGTTGCCAACTTGTACTTCCCAAGCGCTTAGTACGGTGCTCTGCACACAGTAAGCGCTCAATAAATACGATTGATTGATTGATTGCAAAGCACTCTCTTCCTCCCTTCAAAGCCCTACTGAGGAAGGAAGGGGCCCAGTCAGGGAAGGCCTCCTGGAGGAGGTGAGCTCTCAGCAGGGCCTTGAAGGGAGGAAGAGAGCTAGCTTGGCGGATGGGCAGAGGGAGGGCATTCCAGGCCAGGGGGAGGACGTGGGCCGGGGGGAGACGGCGGGACAGGCGAGAGCGAGGTACAGTGAGGAGATTAGTGGTGGAGGAGCGGAGGGTGCGGGCTGGGCAGTAGAAGGAGAGAAGGGAGGTGAGGTAGGAGGGGGCGAGGGGATGGACAGCCTTGAAGCCCAGGGTGAGGAGTTTCTGCCTGATGCGCAGATTGATTGGTAGCCACTGGAGATTTTTGAGGAGGGAAGTAACATGCCCAGAGCGTTTCTGGACAAAGACAATCCGGGCAGTGGCGTGAAGTATGGATTGAAGTGGGGAGAGACACGAGGATGGGAGATCAGAGAGAAGGCTGATGCAGTAGTCCAGATGGGATACGATGAGAGCTTGAACGAGCAGGGTAGCGGTTTGGATGGAGAGGAAAGGGCGGAACTTGGCAATGTTGTGGAGCTGAGACCGGCAGGTTTTGGTGACGGCTTGGATGTGAGGGGTGAATGAGAGAGCGGAGTCGAGGATGAACACCAAGGTTGTGGGCTTGTGAGACGGGAAGGATGGTAGTGCCGTCAACAGAGATGGGAAAGTCATGGAGAGGGCTTGGGAGGGTTTGGGAGGGAAGACAAGGAGTTCAGTCTTGGATGTGTTGAGTTTTAGGTGGCGGGCAGACATCCAGATGGAGATGTCCTGAAGGCAGGAGGAGACCCGAGCCTGAAGGGAGGGAGAGAGAGCAGGGGCAGAGATGTAGATCTGGGTGTCATCAGCGTAGAGATGATAGTTGAAGCCGTGGGAGCGAATGAGGTCACCAAGGGAGTGAGTGTAGATCGAGAACAGAAGGGGACCAAGCACTGAACCTTGGGGAACCCCCACAGTAAGGGGATGGGAGGGGGAGGAGGAGTCTGCAAAAGAGACTGAGAATGAACGACCATAGAGAAGCCCTACTGAGAGCTCACCTCCTCCAGGAGGCCTTCCCAGACTGAGCCCTCTCCCCCTCCTCCCCCTCCCCACCCCCCCCGCCTTACCTCCTTCCCCTCCCCACAGCACCTGTAGATATGTATATATGTTTGTATGTATTTATTACTCTATTTTATTTGTTCATATTTATTATATTTATTTTATTTTGTTTTGTTTATTTATTTGTTATTTTATTTTGTTAATATGTTTTGTTTTGTTATCTGTCTCCCCCTTCTAGACTGTGAGCCCGTTGTTGGGTAGGGACCGTCTCTAGATGTTGCCAACTTGGACTTCCCAAGCACTTAGTACAGTGCTGTGCACACAGTAAGCGCTCAATAAATGCGATTGAATGAATGAATCCTCTCCGTCCCTGGTTTACAGATGAGGGAACCGAGGCCTGGGGAATAATAATAGTAATAGTAATAATAATGGCATTTGTTAAGCACTTACTATGTGCAAAGCATAGTTCTAAGCGTTGGGGTGCTTCCCCCCCTTCTAGACTGTGAGCCCATTGCTGGGTAGGGACCGTCTCTGTTGCCAATTTGTACTTCCCAAGAGCATAATTCAGTGCTCTGCACACAGTAAGCGTTTAATAAATACGATTCAATGAATGAATGAATTAATGGAGCACTGTTCTAAGCGCTGGAGCACCATGATGATGGTATTTGTTAAGCGCTTACTATGTGCGAAACACTGTTTTAATAATAATGATGTCATCTAAGTGCTTACTATGTGTGAAGCACCGTTTTAATAATAATGATGTCATCTGTTAGTGAGAAGCAGCATGGCTCAGTGGAAAAGAGCAAGGGCTTTGGAGTCAGAGGTCATGGGTTCAAATCCTGACTCCGTCAATTGCCAGCTGTGTGACTTTGGGCCAGTCAACTTCTCTGGGCCTCAGTTCCCTCATCTGTAAAATGGGGATGAAGACTGTGAGCCCCCTGTGGGACAACCTAATCACCTTGTAACCTCCCCAGCGCTTAGAACAGTGCTTTGCACATAGTAAGCGCTTAATAAATGCCATCATTATTATTATTATTATTATTATTATTATCTGTTAAGCGCTTACTATGTGCAAAGCACCGTTTTAATAATAATGATGTCATCTGTTAAGCGCTTACTATGTGCGAAGCACTGTTTTAATAACAATGATGATGATGGCATTTGTTAAGCGCTTACTATGTGCAAAGCACCGTTTTAATAATAATGATGTCATCTGTTAAGCGCTTACTATGTGCGAAGCACTGTTTTAATAACAATGATGATGATGGCATTTGTTAAGCGCTTACTATGTGCAAAGCACTGTTTTAAGCATTTACTATGTGCGAAGTACTGTTCTAAGCTCTGGGGGGGATATAAAGTGATCGGGTTGTCCCACGTGGCGCTCACAGTCTTCATCCCCATTTTATAGATGAGGTCACTGAGGCACAGAGAAGTGAAGTGACTTGCCCACAGTCACACAGCTGACAAGTGGCGGAGCCGGGATTAGAACCCATGACCTCTGACTCCCAAGCCCGGGCTCTTGCCACCGAGCCACGTGACTGGCCCAAGGTCCCACAGCAGACAAGTGGCGAAGTTGGAAATCGAACCCCTCACTCTCCCTCCCCTTCAAAGCCCTCCGGAAGGCACACCTCCTCCAAGAGGCCTTCCCAAACTAAGCCCCCTTTTCCTCCGCTCCTCCTCCTCATCGCCCCACGATTCGCTCCCTTTGCTCTCCCTCCCGCTCCGCAACACTTATGTATATATGTGTATATCTATAATTCTATTTATTTGTATTAATGCCTGTTTACTTGTTTTGATATCTCTCATCCCCCCACTAGACGGTGAGCCTGTTGTGGGATTGTCTGTCTTTATTTGCTATATTGTAGTTTCCAAGTGCTTAGAACAGTGCTGTGCACACAGTAAGCACTCAATAAATATGATTGATTGATTGATTGATTGAATGAATGAACCCATGACCTGCCGAATCCCAGGCCCAGCTCACCGGGTGGACCTGTCGGGTAACTAAACCGGCCAGGCCCGAGTCCCTTGAGCAGGGATTCCCAGGGTCCAGTGTGGGCCAGACATGCCAGACACCTCGGTTTGGGGCGCTCTCACCCCGCTTTCTTGACAGTGCCTGCCACAAAGTAATAATAATAATAATAATAGTGGTATTTGTTAAGTGCTTGTTACGTGCCAATCACTGTTCTAAGCACTGGGGGGGGGATACAAGGTAATCAGGTTGCCTCACGTGGGGCTCACCGTCTTAATCCCCATTTTACAGATGAGGTAACTGAGGAACAGAGAAGTGAAGCGACTTGCCCAAAGTCACGCAGCTGACAAGTGGCGGAGCCGCGATTAGAACCCATGACCTATGACTCCCAAGCCCGTGCCCTTGCCCCTGAGCCACGCTGCTAAGGATCGTTCTGTCCCACAGCACTGCTGGGCTTTGAAACCCAGAGTCCCTGTTGCTCGCCTACCGATTGTTTTCAGGCTCATTTGTCTTGTTTTGGGTTCTTATCGGTTAATTTTCCTTATGTGTCTGTCGCCTGCTCTCCCAGTTCTTGGGTTGGGGAGCCCCTTGGGGCTGGAGAGCCTGTCAGATTTTCACCCAAGTATTTTTTTCCCAGTGTTTGGCACCAGACTTTGCATGCAGTCCCAGGTGTTTGATTAAGCACTTATTATGGCATTTGCTAAGTGCTTACTATGTGCCAGGCACTGTACTAAGCACTGGGGTGCATACAAGCAAATGGGGTTGAACATAGTCCCTGTCCCACATGGGGCTCACCATTTCAATCCCCATTTTCTCCTTCTATAGCCCAGCCTGCACACAGTGCTCCTCTGCTGCTAACCTCCTCACTGTGCCTCGTTCTCACTTGTCCCGCCATCAGCCCCTGGCCCATGTCCTACCTCTGGTTTTGGAATGCCCTCCCTCCACACATCCGCCAAACTTGCTCTCTTCCTCCCTTCAAAGTCCTACTGAGAGCTCACCTCTTCCAGGAGGCCTTCCCAGACTAAGCCCCCCTTTTCCTCTGCTCCTTTTTCCCTCCGCATCACCCCCCTCCCTCCCTCTGCCCTACCCCTTTCCCCTCCCCACAGTACTTGTGTATATTTGTACATATTTATTACTCTCTTGATTTTATTAATGATGTATATATATCTATAATTCTATTTATTTTGATGGTATTGACACCTGTCTACTTGTTCTGTTTTACTGTCTGTCTCCCCCTTCTAGACTGTGAGCCCATTGTTGGGTAGGGACTGTATCTATATGTTACCGAATTGTACTTTCCAAGCACTTAGTACAGTGCTCTGCACACAGTACGTGATCAATAAATACGATTGAATGAATGAATTTTCAGATGAGGTAACTGAGGCCCAGAGAATTGAAGTGACTTGTCCAAGGTCACACAGTAGATAAGCGGCACAGTTGGGATTAGAACCCATGACCTGACTCTCAGGCCTGTGCTCTATCCATTATGCCATGGCAAGGGTTCGGGCTCGGTTGGATGGTATTAGTCCCCCTTTTAGACTGTGAGCCCACTGTTGGGTAGGGACTGTCTCTATATGTTGCCAATTTGTATTTCCCAAGTGCTTAGTACAGTGCTCTGCACATAGTAAGCGCTCAATAAATACGATTGATGATGATGATGGTATAGTGGCGAGGGCACGGATTTGGGAATCAGAGGACATGGACTTGTCCTCTGCGGACCTTGGGTAAGTCATTTCACTTCTCTGTGCCTGTTACCTCATCGTAAAATGGGGATTAAGACTGTGAGCCCCATGTGGGACAACCTGATTAACTGGTATCTACCCCAGCACTTAGAACAGTGCTTGGTACATAGTAAGTGCTTAACAAATACCACAATTATTGTTACTATTATTATTATTAGGAGCCTGCTCTGATTGAAAAGTCTCGGTAGAAAGGGAGTGAGTTAGGTAAGGGAAGACGCTGCCCTGTGGAAGACTTCTGCACACAGATAAAGATAATTCTGCATGGCACTTGAACAAAGATTTGCAGAGATTTATTGTATGATTTATCTGTTCCTGCTCTCTGAAGGCTTCAGATAGAGTACATTCTTCAAACTGGCTGTTTCACTTTTTTTAACTTTTGGGAAAATGTCTTTATGCGTAGGTTAAGGTGTTTGTCAGTGGTTTCTCATTTTCCCCTGCCTGAACCACCCTATAACCAACTAAGCTAGGGTCTGGGGGTTGCCCATTTTAGAGGGCAGCAACATTTTCAGCCCATTCTAGAATGCAGTTGCCACTCCACCACACAACTGCTCATGGAACTGTCAATCAATCAATCCGTGGTATTATCGAGCCATTTGTGTGTGCAGAGCTCTGTATTAAACACATCCTTCCTGTCTCACAAGCCCATAACCTTGGCGTTATCCCTGACTCCTCTCTCTCATTCAGCCCACTTAATCTATCACTAAATCCTATTGGTTCAACCTTCACAACATACCTATATTCCACCCTTTCCCCTCCATCCAAACTGTTACCATGTTAATCCAAGTGCTTATCCCATCTCTCCGTGATTACTTTAGCAGCCTCCCTGTTGACCTCTCTGCCTCCTATCTCTCCCTACTCCAGCCCATACTTCACTCTGCTGCCCGGATCATTTTTCTACGAAAATGTTCAGTCCGTGTGTACCCACTCATCGACCTTCACATCTAACAGAAACTCCTCACCATTGGCTTTAAAGCGCTCTATCACCTTTCTCTCTCCTACCTCACCTCGCTACCCTCCTACTATAACCCAGCCCATAAAATTTTCTCCTCTAATGCCAGCCTACTCACCACAACTTGATCTTGTCTCTCTCGCCGCAGACCTCTTGCCCACATCCTGCCTCTGGCCTGGAACGCTCCCCCTCTTCATAGCTGACAGACAATTATTCTCCGCCCCGCCTTCAAAGCCTTATTGAAGGCCCATCTCCTCCAAGAGGCCTTCCCTGACTAAGCCCCCTTTTCCTTTTCTTCCACTCCTCTCTGCATCACCCTGATTTGCTCCCTTTATTCATCCCCCTTCCCAGCCCCACAACACTCATGTACCTATCTGTAATTTATTTATATTAATGTTATAAGTAATATTAATTATCTCCTCCTCTAGGCTGTAAACTCGTTTTAGGCTGGGAATGTGCCCACTATACTGTAGTCTCCCAAGCATTTAGTACAGTACTCTGCACACAGTAAGCGCTCAGTAAGTATGATCGATGGATTGACTGATTGATTGGGAAAGTACAGTAGACTGGGTAAGCACAATCCCTGCCTGAAAGGAGCTGAACATATGTATATATGTTTGTACATATTTATTACTCTATTTATTTATTTATTTTACTTGTACATATCTATTCTGTTTATTTTATTTTGTTAGTATGTTTGGTTTTGTTCTCTGTCTCCCCCTTTTAGACTGTGAGCCCAATGTTGGGTAGGGACTGTCTCTATATGTTGCCAATTTGTACTTCCCAAGCGCTTAGTACAGTGCTCTGCACATAGTAAGCGCTCAATAAATACGATTTATGATGATGATGAAGTAAATTACAGCTAGGGGAAGCTACGGAGTATAAGGCTGGTCATAAATGCAGTGGGAATGGGGTGAGTCTCAAAATGCTTGAGATGCATGCATACCTACATTTCCCCTTCCTTTCATTGCCTTCCCTGGTTGGGTGGGGAAGTGGGGAGTAGGACAAAAGAAGAGGAGAAGGAGGAGGGAAGTGCACAGCAAGGAGTGGAAAAAAGATGATTTTAGCAGAAGGAGAGTTGAAAGAATAGATAAGAAGATGGTGGGTAAGGGGTGGGTGATAATAAGCTCATCTTCAAGGGATGAACCTTCTGACATGCACTTTCTTGGAAGGCTGAGTGTGGCATTTGGCAGGGGGAACTGGGGGTCACGGTGAGTCTGGGTGGCTGTAGATTGGGCTTTCTTCCTACAAAGAATCTCTAGGGAATAGGAGCTGCTTTTGTTATTTCCGTCATCACTTATAAAGGTTACATGGTGTGCTGCAAAGAACATAGACATTGCAGTGAAATATTTAAGATGCCACAGTGGTTATCTGTGATGATTTGAAAGTGGCTGAAATTCTGCTGCAGAATTTGCCTCCTGACACAATGCTAAGAAGTACTGGGGATATATGATAAGTAAAAATCTGAACCTTAGCAATAATTTTTAGCCTCAAGTGATTATGCTGCTTTTTAATAAACTGCAATAATTCATTTTCTGAATCTGTGAATGACCCTACCAAATCCAGTGTAGTTGAACCTTCAGTGAGTTGTTTTCAAGGGACAAAGTCATATTTATAGCTTCTGAAAAATTGTTGTTACAACTGGACTTGGAAATCAAGTTAATGGAGGTTGACAAATCTGAATGCTGCTTAATGGCTAGCATCTGTTTGTTTCGTGACTGGGAACTTCAGGGCAGCAGCTTCAGTAGGGGTAGCTTGTTCAGACATAATACTGTTCAAAAAAGGTCTTTTTTCCTCACAGTAAACATTGGAACGTCTGACACAATGGCTGTATGTATTGGCTGCGCAACCACAGTAATTCTCTTTAAAGAAAGAGTTTACCATCGATCACTTTTCTTTCTTGGCAGCTCCACTGGGAGCAAAATGGTGCTGCTTGGACATGCTAAGTAGTCGTGCTAGTCATGACTAGTCATGCATGCTGGTCATGCTAGTGAAGTAGCGTGGCTCAGTGGAAAGAGCCCAGGCTTTGGAGTCAGAGGTCTTGGGTTTGAATCCCAGCTTCGCCACATGTCTGCTGTGTGACCTTGGGCGAGTCACTTAACTTCTCTGTGCCTCAGTTACCTCATCTGGAAAATGGGGATTAAGACTGTGAGCCCCACGTGGGACAACCTGATCACCTTGTATTCCCCCCAGCACTTAGAACAGTGCTTTGCACATAGTAAGTGCTTAACAAATGCCATTATTATTATTATTATTATTAAGTAAAAATGGAAAATATTTTGTAAGAACAAGTTTAAGGCACAATTCTGTGTCCAGTTTCCTGCTTACTGTCTCTCAGCCCTCACATTCAGACAACAGCTAAATCCTGCTGATTCCTGGATCAACTTCTTCCTCTCCAACCCAGCAGCCCCCACACTTGTTCAAGTGTTCATTATATCGTGGTTAGACTACTATATTAATCTCCTCACTCGTCCCACTGCTGCTGGACTCCCCCTCCTTCGGTCCATATCCCATACAGCTCCCTGGATTCTCCTCCCGAAATATCTTTCACCATTTATCTCACCATTCCTCGAAAACTTCCAGGAGCTGCATATTTTCTTCCATGACAAGAGAAGGCTCCTTACTGTTGGCTTCAGGGCTCTTCACCAGCCTTCTCCATCATCCGTATTAGCTATGTTCACCTACTTCTAGTAGTAATAATTATTATGGTACTTGTTAAGCACTCACCATGTGCCAAGCACTGTTCTAAGCTCTGGAGTAGATACGGGTTAATCAGATGGGACACAGTCCAATGTGTCCGACCTGGGGCTCACCTTCTTAATCCCCACTTTCGCAGATGAGGTAACTGAGGCCCGGAGAAGTGAAGTGACTTCCCCAAGGTCACACAACAGATATATGGCAGAACCAGGATTAGAACCCAGGACCTTCTGGTTCCCAGGCCCATGCTCTATCCTCAGGTCACATTCCTTGCCCCTCAGTAGCTCAGCTTTTAACTGAACAGTTTTCGTGACTTGCCTACATTGCACTCTTGCTCCCCCAGCCTGGAACTCCCTCCTCCACCAAATCTACCCAACCCCCCGCCCTCCCCATTTTTAAAGTCCTAAAATCCCCTCCAACAAGCTTCCCCTTTCAATTCCTCACCTCCTGGGTTGAATGAACCCAGCAGCCTTCTAGAACTTAAATATTTATAAAACACAAACACACACACACACACACTCCCAATTATGTATCTATATATACAGTTACATAGTCTCTTGTACCTCAATTCTTTATTCAGATCTGTCCTCCTGGCATATTCATTTTACTCCATAGTTGATGCTTGTTTTTCCTTCTGCTCCCACTGTTTGTAAATTCTTCATATTTCTTCCCCATATTAGATTGTAAGCTTCTTCAGTTAATAGTTAATCTTATTTATTGAGCTCTTATGGTGTGCAGAGCACCGTCCTCAGTGGTTGGGAGAGTACAATAAAGCAGAGTTGGTAGACATGTTTCCTGCCCACAAGGAGTTTACAGTCTAGAGGGGATGCAGACTTTAAAATAAAGTGCAGATATGTACATGAGTGCTGTGGGGCTGGGGATTCTTGTGGACAAGGAACCTTTTGTACTTTTCCAGTTCCTAGTACACTGCATTGCCCTCAGTAGGCACTTAATACATACCATTATTACTTATAAGCAGCGTGGCCTAGTGGAAAGAGCATGGGCATGGAAGTCAGTGGACCTGAGTTCTAATTCCGGTTCCAGCCACTTGCCTGCTGTGTGATGCTGGGTGAGTTACTTAAGTTCTTAGTGCCTCAGTTTTTCTTATCCATAAAATGGGGACCAAATACCTGCTTTCCTTCCTGCTCAGGACTGTGAGTCCTGTGTGTGAAACAGGGACTGTGTCTGGCCTGACTATCTTGTATCTATCCCAGGGCTTAATATAGTGTTTGGCACATAGTGCTTAACAAATACCATATTATTATGGTAACTGTATTATGATACTTTGAATGTGTCCATTTATTGTTATATTGTACTCACCCAAGCCCTTGCTACAGTGTTCTGTGTAAGTAAGCGTTCAATAAATATGATTGAATGAATGCTGAATTTTAGAAAATTATTATTTCAAGGAATGTGGCGTAGAGCACAGTCCTGGGAGTCAGAAGGACCTGGGTTCTGTTTCTGGCTTTGCCACTTGTCTGCTGGGTGACCCTGGGCAAGTCACTTCACTTCTCTGGGCCTCAGTTACCTCATCTGCAAAATGGGGATTAAGAGGGTGAGCTCCATATGGGAAAGTGACTGTCTCCAACCCGATTAGCTTGTATCTACCCCAGGACTTAGAACAGTGCTTGACACATAGTAAGTGCTTAACAAGTACTATTATTATTATTACTATTATTATTATTATTATTGGAAAGAGCATGAGCCTGGGAGTCAGAGGACCTGAGTTCTAATCCCAGCTCTGCCACTTTTCTGCTGTGTGACTGTGGGCAAGTCATGTAACTTCTCTGTGCTTCAGTTACCTCATCTGTAAAATGGGGATTAAGGTTGTGAGCCCCATGTGGGACATGGATGGGATCCAATCTGATTACCTTGTGTCTACTCCAGGGCTTAGTACAGTGCTTGGCACATAGTAAGCGCTTAAAAAGCCAATGTATAAAAGAATAAAGAGGGGCAGATTTCTATGAGGTATGCAGCAGGTGTTTTAGTGTAGAATCATTCCAGTGCTACAAGTTTGAAATTACATACTGTATATATCGTTAGATTAAAACTCTTCTCTATCTCCAGCTGCTCCAGTTCATGAAAATATTTATTTTAGTAATAATTGTAATTACCATGTGCTTATTTTACAACTATGTAGCGTCTTCTCCATTCCAACTTATGCTCGATGCTTCTGAGCTGCCCTGTTGTATTGATGGAGTACTGTTCCTCAGTAACATTGGTTAATATGTTGCTTTGGGTTTAGGAGGAGAACTCCTGCTATGACAACGAAAAGCTAGGTGGAAGAAATAGCTGTTACTGATGTGCATTTCAGTAATTTCAACATTTGCTTTAGCTCCTTAGGATTTATTTTAAACAGTCATCACCAATGTTACTGTGACCTCCTTAACCAAATTAATAGAAAAAGGGGGGTGAGATGGAAAAATATAATATTTAGATACCTCTAGTCTTAAAGTGAACATGTAATAATAATAATTATGAAAATAATTATGGCATTTGTTAAGTGCTTACTACCCGCCAGACACTGTATTAAACACTAGGGTGGATACAAGCAAATCACGTTGAACACAGTCCTTATACCATGTGGGGCTCACAGTCTCAGTCCCCATTTTACAGATGAGGTAACCGAAGCACAGTGAAGTGATTTGCCCAGGGTCACACAGCAGATAAGTGGGAGAGCCAGGATTAGAACCCATGACTTTCAAACTCCACTACGCCATGCTGCTTCTGTATCCTTTTAATGTCACCTTAGTCACCTTTGATAAAGGTGACTAAAGCCAACTGCTCAGTTTTCATGAAAATGCATCAGTAAGTGATGACACAGTTCATTGGGGCTGTTGGCAACAATGAATGTCTAACACAAATGAAGCTAATGGAAGCTATTGGGTAAAATGTGAGCCCAAACATGCTTAGTTCTTCCTATTTATTTTCATTTCCTCAGCCACCCGTGGGATACCGTCATCAAAGCTGCTATGAGAAAATACCCAAATCCTATGAACCCCTGTGTTGTGGGAGTAGATGTGTTAGACAGATGTCTCGATAACCAAGGCCGACTACATAGTCACCGGCTTCTTAGCACCGAGTGGGGCCTGCCAGCTCTTGTGAAAGCGGTATGTTTTGCAAGTGAATTCTTTTCTCCTGTGGGATTGGAATGAGTTGTGCTACATGAAAATACGTGTTTTTTTAGAAATCGAGAGGCATAAATGATCAATAATCTTGACATGACAAATTCCTGATTATGGGAAATATATATGTAGATATATGTCACTTTTTGAAATCACAACTCTCGGCATGCTTTTTATATTCACCTTCTCCAACATTTTGTTGTATTTTCATCTTGATAGATTTTGGGAACCAGTAGGACTTTCACGTACATAAGAGAACACTCTGTTGTAGATCCAGTTGAAAAGAAGATGGAACTGTGTTCCACCAATGTAAGTAATGTGACTAGAAAAGGGTTTGGGAATTTTTGTGATGGTGGGCCTATATTTTCATTTCCAGCGTGTCTTCTCATCAGAGGTTTTAAAGAGTAAACAACGGATGTATTGACTGTTTTAAAATTTGCTGAAGGAATAGTGTGGGTGGATACATTTTCTGAGAACAAATGGGAGGAAAATGCCAGCATTTGGGATTTGGGTTTGGTATATGGAATTCTGGGCCTTGCAAAGTACTATTGTGAAATTTTAGAACTGAATCGCTCATAGCTTTACATTGGTGTTTCCTGGGGCGAAGCTGAAGAGTAACGGGACATTTCTCTCCACTCTGAGCTGTACTGATGCTGAGACTTGCAATCTCAGCGAAGTGGAAGTGTTGGTACAAAAAAGAAAGGTTATCTTAATTTCAGGGCATAGCTTAAATTCAAGTTTCTAGTGCAGACATTGGGAGCCTTCCCCCCCAAATATGATGGGCTGAGAGGGGTGTGCATGATTGCTATTGCTGTAGTGTCCACCACTTGGCCCTTGAAGATAAACACGAATTAGGTCCTTATTACCCAAATGAAGATGGGAGCTGGGAAGACATCTACAGTGGAGGTGGTCCCGGGCAGAGCAACAGGGATATTGGAGCAGATATCTCCTTCACCAGATAGGCACACTTTAGACGGTGGTGTCATTGATTATGAGCTCGTTGTGGGCAAGAATATGTCTGTTTTTTGTTATACTGTACTTTCCCAAGTACTTAGTACAGTGCTTTGCACACAGTAAACACTCCATAAATACAACTGAGTGAATGACTGAATTGACAGAGATGGTAAAGTTGTGAGAAGGAGTGGGTTTAGAAGGGAAGATGAAGAGTTCATTTTTGGACATCTTAAATTTGAGGTGTTGGGAGGAACAGGCAAGTGAAGGTGTTCTGGAGGCAAGAGGGAATGTGGGATTGCAATTTAGATGAGAGGTCAGGCCTGGAGAGGAACAACTGGGCATCATAGAGGAGGTAGCTGAAGCCAGGTGAACGCTGAGCTCGCCAAGGGAGTGACTGTAGAAAAAGGAGAGTCGGGAACACAGAGCAGAGCCTTGCGGGACAGGACTCCCGTAGTTAAGGATGAGAGACAGAAGAAGAGCCAGCAAGCAAAACCGAGGGGCAGTCAGAGAGGTGGAAGGCAAACTAGGGTAGAATTGTGTCAGCAAAACTGAGGCCTGTTGGGGATATTTTTCCAACTTGTACTTGCCAAGCGCTTAGTCCAGTGCTCCGCACACAGTAAACTCTCAATAAATACGACTGAATGAATGAACTTCTTGAACTTTTTATACCCTCCTTAGCACTCATTCATTCATTCATTCAATCGTGTTTATTGAGCACTTATTGTGTGCAGAGCACAGGACTAAGCGCTTGGGAAGTACAAATCGGCAACATATAGAGACGGTCCCTACCCAACAATGGGCTCACACTCATGAATCTGCTCAGTTTATTCATTTCACCCAGTCTAGTTGTAAATATTTTTCTGTTTGTCTTTCCCGTTAGAGTGTAGGCTCCTGTGGACAAGAAAAGTGTCACTTGGTTGTTCTGTATTCCCCAAATGCCTAGTATAGTGCACTACATCAGATGGGGACTCCAGAAATGCCAGTACACTAGTATGCTAGGAGGAGAGGGAGGTCCACAGGTAGTGTGAAGCAGGGAATGGTGATACTGATTCAAGAACCTCCAGGTGTTGCCCATCCATCTCCGCATCAAGCAGAAACTCTTTGCCTTAGGCTTTAAAGCACTCACTCTTCTTGCTCTCTCCTACCTTACCTCCCTGATTTCCTGCTACATCCCAGCCCGCAAACTTGGTTCCTCTAATACCAACCTACTCACGGTACCTCGATCCCATCTATCTAGCCCCCAACCCCTCGCCCAGTTGATTTTGCCAGTGTATGTAAATACTAGGGATGGCTGTTGGGTGGTTATGACAGGATTGTCAGGCGTTCTTGGTGGGATTTTAGGAGAGTTTTGAATTTAAGGAGAGCTGGCTTAACTGATTAGGTGGGGAAAGAGTTCCAAGATAGGAAAAAATAATAATGTTTAAGTGTTTACTATGGGCCAAACACTATACTAAGTCCTGGAGTAAATACAAGATAATCATGTTGGACATAGTCCTTGAGGTGGACAGAAATCGGAGAGTTGAGAGCAAGGGATAGCTAGAAAGTTAGCCTGGGAGGAAAAAAGGGAGCATGCTGGGGAGTAGTGTGTGAAGAGAGCCAATATGTAGAATGAAGGACAGTTAGTGGAGAGCCTTGAAGCTGATCATGAGGCATCAGGTTTTCAGAACAGATTGTAATTATAACATGTAAGTCTCTGGGAAAACACCGTTTGGTATAGCCATTCACAATACAGCTACATTTTTAAGAAACACATCACAACAGCATTAATTCATTCAGTCATTTTATTGAGCACTTACTGGGTGCAGAGCACTGTACTAAGTGCTTGGGAAGTACAAGTCGGCAACATATAGAGATGGTCCCTACCCAACGTGCTCAGAGTCGAGAAGGGGGAGACAGACAACAAAGCAAAACATGTAGACAGGTGTCAAAATCAAAATCGTCAGAACAAAACGAATTAAAGCTATATCATCATCATCATCAATCGTATTTATTGAGCGCTTACTATGTGCAGAGCACTGTACTAAGCGCTTGGGAAGTACAAATTGGCAACATATAGAGACAGTCCCTACCCAACAGTGGGCTCACAGTCTAAAAGCGGGAGACAGAGAACAAAACCAAACATACTAACAAAATAAAATAAATAGAAGAGATATGTACAAGTAAAATAAATAAATAGAGTAATAAATATGTACAAACATATACATATATACAGGTGCTGTGGGGAAGGGAAGGAGGTAAGATGGGGGGATGGAGATGGGGACGAGGGGGAGATGGGGACGAGGGGGAGAGGAAGGAAGGGGCTCAGTCTGCGAAGGCCTCCTGGTGGAGGTGAGCTCTCAGTAGGGCCTTGAAGGGAGGAAGAGAGCTAGCTTGGCAGATGGGCAGAGGGAGGGCATTCCAGGCCTGGGGGATGACGTGGGCCAGGGGTCGATGGCGGGACAGGCGAGAATGAGGTACGGTGAGGAGATTAGCGGCGGAGGAGCGGAGGGTGCGGGGTGGGCTGTAGAAGGAGAGAAGGGAGGTGAGGTAGGAGGGGGCGAGGGGATGGAGAGCCTTGAAGCCCAGGGTGAGGAGTTTCAGCCTGATGCGCAGATTGATTGGTAGCCACTGGAGATTTTTGAGGAGGGGAGTGACATACCCAGAGCATTTCTGTACAGAGATGATCCGGGCAGCAGAGTGAAGTATAGACTCAAGTGGGGAGAGACAGGAGGATGGGAGATCAGAGAGGAGGCTGATGTAGTAATCCAGTAGGGATAGGATGAACGATTGAACCAGCAAGGTAGCGGTTTGGATGGAGAGGAAAGGGCGGATCTTGGCGATGTTGCGGAGGTGAGATCGGCAGGTTTTAGTGATGGATTGGATGTGAGGGGTGAACGAGAGAGCGGAGTCTAGGATGACACCAAGGTTGTGGGCTTGTGAGATGGGAAGGATGGTAGTGCCATCTACAGTGACGAGAAAGTCAGGGAGAGGGCATGGTTTGGGAGGGAAGATAAGGAATTCAGTCATGGACATATTGAGTTTTAGATGGCGGGAAGACATCCAGATGGAGATGTCCTGAAGGCAGGAGGAGATGCGAGCCTGGAGAGAGGGGGAGAGAGCAGGGTCAGAGATGTAAATTTGGGTGTCATCAGCGTAGAGATGATAGTTGAAGCCATTGGAGTGAATAAGTTCACCAAGGGAGTGAGTGTAGACAGAGAACAGAAGAGGACCAAGAACTGACCCTTGAAGAACCCCGACAATAAGGGGATGGGAGGGGGAGGAGGACCCACAAAGGAGATTGAGAATGAACGGCTGGAGAGATAAGAGGAGAACCAGGAGAGGACGGAGTCTGTGAAGCCAAGGTTGGTTAGCGTGTTGAGGAGAAGGGGGTGGTCCACAGTGTCGAAGGCAGCTGAGAGGTCGAGGAGGATTAGGATAGAGTAGGAACCGTTGGATTTGTCAAGCAGGAGGTCATTGGTGACCTTTGAGAGGGCAGTTTCGGTGGAGTGTAGGGGACGGAAGCCAGATTGGAGGGGGTCAAGGAGAGAGTTGGCGTTGAGGAATTCGAGGCAGTGGGTGTAGAAGACTCATTCTCAGAGTTTGGAAAGGAAGGGTAGGAGGGAGATAGGGCGATAACTAGAAGGGGAGGTGGGGTCAAGAGAGGGTTTTTTTAGGATGGGGGAGATGTGGGCATGTTTGAAGGCAGAGGGGAAGGAACCAGTGGAGAGTGAGCGGTTGAAGATGGAAGTTAAGGAGGGGAGGAGGGAAGGGGCGAGAGATTTCATGAGATGAGAGGGAATGGGGTCAGAAGCACAGGTGGCCGGAGTAGCACTTGAGAGGAGGGAGGAGAGCTCCTCTGAGGATACTGCTGGGAAGGATGGGAGAGTAGCAGAGAGTGTTGAGAGCTGGGGGGATGGAGAAGGGGGAGGGGTGACTTTGGGGAGCTCAGTCTGATGGAGTTAATTTTACTAATGAAGTAGGAAGCCAGATGGTTAGGGGTGAGGGATGGAGGAGGGGGAGGAACAGGGGGCCTGAGAAGGGAGTTAAATGTACAGAACAGCTGATGGGGCTGATGGGCATGGGTGTCAATAAGGGAGGAGAAATAGTTTTGCCTGGTAGAGGAGAGGGCAGAGGTAAGACAGGAAAGGATAAACTTGAAATGAACAAGGTTGGCTTGGTGTTCCAACTTTGGTCAGCAGTGTTCAGCAGCTCGAGCATAAGAGCAGTACACTGACATTAGCTATGCAGGAAGTAGAGGAATTTGTTTGGATTGGGTTCCAAAAAATTGATGGCAAAGCTTCTGATTTTCAAAGTATTGGGACAAATTTGTATTTGTAGATGTTATACTTTTGAAGGATTACTGGCTTAACCAGAGCAATCTTTTCTTTTCTAAAATGGCTATATAACAATGCAGTAACTTCAGATTGCCTCAGGCATACTTAAAAACCTTAAAAGACCTGAACTTGTCTTTGAGTAAGGCAAAAGAAAGTGCTTTCCTCCCTTTTGTAGAATGAGTGGTGGAATAGGTTGGAGTGACGTCTCACCTGGTTTTTCAAGGGGATAACTGAAGAACAGTTTAAGGCAGTCTAATGGCTGTTGGCATTCTACTGACAGCTTTTGACAGTGGGAAAACTTAATGTTGGGATTTAGGATGGGTAGAGAGAAGAAAGAAAATGGAAATAAATAAGCTTTCAGTCCGTCTTTTGATAGGAATAAAGTTTTCTTGCTTGAACAATGGATGCATGTTGTTGAACTTTGGAAAATTATAAAAAAGAGGGGAAACTGAACCTCTTTATTTCTTATGTTCCCTTTAAAGATCACACTCACAAATTTGATATCTGTTGATGAACGATTAGTGTACACACCTCATCCTGACAATCCTGAAATGTAAGTTCTATCATTCATTTTGCCCTTGGAGTCATAAGGATGAAGCTTGTGGTGGGGTGTCACACATCTTAAAATGTCACATAAGTTTTTTTTTGCTTTGCTCTTTCATAGGACCGTGTTGACACAAGAGGCAGTTATCACTGTGAAAGGAATTACCCTTGGCAGCTATTTGGAAAGTTTAATGGCAAATACCATCTCATCCAATGCCAAAAAGGTATGTTTTTGAAGCTGTGTTATGCCTTTGCTTGCATTCTCAGTGTCAGATCAAGCTGATAGAGTTTTCAGTTATTGAAATTTTACTGCCTTCAAGGAGTTACAGTTCCTAGCAAATTCTCAACTTAGCATTCTCTATTCTATTAGATTTTAGTTTTGTGTTTACCATCTCTCTGTCAGTAGAATGTTTTTGTGTTTTGAGGGGAGCCAGACTGTGAGCAAAAGCACTTTGAGCCCTTTAAAAGAAAACGCTATAGTTTTAAAATCTGATTTTCTTAAAGAATAAAAATAACAACTTAGGAAGACAGAAGAAATGTTAAAAGTTGAATTCATATTTCATTTATGAAAACAGTGCAGCATTTTATTGATTTCAAATAGTTTTATTTTAATGGCATTAGTGCTGTGACTGTCTCTTGCTGTGTATTTTCTATCTAATGTTGAAATAAGATCCTGTTTAAGGAAGGATTCAGACATTCACCTGCTTTTCTGAAGAGAAAGAGCATGTGTTTGATTATAGGTTTGTTCTGCATGATATCTGTAGTTTCAAATATGATGTGTTTACAATGTAAAGTGGCGAGAGAGTACAGTCAGTTCTTTAATGTGGGCGTTGCTCACTTGAAGAACTTTGGGTTATAAGAGTCATCATTGCATTGTAGTACTTTTGCCATGTCTGATCCCACAGGAACACCTATAACTGTTTCTTTCAACACTGTATCATGATCGATTTGGACAGATGTGTGTTGTTGGAAAACGTTCCCTAAATCCTCAACAGCTGTCTAGCCAAAATGCGAATAAAAATATGCCGTATCAATCAGTGGTATTCATTGAGCACTTACTGTGTGCAGAGCACTGTACTAAGTGCTCGGGAAAGTATAATACAACAGAATTAGTAGACATGGTCCCTGCCTGTAACAAGCTTTCAGTCTGTAATAATAATAATAATGGTATTTGTTGACACTTATTATGTCCCAAGCACTGTTCTAAACACTGGGTTAGTTACAAGGTAATCAAGTTGCCCCATGTGGAGCTTACAGTCTTAATCCCCATTTAACAGATGAGGTAACTTAGACACAGAGAAGTTAAGTGACTTTCCCAAGGTCACACAGCAGACAAGTGGTGGAGCCAGGATTAGAACCCATGTACTCTGACTCCCAAACCCGTGCCGTTTCCACTAAGCCACGCTGCTTCTCTAGAGAGTTTAATCTAGAGAGACTACAGTCTGGTGAGCTTAGAGGCCAAACTGATTGCACATAACAAGCAACTGACTGTGTTTTGAAGCCCAGCTCTCATCTTTCTGCCTTAACCGCAAGTCAGGTCTCACTCAGGATTGAGAAAGATGGAGGTTAAAACCCTATTCTGGAAATTGGAGTATAGATGACTTTATTTTATTCCAAAAGTAGCTTCCGTTAGCTTTCCATCTGTGCCTCGGAACTGCCGTGTTGGAAATTGGTGCTGGGAGATAGGAGCAGAGAGCAGTCTTAAAGTCATCCATTAAGTGAGCAGCAACGACAGGCCACTTGGACGTTTTGACTCCCTGTAAGACCACTTGTGTTCTGTGTCCTTTGCAGAATAGGACCCATGAGGCTCCTGAAAGCTAGAAACTGCAGAGTACTGCTTTTGGAAAATTCAGTTCCATATAAAATCACGTCTTCTGAATCATTATCAATAGAGATTAGATTCCCAAGGCCCGAGAGAGGCAGATGGAATTTGACAATCCAAAGCTTGACGTCCCATTGTCACAGTGATTTGGTCTGTCTTTTGAGTACCTGGCTGCAGGGGAACCAGGACTGATGTGACTCAGACTCTGACAGTGGATGGTTTTCAGGAGATGTGCCTGGGAACCAGTTGCTAAACAGTGTCTGAAGGGGAAGATGCCATGTTTACCAGGAGTTGTATTATAGCAAATTCGAAAAGCCACCCTTTGCCGTTTCACCTGAATTCAGAGCATCCCTTTCCTGGGGAGATTAGGAAGCTCCAGTGATCAAGTTAACCCACAGAGGTGGGAAGGGTTGAAAGTTGGAGGAGCTAAATTAACTTTAATTTTCTCAGACATTTCTTATGGAGGGTTAGTAAAGAAAGTGTGCATCTGAATAGCTGTAATTTTCACAGGGAGACTTTTGTATTTTGCTTTTTATTTCTTAAGAAGAAATAGAAGTGTAACTGTTTTTGGATTGGGGAAGTCACTCCTCTTCTCTGCAAGGGGGTGTCCCTGATTGAACTTGTAGTCCCTTCTCTGGCACCTCAGGGGCTTTTTTTAAGAACGTGACAGTTAAGTCAGAGCAGAAATGTGTTTGTGTGTTGGTGCTTGTGTGGAGGGGGCGGTGTATGTGCTGCTCATTCCTTTTAAAGAAAGCATTGGCAAGTGCTACTACTAATAATGATGATGGCATTTGTTAAGTGCTTACTATGTGCTTGGCACAGTTCTAAGCGCTGGGGGTATACAAGATAATCAGGCTGTCCCACATGGGGCTCACAGTCTTAATCCCCACTTTCCAGATGAGGGAACTGAGGCACAGAGAAGTTATGTGACTTGTCCAAAGTCACACAGCTGACAGTTGGCAGAGCCGGGATTAGAACCCATGACCTCTGACTCCCAAGCCCGTGCTCTGTCCTCTGAGCCATGCTGGAGGGTCCTTCTTTGGGTCTTTGGACATTTGGCCTGCGGCGCAGTTGTCCTGCTTATTCCTCCTTGGCTCCATTATTGCAGGAGAAAGTCAGTTGGGAAAGTTTAGACTAGTTGGCATGGGAGAGAGACTAGTTGGCATGAGAGAGAGACTAGTTGGCATGAGAGAGTGCACTCTAATGGACACCCAAATATGTTGAAATCCTCTACAGGTAAAGCGCCGGTATTCTAATCTGTTAACTGCTCCAGCTAACTGTAGGATCATTTTCTCATGCTACATAAAGTCTTAGGTACAGGTTCACTGGCTGCAAAATGATTGAGGAATTTTCCTGTCTTGTTGTAAACTTTTTCTGTGTTACTCCAGGGGTGGGCTGCTATTGAGTGGATAATTCACAATTCTGAAAGTGCTATAAGCTAATCGGGGCCACGCCCGCAGTGAGCTCTAAGTGGCGGTAACTATAGTATTCAGTAACCTCGTGCAGCATGAATGTATGCATGGAGTGTTCTGGAGTAAAATAAATTCTTTCGCATGTTGTGCGTGTCTGTGGGATAGTCATATTATCTCCCATGCATTACAGGGTAAAATAATCGGCTTGGGTTGGTCTTTGCATCTCATCCCTTGTTTCAGGGCGGGATTTTTTTTATCTGAGGGGAAGCGTTTGAAAGATCTGGTTTCAGTGTCACGCCAAAAGGTGATTCAGCCTTTGCAAGCTACTTTTAATGTTTAATTATTTGTATAAGGCTTTTAAATTTTAATTACTGTTTGATCCCAGGGTGATAAAGAGCACTTTAATACTAGTTTTTGATAGGACTGGAGACTTGTGTGTTTGGCGGAAATTTTTTGTTGGTGACATGATCTTCTAGAATCAAGCATTTATAGATTCCTTTGGGTCATTTAACTAATACTACAGGAAAGAAGAAACTTGACTGATTCCTCATATTCTCTCTCACCAGAGCTACAAACAAGTCCACTCATTTAGCTTAATGGATGCTATTAATAGTTTCTGATTAATATTGATAGCCTCCAGTTTTCCCACATTTTCCAGTTTATGGTGCACCTAGCTTTTTATCCCAGGGCTTACAACAATGAGAAAAGCTTAGTATCAGGTTGTTTTTTTTTTTTTTAGTCCACAATATTGTTAGCCTCCAGTTTTCCCACATTTTCCAGTTTATGGTGCACCTAGCTTTTGATAGCCTCCAGTTTTCCCACATTTTCCAGTTTATGGTGCACCTAGCTTTTTATCCCAGGGCTTACAACAATGAGAAAAAGTTAGTATCAGGTTGGTTTTGTTTTTTTTAGTCCACAACTTTATAGTGGTTTTGCATCCCTGAGAACCTTCTTTATTTTAATTAATAGGTCCAGCTTGACCTTGTCATTTCCTGCCCTGAAACTTCCCACCTGTAGTAATTAATTCTGAGCCTTGCTCTCTGAGCCTGAGCTTTCCAGGTTTTTTTTGATTATGCTCAGCAAGTGAGCACTTAATCTTATAAGTCAACAAATGATGGGAGTGTGGTTTCAAGGCTTCCTCTATAATTTTTTTCATCAAACCACTTAGGCATATGGTTGTTAGAGGACTTCTCTTTGGGGCAGCCTTGTCATCAAGTTCCATCTCCTCTTTCCGGTATTCACAGATTTACTGCTATAGTAAACAAAGTAAATTTGCATGCTTGCTTGTGTATATGCCTGCCAATAATAATAATGATAGTATTAAGTGCTGTGTGCCAAATATTTTACTAAGTGCTGGGTAGATACAAGATATTCGGGTTGGACACATGACACTGTGAGTGTATTTACATGCATAATTGCCGTTTTAAGCATCCACTTGATAAATCTGTTCTCAGTCAGATTCTGTTTTCATTACTTCGCAGAAATGCCCATATTCTTTAAAGTGAGGAAAAAAGGTAGTATGTTGCCATGATCTCCCTTTTACCCAGACAGTGCTTTGCATACAGTAAGCGCTCAATAAAAGCAATTGAATGAACAGACTTTATTTTGTGATCTACCTTAGCATTGTTTCTCAGATTTAGTAATAGGGTGTCTCAGTTTATCACTGTTGAAAAATTAATAAGTACTCCCTTAACAGCTCTAACATCTTTAAGAAGTAAAAATAAAATTTAAAAAGGAGTTAATAGGCCTAGCCAGTAAAGAAGGGTCATTAGGACTCAAGAGCCAAGTGAACATCAGACTTCTTTCTCCATTATAATAATAATGGCATTTGTTAAGCACTTACTATGTGCCAAGCACTGTTCTAAGTACTGGGGGGGATACAAGGTAATCAGGTTGTCCCACATGGGGCTCACAGTCTTCATCTTCTTCTAGACTGTGAGCCCGTTGTTGGGTAGGGACTGTCTCTATATGTTGCCGACTTGTACTTCCCAAGCGCTTAGTACAGTGCTCTGCACACAGTAAGTGCTCAACAAATACGATTGAATGAATGAATGAATCCCCATTTTACAGATGAGGTAACTGAAGCACAGAGAAGTTAAGTGATTTGCCCAAAGTCACACAGCCGACAAGTGGCAGAGCCGGGATTAGAGCCCATGACCTCTAACTCCCAAGCCTGGGCTCTTTCCCCTGGGCAAACATGCTTCCTCTCTGATCTTTTCCCCCCTTCTACTCGGTTGAGTTTTGGGTGCAGAGTCTCCCTGGGATGGGCCTGAATTCTGTGCCAGGTTCAAGCCAGTGTTATGTCAGATTTATAATAATAATAATAGTAATGGCATTTATTATGTGCAAAGCACTGTTCTAAGCGCTGGGAAGGTTACAAGGTGATCAGCTTGCCCCACGGGGGACTCACAGTCTTAATTCCCGTTTTACAGATGAGGTAACTGAGGCACAGAGAAGTGAAGTGATTTGCCCAAAGTCACACATCTGACAATTGGCAGAGCTGGGATTTGAACCCATGACCTCTGACTCCAAAGCCCGTGCTCTTTCTACTGAGCCAAGACAGTCCTCAGGAAGGAATAAGGGGGAAGAGGCAGTGGCTCAAGCATTATCACATATGACATGGTGATTGTCCCTTGGACAACTCCCACGGCCCTGGGGGAAGCAGCTTGTATAGATTGGCTGCGGTTTGTCCCTCGGTCGCCAGAGCTGGAGCCAGTCCTGGGAATGGCTGGAATTGGGATAGGGCAGTTGGAGAAAGAATAG